>NC_037544.1:1386320-1452754 GCF_001531365.2 Cynara cardunculus var. scolymus
ATTAATTTATTTTATTTGAAACGGTTGCATTTAAAAAATTAAAATTTAATTTTAAATTAGGAATTGACTAACATACCCTTTTAATTTGATTTTAATTGTATAATTAATATGTTAAAATGATTGGTTGAGATTGGTTCTCACAGTTACCACAAACAACTCAGTTCTCCCTTGAATAGGCCCCCACACACATATATACACATATATATGTATATATATATATAACGAGTCAGACGAGTCAGATTCATACGAGAACCATAATTAATAAGAAAGTAAGAAAACGGTTGAATTACAAGTAAGTTTACATTAAAATCACATTTGATTCACATGACCTTGGCCACAATCTGATGTCGCAGTCGACGTCGCCCGCACACTATTGCCTTGATTGTTGTGTAAAATCAGATGTTATTTTGCACGTGATTTATCCATTTTCATGTTATTTTATTTAGTTACTACTTTCGTTTAAACATCCCCTATCTCTATGTATATATGTATGTATGATTTATATATTTTTGATTGCTTAGGTCAAAATAATGTTTTGTTATTTCGCGTTTCAACTTGTAGGTTTGAATTATATCAGTTCGTGGGTTCATGGAAAAAACTATATGACTTGATTTGTGGTTTTGACTCTAAACCGTAGAAATATATATCAGTTCGCGTTTCAACTTGATTTGTAGGTTTGATAACGTTTGCTCCACCATTCCAATGGTACAAGGATTGACTCTGATACCATTTGTAACACCCCCAAAGCCCAAAGCAATGAATTGACCCGATAAATTCGAATTCAACCTAAAACCATAATGGAAGTTATTGGTAACTCACTACTTAAGACTTGCAAGTAATTAGAATTTTTGATTGATGTCTCTGTTAGTAGTGATTTTTGTGACCTAATTTTCCCGAAATCAGTGTTGTTAGATTGATAATCCTAAATAGTTATGATTGGTGTCTTACGAAGAAATTTGCAGGTGCTGAAGGAAGGTAATATTTCCTTGGAGATATATATATATATATATATATATATATATATATATATGTGTGTGGCTTATCTTCACTGAGATTGTATGAAGGTTATCCATAGTGTTTTTCATTGCTTGGGTTGATCAGGTTGAAAACATTAGAACAATTAGAAAAATCTTAACTCAACCCAATCTAAACCAAAGTGTAACCCAACTCAAACCGTACGGATTGGTTAGGTTGATATTTTGGTACATTACAATATTATTCTAATTTTGAATATGTTATTTCTTTACTTATAATTTTTTTATCATTAACCATTTAATACAACTAATCCATACTTTTTAAATCTTATGTATATTATATTCAATTAACTTTCTCAATTTACATATATATGTTCACATTAAGTGAACATATGTATGAGTGAGTTATATAGAGATGGAGAATAGTTGAAAATATGTTTATATAAAAAGGGTATGTAATAGTGTAATTATCTAAAATATATATTAATATAAATTCAACAATCATATAAATCTAAAAAATAAAAGGATATTGAGTTTACTGGGTTGGATTGGATTCAAATAATAGTTACCTAATACATATGGTTTGAAAGTTTTACAACTCGATTAAACAGCAAGTTACTTTGGATTGAATTATTTCGCGTTATGTTGGGTTAGGTTGATCGGGTTTTTAAGCACCCCTAGTTTAAGCTCGTTATAGAAACTCCAATCTTTGATCTATCTCCATCTTCACATTGTTTTATAAAAATATTCCTGATTAATAAAACTTATATTTTCATTTTTATATCATTTTAATTGTAGCAACTTATTCATAATTATTTAATAATTCAATTTAATAATATCTAATAAAATGGGAATCGTAGTTAATTGTATCGACAAAAACTTTCTAATGATATATATTTTGTTATAAAAAAAATTTATTTCATTATAATTTAACAAATTACATACATCAATTAAGATATAAACAATTCTTTAAAGGTAAATTGATCATTTTATTAATCGTGTCTTACCAAGCGCTAAACAACTGTTTTGTTCTATCATATTATGTTCGTCTGGATACCAGACACACCCTAAGAGATATAACAAGAACCAATAATTTTTTTTTTGTAGGTGAGAGAGAATGCTTTTTACGTGGTATATGCTTATCAGGTAAAAGATGATTGTAGATAATTTATGTTGACGACAAAAAATGTTAAATGTTACCTGAAAAGATAAACAAGAGTGATAACATTTGCTAGTAAAAGTTAGTATACTAAAGTTTCACATGTTTGCAAGAGTTGATTTTCATTTTCTAATTATTGATTGATCGAAATATTCAGACCTAATTATTCAAAACTTTCTACGACAAGATTCTCCATTTTAAAGAAGGATTATGAGACGGTGGCCGGAGGTCCTTCTGAACCTCGCCACTCCGCCTTCCCCGATCAATGTCAACACCTATCTTCGGCCACCACAGACGGCGGATGGAGAATTCCAGTTCAAATGAAAGATGATTGAGTAGGGTTTTGTTATCCACAACAAAGATCGATTCTCTTCTTATTCAATTCTGTAGAAACTTCATTTACAAAACTAAACCATACCTTCGTCTTCTACCAAAGAATTCAAGAAATCATTACGAACCCACGCTTGGATCATGTTCATCACCACCTTCTTCATTCCCCCAAATCTGCTTCCACATTTCGAATTCCTTGCGTTCTCCATCCTCGATCGGAACACTCTCTTTCGTAAACTTCGTCTTCACATGTTCCAGTTTCATTCTCCATCCAGCTTCGTTTCCGATACAGAGAATCAGCCATGGCATGAGGAATTTTTTCATGGCGGTCGGATTTTTAAACGGGAATACACCATTCGTGGAGCGATATTCAAGAATTCTCTCCAACACTTCAATGTCGTCAAGATCGACATTTTCTACGATCACCTTCCGTTTGCTGGTGGCGGTATCTTCAATGTCAGCGCTGTTGGTGATGGTGGGTGGTCTTCTGTTAGGGCGTTTGTTTGTTGGAGAAGCAGCCGCGGTGGTGTTCATCCGCTTGGTGGGTGAAAGTGAAACTGCGGCGGCATGAGTGGTTGGTTTTGGGTCAGGTGGGGGTGGAGAGGGAGGGGAGTGAAATGGGTCCGCCATGGGAGATCAAAATGGAGATTGTTGCAATAATTCAGAAAGAATCTCTGTGGAGACGATGATGGAGGGAAATTGTTGAGAAAATTGTTGATTGAATTATGAATGACAAACTCGGGGTTTTGAAAGTTGTTGTGGTTAAGAGCCGCTTCGTAACTGATTTTATTTGAATTTGAACGTGTGAGAGTATTTTCCACGTCATAGACGAATTAATTAATGGTTAAGGTGAGTTGTATTGGTTTTATAAATGAAATCATATCTTTATATATATATACACACACGTATGTATATATGGTTGTGTTCAGGTGAGAATGAGAGTTTGGGTGAAAAAACATAAGAACGATCTCCACCTTTGGATGCATATTAAGATGAGATGCACCGGATCAATCCTCATATCAAGCGTATTATTAAGTAGATTTGAGATAAAAGGTGATCAATGTTCAAATCCCTCCTTACAATTTCTCACTTTAAACCTTCGTTTCACGAATTTCACTCCCTCTGCACAAATACATTAGCGAAACTCACCATCGCCAATTTGATCTTCGATGGCGTAACGAGTAAATTCATTCATCTTCTATATTCTCCTCCGGCCCAAAAGTGTCAGCAAACGAACACCGTTATATATGAAGGTTCCGTTAAGATACCATATAACACCCGCATTTTTCTATAATTTGCGAAGTTAGTAATCCAAAACTTTTAGTATATCAAAAGGTATTGTATGCAAAATTTACCCGGTAAGTATTTATCCGAGTAAGAGTCGTAATATACATATATATATATATATATATATATATGTATATATAAATTCAAAAAAGAAATCCTTGCATGGCTGCTTGAATCTTTGCATGGATACTTGAGGATTAAAAAGTTGCATTTTCTGAATGGTAATTTTATGGTATTTATCCGATTCAAAGAAAACATGATCAGACGGTGGCAGGAGGTCCTTCTGAAACAAGCCACTCCCCCTTTTCCGATCAATATCAACACCTATATATTTCCGGCCACCACAGACGGCGGACGGAAAACGGCGGACGGAAAACAAAGATCGATTCTCTTTTTATTCTAATCTGCAAAAATTTCAATTACAAAACTGAACCATATTTTCTTGTTTGTACCATTGAATTCAAGAGAGATGAGAGAATTCATGTTGGATTTCCAGAAATGGTTACGAACCCCCACTCTGATCACGATCATCACCTCCTTCATTCCCCCAAATCTTCATCCACAGTTCAAATTCCTTTCGTTCTCCCTCTTCGATCGGATCACTCGCTTTTGTGAATTTCGTCTTCACCTGTTCGAGTTTCGTTTTCCACCCGTCTTCGTTTCCGATATGGAGAATAAGCCATGGGTAGAGGAAGTTTTTCATGGCGGCCGGATTTTCAAAAGGGAATACACCTTTTCTGGAGTGATAATCAAGAAGACTCTCCAACACTTCAATATCTTCAACATCAACATCTTGTCCGATCTCCTTCCGTTTGCTGGTGGCGGTATCTTCAACATCATCGGTGGTGGTGGTGGAGGGTGTATCTCTGTTAGGGCGTCTGTTAGCCGGAGAACCAGCGGCGGTGGTGATGTTCCGCTTGTTGGGTGATTCTCCGGCGGCGGGAGTGGAAGGGTTTGGGTCAGGTGGGGAGTGAAGTGGGTCGGCCATGGGAGATCAAACTGACGATCAGCTACTGTTTTCAGTAATTCACAAAGTATCTACGGGGAAGATGATGGTTGGTTGAATTATGAGTGAGGGTTAGTATTTATACACCACTTAAAAAGTTGTTAAGATTGTTGATGGCGGTTTAATTGTTTTATGGATAAATGTTAGATTAATTTTTCAGTATAGATTGTTAAAGTTTTAATATGTTTGGATTTTTTTTGGCTTTCTACATAAAGTTTTCCTAAAAAGCTCACTGAATCAGTCACTTTTTATATCAGTAAACCACTTTCAAACAATCATGTATAACTTATCAGATAAGTTATGAATCATATTAAACTTATTAAGTTGCTAACAAACAAGTTCTAAAATGAATTTGTAACTGAAATTTTGGATTTTGCAATAATAAATATATTTTGATTTTAACTGTTGATGTCAATATAATTAAAAAAAACATATTACGATAATTACGACTCATCTATCAAACTCTTACTATGCGTTAATTGACATACCGATGGGGAAGACAATGAAAATCTTACCTGATAAGAGTTATACCCCCAAATTTTCGTCCACAACTCAAATTCCCTTCGCTCTCCATCTTCAATCGGAGCACTCGATTTCGTGAACTTCGTCTTCACGTGTTCGAGTTTCGCTCTCCAATCGTCTTCGTTTCCTATACGAATAACAAGCCACGGCCAGAGGAATCTTTTCATGGCGTCTAGATTTTCAAACGGGATCGAATACACCTTTCCGCAACTGATAATCAAGAATACACTCCAACGCTTCAATGTCTTCGACGATATCAACATCGTGTCTGATCTCCTCCCGTTTGCCGGTGGCGGTCGATTTTCCGACGAAAGGTCGTTCCACCATCGGAGATGAAATTTGCTGGTGTGGATGAATATATCATTAGTAATGGATGGTATTTATATAGGTCTTGAAATATATTTGGAATTTAATTTTCGAGTGTGAATTTTAAATGTCACACAAATATATTAACTTTATACATTTAAAATTGACACTCGAAAATTAAAACCCAAATATATTTGAAGTACTATATAAATACCAACCATCAAATTCATAATATATTTTATCACAACCGAATTTGATCTCCTTATGGCAGAACGACTGATCAACAAGCCGAAGTACAACTTCGCCGTGGTAAACAATCACCGAGACATATATCCACCCTTCACCACCGCCACCGATGACGATGAAGATACGGCCACCAGCAAACGGAAGGAGATCGGACAAGATGTTGATGTTGAAGACATTGAAGTGTTGGAGGGTCTTCTTGATTATCGCTCTAGAAAAGGTGTATTCCCGTTTGAAAATCCAGCCGCCATGAAAAACTTCATCTACCCATGGCTTATTCTCCATATCGGAAACGAAGACGGATGGAAAACGAAACTCGAACAGGTGAAAACGAAGTTCACGAAAGTGAGTGATCCGATCGAGGATGGAGAACGAAGGGAATTTGAACTGTGGAGGAAGATTTGGGGGAATGAAGGTGGCCGGAAATAGGTGTTGATATTGATTAAAGAAGTAGCCATGCAAAAGATTGAAGCATGCATATATCTGACTCATAAATCCATACAAACAGTTTTATCCATACAGAAATTAATGAAAAATCAACCAAAATTTCGTTGTCACGAAATTAATCAGTTACAAATTCATCTTAGAACCTATTTGTTAGCAACTTAATGAGTTTAATATGACTCATAACTTATCTGGTAAGTTATACATGATTGTTTGAAAGTGGTTTACTGATATAGAAAATGACTTATTCAATGAGCTTTCTAGGAGAGCTTTATGTAGAAAGCCAAAAAAATCCCAAACATTGTTTCGTGTCAAACAAAAACTTTCACAATCTATACAGAAAAATTAATCTAACATTTATCCTATATAATATGTAACAACTCGTCCCACATGGATAGAATGTGAGAATTGTTAACTCCTTATAAATCTCAAGTAGTGGACTACAAATAAATTCTGGCATGGTTTTAAGTTGGATTTGAAGTTATTGGTCAGTCTGTTGCTTTGCTTTGGGGGTGTTACAGATGGTATCAGACTCGTCAGGAGTTTAAGTGGGGGAATATGTAACAACTCGTCCTACGTAGATACAAGAAATCCCGATGTATATATACCCATTTATTTTTTGTAATCACGTTCATGTATAAAGATTTATATAAACCCACCATACAAAGTACTATAACTCAAGATGAACATTGAAACAGCTGAAAATCTTATCTGGTAAGAGCAATAAGAAAGATGAAGAGTCTTATCTGGTAAGTATGGTTGACGACTCTTACTCGGATAAGCACTTATCGGATAAACTGTTGCATATGATACATTTTTGATATACTAAAAGTTTTGGATTACTAATTTCGCAAAATTATAGACAAATACGGGTGTTATATGGTATCTTAACGAAACCTTCATATATAACGGTGTTCGATTGGTGACACTTTTGTGTCGGAGGAGAATATAGAAGATGAATGAGTTAAGTCGTTACGTCATGGAAGATCAAATTGGTGATGGTGAGTTTCGCTAATGTATTTGTGGAGAGGGAGTGAAATTCGTGAAACGGAGGTTTAAAGTAAGAAATGTAAGAAGGGATTTGCACATTGATTAGCTTTTATCTCAAACCCACCCATGAATACATTTGATATGAGGATTGATCAAGTGCATCTCATCCTAATGTGCATCCAAGGGTGGAGATCGTTCTTTTATTATTCACCCAAACTCTCATTCTCACCGAAACATAACCATATATACATATACACACACACACACACATATATATATATATATATATATATATATGTATACACAAAGATATGGTTTTATTTATACAACCAATACAACTCATCTTACCCATAATTAATTATCAACATGACGTGGAAAATACTCTCACACGTACAAATTCAAATAAAATCGGTTACGAAGCGGCTCTTAACCCCAACAACTTTGAAAAGCCCGAGTTTGTCAATCAACCACTTTCTCACCAATTTCCCTCCATCATCGTCTCCACATAGATTCTTTCTGAATTACTGCAACAATCGCCATTTTGATCTCCCATGGCGGTCCCATTTCACTCCCCACCCTCTCCACCCCTACCTGACCCAAAACCTCCGACTCCTGCCGCCGCAGAATCACCCACCAAGCGGAAGAACACCACTGCTGCAGCTTCTCCGGCAAACAAACGCCCTAACAGTGGTCCACCCTCCACCACCAACACCGCTGACAATAATATAATTAATGATATAATCTTCAAAATGGAGAATATGTTGGAGTTGAATGCAATTTTTTAGAGATTTTAAACTTTGGTTCTCTATTTTGAAGAAAGCTTTGAATAATCTGGTGCGGCAAAAATTTCTAAAATCAACAATTTAGAGAATCAGTTGAATATGATTTTAATGAAATTTCTACCAAAACCCTTGTAGCCATTGAGGTTCACCTGCGACGAGTACTCCAGATCATTCATAATTGCGTGGGGGACAAGTTCATTTTAAGAACCAAAAACATCCGTTAGGAACTAACTGTTGCCCCTTGGACCCTGCAAGGGGGCGCAACCCCTTTGACCCCCACCTTTTGGTCATTTCGGGATCAATCTAGTCTTATACAAATGTGCACTCTACACCTCCTAACTTACATAAAAAAAACTAAGTAAATGTCTCATTTAGCTTTCGTAAATTTATGAGTAAAAATATATATATTTCTTAAATAGTATTTCAAGGTTAAAAGTTGGATAAGTTTATATTCATCTCAAGAATAAACGTTGTTATTTTAAATTATCTGCAATCATTTCTTATCTGATAAACATTTACCACGTAAAAAGCATTATCTCTCACCTACAAAATAAAATTAGTGGTTCTTGTTATATCTCTTAGGGTGTGTCTGGTCTCCAGACGAGAAGATATGACAGAATATGATAGAACAAAACAATTGTTTAGCGTTTGGTAAGACATGATTAGTAAAATGACCAATTTACCTCTAAAGAATTGTTTATATTTTTATAACAAAATATATCATTAGAAAGTTATTGTCTATACAGTTAAAGAATAGATAAAATGTAAAGAGGAAGTTGTATTTGACATTTTAAAAGAGAATTAAGTTTATTTGACGGTATATAAAACATTGGTTCGTTCCACTCTGTTTCTGTTTGATCAATATAAAACATTGTCAATATGGTTAAGTTTGTAATTGAAAATTTTGCAGAATAGAATAAAAAGAGAATCGATCATTGTTCTCCATCCGCCGTCTGTGGTGGCCGGAAATAGGTGTTGAAATTGATCGGAAAAGGATAGCTTCAGAAGGACCTCCGGCCACCGTTTGATCATGTTCTCTCTGAATCGGATAAATAATTATGAATAAGCTGCTACAATTAAAATGATATAAAAATGAAAATATATTTTTTATTAATCAGGAATATTTTTTTAAAACAATGTGAATTACACTTTTGGTCGTTGTAGTTTGTCCGAATACTGATTCGTCCCTCCTAACGATTGCTAACCGATGATGTTAACTCCGAAGACCTTGATTGTTATCAAATTGAAATATATAGTTTGTTTTAGGAATCAGATCCACAAGGACAACCAGCGTAATTCACTCTATTTTCTTGTATACAATTGAACTAATGTATACTCGCTCTTGGATTTTCTGTGAGCTTTGATCCCGAACCTTTGCTGGTGATTTTCATCGTTACTGAATTATCTCAGCAAAAAATTGGAGTTTCTATGACGTGTTTATAGCATTAACTAGGGATGCTCCAAAATCCGACCAACCTGATCAACCTAACCCAACATAACGCGAAATAATTCAACCCAAAGTAACCTGCTGTCTAATCGAGTTGTAAAATTTTCAACCCATATGTATTAGGTTACTATTATTTGAATCCAACTCAACCCAGTAAACTCAATATTCTTTTATTTTTTAGATTTATATGATTGTTGAGTTTCTATTAATATATAGTTTTATTAATTACACTATCACGTACCCTTTTATATACACACATTTTCAACTATTCTCCATCTCTATAAAACTCACTCATACATATGTTGAGTTAATGTGAACACATATACGTAAATTGAGAAAGTTAATTGAATATAATATACATAAGATTTAAGAAGTGTGGATTAGTTGTATTAAAAAATAGTTAATGATGAAAAATAAATTATAAGTAGAGAAATAACATATTCAAAATTAGAAAAATATATATGTTTTTCACCTAAACTCTCGTTCTCACCGGAACCCATATATATATATATATATATATATATATATTTGTGTGTGTGTATAATATGAGAACGTTTCATTTGCAATTCATCCAATTCGA
The DNA here is from genome assembly GCF_001531365.2 of Cynara cardunculus var. scolymus. NCBI lineage: Eukaryota > Viridiplantae > Streptophyta > Magnoliopsida > Asterales > Asteraceae > Cynara > Cynara cardunculus. The sequence continues at coordinate 1,396,391 of NC_037544.1, forward strand.
ACAAACCATATAAACCAATCTTAATCGTCCATCTAATTAATGGATCATGATAAATTTTCATAAATATCTTTATTGTTTCCTTATATATAGTTTGTAAATAAAACGTCCACTATATAATACATACGTGTATATATATATATATATATATATAAACCAATCTTAATCGTCCATCTAATTATTGGATCATGATAAATTTTCATAAATATCTTTATTGTTTCATTATATATAGTTTGTAAATAAAACGTCCACTATATAATACATACGTGTGTGTGTATATATATATATATATATATATATATATATAAATCAATCTTAATCGTCCATCTAATTAATGGATCATGGTAAATTTTCAGAAATATCTTTATTGTTTCCTTATATATAGTTTGTAAATAAAACGTCCACTATATAATACATACACGTATATATATATATATATATATATAAAGATGTGTTTTCATTTGTACAATCAATACAACTGATTAGACGAAGGTTGTATTAGTTATATATATATATCGGTTGTATTTGTCACACATTCAAATTCAAATAAAATCGGTTACGAAGTGCCCCTTAACCCCAACAACTTTCAAAAGCCCGAGTTTGTCATTCATACTTCAATCAACCACTTTCTCAACCATTTCCCTCCATCATCTTCTCCACACACATTCTCTCTGCAACAATCCCCAATTTGATCTCCCATGGCGGACCCATTTCACTCCCCACCTGACCCAAAACCTCCCACTCCTGCCGCCGCAGAATCACCCAACAAGCGGAAGGACACCACCGCCGCTGCTTCTCCGACAAACAAACGCCCTAACAGAGGTTCACCCTCCACCACCAACACCGCTGACATTGAAGATGCCGCCACCAGCAAAGGGAAGGWGATCGTAGAAAATGTCGAGCTTGACGACATTGATGTGTTGGAGGGAATTCTTGAATTTCGCTCCGCGAATGGTGTATTCCCGTTTGAAAATCCGACCGCCATGAAAACCTTCATCATGCCATGGCTGATTATGTCTATCGGAAACGAAGCTGGATGGAGAATGAAACTGGAACACGTGAGGACGAAGTTTACGAAAGAGAGTGTTCCGATGGAGGATGGAGAACGCAAGGAATTCGAAATATGGAAGCAGATTTGGGCGATTGAGGAAGGTGGTGATGAACATGATCCAAGCGTGGGTTCGTAATGATTTCTTGAATTCTTCGGTAGAAGGCGAAGGTATGGTTTAGTTTTGTAAATGAAGTTTCTACAGAATTGAATAAGAAGAGAATCGATCTTTGTTGTGGATAACAAAACCCTACTCAATAATCTTTCATTTGAACTGGAATTCTCCATCCGCCGTCTGTGGTGGCCGGAGATAGGTGTTGACATTGATCGGGGAAGGCGGAGTGGCTAGGTTCAGAAGGACCTCCGGCCACCGTCTCATCATCTTTCTTTGAATTTTGGAACCCATAATATAAATTTTAATTAAAAGCATGAATTATTTTAATAATATAATTAATAATATAATCTTCAAAATAAAGAATCTGTTAGAGCTGAATCCAATTTTTTCAGAGATTTTGAACTTTGGTTCTCCATTTTGAAGAAAGTTTTGAATAATCTGTTGTAACAAGAATTTCTAAAATCAACAATTTAGAGAATCAGTTGAATATGATTTTAATGAAATTTCTACCAAAACTGAAAACCCTTGTAGTCATTGAAGTTCACGTGCGACGCCTACTCCATATCATTTGTAATTGTCTGTATTGTAGAGGAGGTTTTATACTTTGCAAACCTCGTTATTCGTACAAACCGTACAAACCTCAATCAATCAATCATAATTTTTTATTTTGTTCATTTCTATTGTGGGGGGTGTTAATCATGAATTTATCATTTTCATTATATTAATTTTAGAGAAATACATGAAACGGTTTTATTAACAATTTCATAAGTATAATATGAAACAATTTCATCATCATATATGAAACAAATTTATCAAAAAAGTATTATATGAAACAATTTCATGAAAAAAAATTCATAAGATTAAACAATGAGATAGACGGATGAGAATGGTTTGCATGATTTGCACAAATATGGATGTTCTGCATTTGATCGCTTCTCTAAGTCTATATTCATCTCAATAATAAACGTTATCGTAAATCTTTAAAATGTTCAACCAGGTCCGAATATTTAGATCAATCGATAATTAGAAAATGAAAATCAACTTTTGCAATCATTTGAAATTTTAGTATATTAAATCTTACCGGATAAACGCTTATCAGCAAATGTTATCACTCTTGTTTATCTTCTCGGATAACATTTTCTGTCGTCAAAATAAATTATCTGTAATCATCTTTTACCTGATAAACACTTACCAGATAAAAGCATTCTCTCTCACCTACAAAATAAAATTATTGGCTCTTGTTTGGTAAGACATGACCAATTTACCTCTAAAGAGTTGTTTATATCTTGATTAATCTATGTAATTTATTAAATTATAATGAAATAAATATTTTTTATAACAAAATATATCATTAGAAAATTTTCTTCGATACAATTAAAGAATAGATAAAATGTAAAGAGAAAGCCGTATTTGATATTTTAGAAGAGAATTAAGTTTATTTGACGGTGTATTGGTAAAACATTGGTTCGTTCCACTTTGTTTCCGTACGTCTGTTCCACTATGTTTTTGTTTGTTCGATATAAAAGTAATGTTAAACGCGGAATAGTGATCTATGTTCGGTGTACTAAAATACACCCTTACCGTGTAAGATTCTCGATCATTGTGATCATCCTACGATAAAATAAGTGACACCCATTAAATACTTGATAAACGAACTATGAATATTTTTAATCCGTTTTTTGATTATTTTGACATTAAACAATTAAAATATTTTATTTTTATCACAAATTCAAATTTTCATCTTGACCATCGTAACAACTTACTAAGGGGCCGTTTATTAAACACTTACTTGGTAAATACTAACCGGATAAATTTCTTCATTGGATGAACATGAGAATGGTCAAGAATTTTACCGGTTAAGAGCGAGGAAAATGATGGAGAGTCTTACCCGGTAAATGAGGATGCCGACTCTTACCCGGGTAAGCGCTTACCCACTAAATTGTTGCATTCGATATGTTTTAATATACTAAAATCTTACGCATCAAAATAAATCACAGTGTTGACTCCTATTAATAAGCGATTAACGGATAAGCAATTAGGTAAATAAATACTAACCATCACTCATAATTCAACCAATCATCATCTTCCCGACAGATACTTTCTAAAATAACTGAAAACAGTCGCTGATCGCCGGTTTGATCTCCCATGGCGGACCCACTTCACTCCCCGCCCTCTACACCCCCACCTGACCCAAAAGGCAAAACCTTCCACTCCCGCCGCCGGAAAATCACCCAACAAGCGGAAGATCACCACCGCCGCTGGTTCTCCGGCTAACAAACGCCATAACATAGATACACCCTCCACTACCACCACAGCTGACGTTGAAGATACTGCCACCAGCAAACGAAAGGAGATCGGACAAGATGTTGATGTTGAAGACATTGAAGTGTTGGAGGGTCTTCTTAATTATCACTCCAGAAAAAGTGTATTCCCGTTTGAAAATCCGGCCGCCATGAAGTTCACAAAAGCGAGTGATCCGATTGAAGATTTGGGGGAATGATGGAGGTGATGATCGTGACCAGAGTGGGGGTTCGTAACGATTTCTGGAAATCCAACATGAATTCTTTCACCTTTATTGAACAGCGAGAATAGGAGTTAAATGTGAAAAATATAAGAAGCGTAACAAAGAATTTGTACGTTTGATCACTTTTAATCCAAAACAAACCCATAATTATGCTTTAGATGGGATTTGTTCCGGCATATTTCATTAGTGTTTCTTTTCAATTATGATTGATTCAAACGTGGAGATTTTCTTATTATACAAATTACTGATTTGATCATGAGAGACCGTTTTTAAGATAAAGATCTTGATGATTTTAAACGTTTATCTTTATCTTTTAAGTGACATATACTAATTGTTGGCATTATGTGTGAAAGGTTTTCGGGCCGAAGGAGAATGTAGAAGATGACTGAGTTAACTCGTTACACCATGAGAGATCAAATTGACGATGGTGAGTTTCACTAAATTACATGTGGAGAGGGAGCGAAATTGGTGAAACGGAGCTTGATTGAATTCTAATTTCCATTTATATAAAACTTGACCACATTTTGTAATAAAAAGAATTTTTGATTTTTGATTTTTCCAAATGACAACAATATTTGGAAACAATATCAAAACTAAGGGTGTTTTCTACGGTTTAGAGTCAAAACTACAAATTAACCCACATAACTTTTCTATAAATTATTAAAGGGTCTTTGGCCCGACAGTATACGAGTTTTTTGTTCTATAAAGTCAAATGTTCAAACTTCACCAAAGATGAGGAGAGTGTGTACGTTTATTTATTCTATTTTCTACAAACCCACAAACAGATATGGTGTGATGTGGTTTAAACCAAGATTTTGTAATTCAAACCCACAAGCTGAATTGCATAATAATAAACATTATTTTGACCTAAACAATCATATATATATATATATATATATATATATATTGTTTCATATTATTATTTTCATTTAAGGCTACATTTAATGTATTGATGAACATATATTTGTTTTACAATATGTTCATTTCACTTATATGCGGTTCACAATAAGAAACTTTGTACATGTAACTTTTATTAAAAAGATTCAGGTTACAAAACAAATATGTGTAAAACAAACACAAAGAAATATATGCTAACCAAAATTCTAGAGTTTAGTCTTAGATGAAAAAAATTGTATATTATAACAGATATCACAGTGTATATATATATTTGTCATTCAAGGTTGGGTTCACGTGAAATTAAGTTGTTTATGTAAGATCTATGAGACCACTTATTTACACTTGAAACTTCACAAAATATTGTGAAAGTAAAAAAAATTCTGAATCTTCACAAAAGAAAAACCACATTCACTGTGTTTTGCTGTGAAATTTTAAGTATAAAAGAAATTTTTAAGTATAAAAGAAATGGTTTAATGAGAAAAGGTTGGTATCGATTTTGTCACATTCAAATATAATAGGTTAAGAAGTGCCTCTTAATCATAAAACAAACATTCAAGAGCTGAATCAGTCGGTCATAATTCAATCAACGCTTTCTCAACAATTTCCCTCCATCATCTTCCCCACAGATTCTTTCTGAACAGTCGCTAATCGCCAATTTGATCTCCCATGGCGGACCCACTTCACTCCCCACCTGACCCAAAACCTCCCACTCCCGCCGCCGGAAAATCATCCACCAAGCGGAAGAACGCCGCCGCCGCCGCCGCCTGTCTGGCAAACAAACGCCCAAACAGAGATCCACCCTCCACCACCACCACCACTGCTGACGTTGAACATGCCACCACCAGCAAACGGAAAGAGATTGGACAAGATGTTGATCTTGACGACATTGAAGTGTTGGAGAGTATTCTTGATTATCACTCCAAGAAAGGTGTATTCCCGTTTGACAATCCGACCGCCATGAAAAACTTCCTCTACCCATGGCTAATTTTCCATATCGGAAACAAAGACGTATGGAAAACGAAACTCGAACAGGTGAAGACGAAGTTTACGAAAGAGAGTGATCCGATCGAGGATGGTGATCGGAAGGAATTCGAATTGTGGATGAAGATTTGGGGGAATGAAGGTGGTGATGATCATGATCCAAGTGTGGGTTTCTAATGATTTCTTCCATCTTTTTTAGATTCTTTGGTAGAACACGAAAATATGCTTAGTTTTGAAAATGAAATTTTGAAGAATAGAATAAAAAAAAGAATTGATCTTTGACTATAGGGCATTTTGTCTAGCGGTATCGTAATCATTGGCTTCCTAAAAGATTAGGGGTTTAATTTTCACTAAACGTGAGGAGGGTGTGTGAATTTATTTGTTGCATTTACCGTATATAAATATTATATATACTTCAAAAGAAAAAAAGAATCGATTATATGAAGTCTAGAATTGATTTTTTATGAACGTTTTAATTGGGTTGGGGTTGGTTATCTTCGTAACAAGTTACGGACGTATTATGTGATTTCATGTAAATTACAGGGACCAGAAATGTAATTTACTCAAAGAATTTATCTTAAATAATATTTTATTTTAAATATAATAAAGAATAAAATGGTAAAGACAAAAAGGGATTTTATAATCAGTGATGATATCTGCCGTCCGTTATAAAAGATTGAAATCAACGGCTCGTATTCTCGATCCGCGTCATCTGTTCTTATTGGTTTCTTTTCACCACCACACGATCCTATAAAAGTACCAAAAACAGTCGCAGACTGAAACAAACCCCACAGAGATCTCCTGTTTCATTTCATTTACAAATCGGAAGTCGGAACAATGGCGGGAAGAGGAAAATCCATCGGTTCTGCTGCCGTAACCAAGAAGTCAACATCGCGAAGCAGCAAGGCGGGACTCCAGTTTCCCGTCGGTCGAATCGCTCGTTTCCTCAGATCTGGAAAGTACTCTGAACGGATCGGAGGCGGTGCGCCGGTGTATCTGGCTGCCGTGATGGAGTACCTTGCGGCGGAGGTATTGGAGTTAGCTGGAAATGCTGCCAGAGACAACAAGAAGACTCGAGTTGTGCCGCGTCATATACAATTGGCCGTGAGGAACGATGAAGAACTGAGCAGATTGCTTGGAGCAGTGACGATTGCTAATGGCGGAGTGATGCCTAATATTCATGCTCATCTGCTTCCTAAGAAATCTCCTGTTGCTTCTTCTAAAGGTGATGATTAGGGTTTTGAATTCAAGCCCTAAAAGGGATTATAGTTGTGGATTTGTCTGTTAGATTGTAATTGGCATCGATTGTGAATGGAAGATTTTGCGACATTTGAACTTTTGCGATTTGCTGATTCTAATTAATGTGTTCTTATTATGCGCTAATTTAGGCCACAAAATGATGTCGTTTTATTGGGTGTTTTGTAGTTGTCGTTGTGTTGACTAGTAAAATATTATATACACGTACATAGTATACATTTACGGTAAAATTCAACATTATCATTTATTTATGATATATTATTTTAATTTAGCATCACATGTAATAATTTACCTGATAAATGCTAACTGTGGTAAAAGTTGTTGGTTTCATTTACGGAGTAACACTCTTGGTTATTGTCTTCGTTCTTACATGGTAAGAGGTGAAAACTCGATCTTAATCCTGATTCAAGTCTCATTTTATTATCTATTTTCAAGATTGTTTGTTTTCCTCTTAATAATTTCATTAAGAGACAACTTCTAAGTGAATTTTGAATTTTATAAAAACAATTTTTAAAAACCTTTATCAAATGTTAATTTATAATATAACATAAATATAAATTTTCCTCTCTTAAATATTTAATAAATGTTATTTAATGAAGGTGACAACGAAATACTACGAATGGTCGAATTCGTTGCAAAAAGTCGGTCTTTTCGAACGAGGTCGCGATTCTATAAAGTGTAAATTACGTTTCAAGTTCCTGTTGTTTATCAACATTTTCATCTTTTGTCCCTATAGTTTGAAAATTGAAGTTTTTGTCTTTATAATTAGTAAATTTTTACTATTTTCGTCCCTGAACTCTCTTGTTTTTAAGTTTGAAGAACTAAAATAACAATAAATTGTAAACCACGAAAACAACAATAAAATTTAAATCATAATAACAATGATAACGATAAATTACAAACCATAAGGTTGAAAATCATAATTTTCAACAAACAAAAAGGACTAAAAAGGTAATTTACTCTCAAAATTATTACGTACGTCATAGGCTAAATAGATGTAAATAAAGACGCAATTTCATGGCAAACAGTGGTAGATGATGACGACATCAATGGCGGAAGAAGAAGTTACCGATTTTTGGTTTTTAATGGTTGTACTCTGTGCATTGATCACTTGTACCACCGCAGCAGATACCATCTCTGCAAACCAAACCATTAGAAATGAGGAAGCCATTATTTCAGCTCAACAAACCTTCGAGCTTGGTTTCTTTAACCCCGAAAATTCTACAAAATGGTACGTTGGTATCTGGTACAAGAGAATACCTCCCACTTCCAGAACCCAAACGGTTATGTGGGTGGCCAACCGGAACTCACCACTCTCCGATAACTCCGGCGAGCTGTCTCTTACTATCCACGGAATCCTGGTGCTCCGTAACACCACCGGCAACGTCATCTGGTCCTCGTCTAATTCGTCACTTCCGTCAATGAGAAAACCAGTGGCTCAGCTTTTAGATACCGGTAACTTTGTCATCCGGGAGGAAAATGGTAACCCGGAGAATTCTATTTGGCAAAGTTTTGATATTCCAACGGATACGTTTGTTGCCAGAATGAAGCTCGGAAAAGATTTGGTTACAGGGCTCGAAAGGTACTTGACGTCATGGAAGAGTGAAAATGATCCTTCTCCTGGGGACTATACTCTATGGATTGATACTAAAGGGTACCCGCAGATGATCGTCCGGTATGGCTCCAAAATAATTTTCCGGGCAGGTCCATGGAACGGACTTAGGTTCAGCGGTTTGCCTGAAATGAGGCCAAATCCGGTTTACAAATTTGGGTTTGTTCTTAATCAAAGAGAAATGTATTACCATTTTGATGATGTTAATAGTTCGGAAGTGTCAAGGTTAGTCATGCATCCTACTGGTAGGTTAGAAAGGATGATATGGAAGGAGAGCAGGCAAGAATGGTTAGGGTATTCGACTCCATCCACCGAAAACTGTAACAGCTATGGGCTTTGTGGCTCATTCGGGAGCTGTAATATCACCAACTTAGCCGCCTTGTGGGTGTTTGGAAGGGTTCGAGCCGACATCACCGGACCAGTGGAATGCGGCGGTTTGGTCTCAAGGGTGTCAGCGTTCGACTCCTTTGGATTGTGGACCGCGGGAGAGTTTTAGGAAGTATTCGAACCTAAAGTTGCCGGACACACAGGAGTCATGGTTTAACCAAAGCATGAATCTTGACAACTGCGAGATGGTTTGCAAGAAGAACTGCATTTGTACTGCTTATACTACTCAGAATATAACAGGAACCGGAAGTGGTTGCTTGCTTTGGTTCGGTAACCTGATCGATATCCAAACACTTCCAGTAAACGGACAGGATCTTTATATAAGAATGCCAGCATCGGAATTAGGTAAATCGTTAGCTAAATGACTTCCGACAAGTGTTTTTTAAATCCATCGCGTTTCGACAGGTTTCTATACATTCTTGTGCTGAACCAAGGCACATCTCTGAGTCATTTGGTTTGTTCTCACTAAGAATTTGATTTTATCTGCTTAATAGGCAATACTGCCATTGCAGCAAATGGTAAAAGCTCGAGTGTAAAAAAAACGAGTAGCGATTATCGTCCCTATAATATCGGTATTATTGGTTATACTACTTTCTGTGTGCCTATTTTATCGAATTAAGAAGTGGAAGGCGAAGCAAGAAGGTAGTTCTATTTTTGGTCTTGTTTCGATCTTTGAATTTGATTTGGGAAGCAGATTATATAGTTCGGTTGTCGTTGACATTTGCTCTTTCTCAGGGACAGTAGAGGGAGATTATGGAGATAATCCCCTGGCAACGAGAACTCGAAGGATGATGTAGAACTACCACTGATCGACTTCTCTACACTACGTAAAACTACCAACAATTTTTCAGACAACAATAAGCTCGGCGAAGGTGGTTTTGGACCCGTTTACAAGGTAGCAAATGAGTGGATGACTTGACAGTTTGCTAGAATGACTAGCTAATTTTGGAGTCACACATGGACTAGACACAAACCGTCATAGGAAATTTTCAACAACCCACAGGGATGAAAACTGTAGTTTACTCTAATATTTATATATGGCAAAAGTAACTTACGGTTGTCGCCTTTGGTGAGATTGAACCCTTGACGGCTGGACCTCCAAAGAGGTCGTGCTCTACCGACAATCCAAATACTGCTGAGCCAATGACCCTCTGGTCATGTACTGACGTGCCCTAATACTTGAGAGGCGTTTGCTAGGGGACTTGTTTATCTTCATCAAGATTCAAGACTCAGGATCATCCATCGAGATCTCAAAGTCAGCAACATTTTGCTTGACCACGATATGATCCCGAAGATATCAGATTTTGGGTTGGCCAGAAGCTTTGGAGGAAATCAGATAGAGGCAAACACAGTGGTTGGAAGTGACTTGGAACATAGTGAGATTCATTGTACCTATCACTTGACCAATTTACTTGTGTTTATTTAGTAAAGTTTCTTGAATTAAACAACAAATTTGCTGCAATGGCCATATGGCACCAGAGTATGCAGTAGAAGGCATCTTTTCAATAAAATCAGATGTATTTAGCTTCGGTGTCCTAATGCTGGAGATTGTGGGCGGAAAGAAAAACATAGGATTTGTCCACAAAGAACACAGCCACAACCTTCTCGGACATGTTAGTTTTGTTTCAATTAAGTTGCCTATCTTCATGCACTCTTATGCTTAGGCTATGTTAGGCAAACTAGTTCATAAGCTAGTTGTTGGCTGATAAGCTCTTTGAAAAACCAAAAGTGTAGCTTTTCAAAAGGGTAGCTCTTATGGCTAACCAAAAGGGGGATTTTCAATAAGCTAGCTTATGGCGTCTTACTGGTTTATCTTTCTTTCTTTCTGGATAGGCATGGGACTCCATACAGAAGGCAGATCCATGGAAATGGTTGCAGCATCTGTAGATGAATCAATCTGTTCGTCAGAAGTGATACGGTCGTTGTGTGTTCAACCACGTCCAGAAGATAGGCCAACCATGTATTCTGTGATTCTAATGTTTGAGAGCGATTATGAACTGCCCCCACCTAAGTTTCCGGATTTTTTTTACAAAAACACTACAACAGATACCCCTACATACGGAACAAATTCAAACAACGAACTCACCGTTACAATATGCTAGATAGTAAATTTTATATCTGTAAACCCAAATAGGAACCTAATGTTAGATACATAGTATTTGCATAAAAATATGTCAGTTGATTTGTAACAATTTAACTATGTTTTAGATTGAATTCGAATAAACATACAAAAACAATTGAGAGTATCAAATCAATGATCAAAGTTCAGAATCATGAAAGGTAAAAGTAACAAGCAATAAGTCCATATACACATGCATATCAAGCTCATGTAAGGACTTCAAATTCGAACTTCTACGATTTTCAAATTCCCATCAACTTAGGGCACAGAACGATTCCATTTTATGGCAAGCTTGATTGCTGGTACTGTGTTGATCGCTACAAGTAATTTTGTCAGGCCGCTTACCAGTAAGAGTCGACGCTATAACTTATTTATTGGGTAAAACTCGTGACCCACACTTATCCGGTAAAACTCTCCACCCTTACCATTGCACTTACCGGGTAAGTCTCTTGGCTCTTGCTATGTTTATCAAGTAAGGTAAATGACTCCAGTAAGCATTTAGTAAACGGCTCTTAGTGATGATTGAGATGCTTACTCACTCAGACTCAGCAGTTGTGTCATTATCATCGTCAGCAACCCTTTGTTGTTCAGAGCCTCTCTAATGCAAGCTTTTTATAAGAAAAAGGGATGTGGTTTGTAAAAACTACCAATGTGGAGAGTTCTTATAAGCTCATAACATATGCATATCAAACTCAAGTAAAGACTTCAAACTGACCCACGACAACATAAACAAACAGGGATTCAAATGCATCAACGGCTATGAACAAACATAAAAACTAACATCAAACACCATAACCCAACATATCATTAAAAGGGATCATTAAATGGAATTAGGCAGAAACATCTAATGGATTAAACTTTCATAACAAAGCAAGATAACCAAAATGGGGTTCAAATACATCACTAACAATGAACAGGTAACATATAAACCAATGTCAACCCTAATTAACCCAGCTTACCAACAAAGAGGATTATTGCAAACTGCCTCCTAAAGCTGAAGTCTTGCCTGCAAATCTTCAAAATCCAAAACAAATAAAGAAAAAACATCTATATCAAGAAGGATAAAGATTCATAAATGAATGTACAGGCATTGCAACGGATAAGAATCCAGTAAACACATATGAACGAGAAGAATATAAGAAATGTAGTAATAGAACTGATATTCATTATGAAGAAGCTTAGAATGTCGCACTAAAATGACAGATATACACATTAGTTGATTGGAAGTTTGGAACCCTATCTCTAATACAACTCCTACAAACACAAATTGAACCAAAAAAGACCGTAATTTGAAACCCTAACAGACACAAACAGAATGTAGTTCAATACGATTCGCAATCCCCGTCCATCTCGTATCCCTAATCTTCGTCAGCGGACGGCTTTGAAGAACCACCAACCTTCTTCGGGAGCAAAAGGTTGTGAATGTTGGGCATAACACCACCATTAGCAATGGTGACGTCGCCAAGAAGCTTGCTCAATTCTTCATCATTCCTCACCGCTAATTGGATATGTCTCGGAACGATTCTAGTTTTCTTGTTGTCCCTTGCTGCGTTGCCAGCCAATTCAAGGACCTGATAAAAATCAATTCCACGATTATAATTTCAACAAAAAAAAAAAAACGAAACCCTAAAAAATTACATCACGATTGAATCAAAAAAAAAAACATCTCAAACAAAACAGATCAAGAAAATTACCTCAGCGGCGAGGTATTCAAGGACGGCAGCGAGATAGACAGGAGCTCCGGCACCCACACGCTCGGCATACTTACCGGCTTTAAGAAAACGAGCGATACGACCAACGGGAAATTGAAGGCCGGCTTTGCTGCTTCTTGAAGTAGCCTTCTTTGCCGCTCCAGATCCTAGGGTTTTCCCTCGTCCGGCCATTGTTTAGAGAGATTTGGCGACGGAAAATTGTAGATTTACTCAGGTTGAAGATGGAAACACCGATCGGAATGCTACTTTATCATGGGAGGAAAAGGGCTCCGTTTGTTTATATAGTGGGTAGATTGTTATGATTCCGACCAATAAGATTGAAGCACACGGATCTTGATTAATAGCCATAGATTGAATTAGATCTGGCGGTCCTACCGGAATTATCCATTGGATTCACTTCTTAACCGTCTGACGCTCTCGGGTTACAAATGGGCCGGCCCAATCGGAGCAAATATATCTTTTCCATACTTGAGTGAATTACAAATATCGTCCCTTGTTATATGAAAATTACACATCAAGTCCCTTTAATTTATTTTTTTCAGGGATCGGTATTTATAGTTTCACTTTTGTTATGGATTAGATCTCTTACCCTAACCATTTCTGAAATTTTCTTTAAACTCAGAGATATTTTAGTCGAGTTACCTGTTGTTATTAAAAACGTTTTACTGCACCCACGGTGCTCCTTTGTGTCCTTTCCCTCCTGCCAACTTGAAAGCCGAGACCAAGAATTCTTGCTGATCTCCCTCGTTTTTGGCCTTCGCCCATTTTCGGCCCCTTCCCTCTTGTCTAACAAGCCCCTTTTCCCTCCCCTGTTTATTCCCCCTCACCCTTCTCTAGTCAAACGTCATTCTATCCCAAAAATTAGAATGTGAATAATTCATTTAAAACAAAATTCTCGCCAAGTTATTCATTCACTGTGAATCTTGATTCTTCATCCCTCTCATCTTACAACGGAAACCAACACCAAAACTCCAACGTCGGTCTCCTTGCTCGGGAAAACAAGAACTTTTCTTTTGGGTCTCTACTGCAACTGGCACATCTTGAATGTGATGGCATCGTGCGCCAACATCTCATCAATTTTTTGACAACCATATGAACTTCATAACAGTGATGGTGCGGGAGGAGGCTGGAAGAGACCTCAACAATTGGTTGAAAATCCTTTGGTAATGAATGGCCCTGCTTCACTAAAATTCCTTCCATGAGAAAGTTTATATGGGCTGAGCAGTACAGGATAAAGATGACAAGGTAACAAATCTATGAAAGGTTTACTGTGGATGGGGACTCGGAATCTTGGAGGCGAGGTTCACGGGATATGGGAGTAGTAACGGATCCAAAAGAATTATCTGTCTGGGTTTAATATAAAATAAAATAATAATTAACTTAAATCAAACAACATTTACATTACAAACGATAGTCAAGTGGGGGAGCAACGGGTGTTGGGGGCTTTTTCTATATGTTGGGGCACATTTGTAACTTTGGTATTAAAAAAAAAAACTTGGTACTCTTTTTTAAACGTGCAACTCATGGATTTGTTGGGGGGCATTTGCCCCCAACCCATATACCTTTTCAATCTGCCCCTGGATGGAATCTTTACAATATAGAAGGTCAAACAACAATATGAAGTCAGCAATAGATTTTTTTGTTCGATAAGCTTTTATAATCGTTTAAAGTGAAACGAACGTTTAAATACAAAGTTATAAATATGTGACATTTAATGCAGATTTGAGAGTTAAATGACCCAATAATTGTTTAAAGTGAAACGAGAATTTAAAATACACACATTGTTTTTTTTATTAACTTGGATATTCAGCCCGTTATGCGAGCTGACTAATCTCAGGGCGACCACCTGCTTTGCATATAGCCCAGAGTCACCGCATTTGAATCTCCGTGGCCACAAGAGAATTTTTATTTCTCCTTGAATTTGACATGCGACCTCCTGATATTTTTGACATTTGGAGTCAAACTCAAACCAATCAGGCACCACCCTTGTGGTTCATACGTCGTTTTTTTTTGGCCAAGACAGGAGGTGTATGCACGATTTCGATAACTTAATAATTAGCGGTATACACATAAAACCATTTTACAGGAAATGCATGCATACTTATAACATAACCCTGTATCGTGTATGTCCACGAGACCGAGATACCCGTAACTGATCCAAACACCAAAGAATACATAGTATTCCACAATGCAAACGAGTTTAAATAAAAAAAGACATATATTTCATCTTAAAGTGTTTTTCTTTTTACAGAATAATAATACTTTTACACACGTAACATATTTTCAGCTATAAAACGACACTGCTTTATACATTTGTTAGATTCGAAAAATGCGTCGTGCTTTTTCATTGTTGGGAACCTGGAACCAGTACCTTCTTGGCATCTAGTTGACGACGAGTTCAATTACCATGTTCAGTGCTTAGAAATTAAAGTTTTTCCGACGCAAAAAAATACGATAATTTAGATTTTCACTGACAAAACATGAATAGATAATATTGTATTAGACAAAGTTTATTATCTGTTTCTTAGAGTCTGTTTGTTACCAACTTAATGAGGCTAACAAGACTTATAGTTTATCCGATCAGTTATACATAGATGTTTGGTAGTAGCTTAATAATATCAAAGTAACTTATTCAATAAGCTTCTTGGGGGAGTTTTATGTAGAAAGTCAAGTTGATTCCAAACATGTCTCCGCCAATTAAAAAACACGTCACTTCCATCTATAAAAAAAAAATTCTCCCAAATAAAAATCTTCCCAACATATACAAATAAATTAATGGGTAAATTGCATGAAAAAGTAACGTATTTTCAAAACTTCCGTCTTGGTATCTAAAATGTAAAATTTTTTAAACATTTAAGTATCCAGATAACCAGTTGAAGCATTAACCGGTTAAATTAAGATATCCATGTCAGCAAATAATACTGAGTTAGATACCACATCACTAGCCACATCAGCATGGTAACTGGTTAATACTTCAACACGGTTACCCGGATACTTAAATGTTTAAAACTTTACATCTTAGATACCAAAATAAAAGTTTTGAAAGTATATTACCCAAAATAAAGAATCAAGTTAAAGTACGTTATTTTTTCATACAATTTGCTCTAAATTAATCCACACATACAACTTTATTCATATAGAATTTAATAGAAAAACAACCAAACAACTCTTTAGATTTTAGTATCATTCACTCCGAATCCTTATCGTATTTTAACAGTTGATTTTGTTAGTTTATGTTTTCTTAAATTAACCAGATTTTGATTATTCATCTGTTCTTGATTTCTATCAGTATCAATATATATTATTTTAGCATTTATTTATAATTACAAATATATAATTTATAACAATAAAAACATAAATGGCTAAAGAAATCAATGCTTGGATTATTAAATGAAGAAATTGCGTATGGGATTAAATCACAGGAACAAATCGAATCAATGTTAAATTTAGAATTCTAGTTATTGTATCTTCTTTAAATTTCAAATCAGGAGTAAACTTCACTTTTGGTCCTTAAACTTTGTCAATTTTAACGTATATCATTTCTAAACTTTAAAAACACGGATTTAGTCCCTCACATTTGTCATTGCATAATGGTTTTGATCCTTTTTTAACGGCCGTTAACTTTTTTCATTAATTTTAATTAAATAAAGGCTATTTTAGTCATTTTAAATATTTTTTTTTGAGTTCATCACCACTTGATTAAATGAAGAGTAATTAACCAAAATAGTCATCTTGGGTTACCTTTTTTAAAAGGGCAAATTGTATGAAAAAGTAACGTACCTTAACTTAATTCTTATTTTGAGTTACGTATTTTCAAAACTTCCATTTCGATACTTAAGATGTAAAATTTTAAAATATTTAAGTACTTGAGTAACCGGTTGAAGCAACAACCGGTTACATGTTGATATGGCGAGTGATATTGTATCAAACTCAGTGTTATTTGCTGATATAAATATCTTAATCTAACCGGTTAATGCTTCAACCGGATACTTAAATGTTTAAAACTTTACATCTTAGATATCAAAATGAAAGTTCTGAGAGTACGTTACCTAAAATATGAATCAAGTTAAAGTACGTTACTTTTTCATGCAATTTGCCTTTTTAAAAATTAGCCACCAATTTTCATTTTAATTTTCCACTTTTGTTCGTTGACCCACAAGGCTGACACTGCAAAGCCACCTTTTGCTTGTGGTGTTAGACTTTTTATGATATATAATGTGAAAAAAGAAATTTACGTTTTCGAGGGTAAAACGGCAACTTGCGATGCTACAACTTGTTGTGCAACAGGCCAAATCTAAAACCGCAACTTGCGCTTTTGGCTTTTTTTTGCAAGCATTTTTCTTAGTTGTTATGATATAGATATTTGTTTGACAGTTGTTGAATTGTTTGATGCAAAATGATTAAATAGTCCGAATGATTAAGAGGCTCTCATGATATAATGCAAAATGAAATATAATTGTTCGGTAACTATTTACAATGGAATTAGAGCGCTGAATGGTTAAGGGAGACCCAAAATACAAAATCATTTAGAAGGTTCTAAGACCATTAGGATGCAAACTTTTTTTTTTTGCCAAACAAAAGATTCAGATACCGACTTTTAATGGAGCTATTAAGAGGTAAAAAACAACCCTTGGTCTCTTTCCATCTATTCGCTTAGACAAGAAAAACATAGATTTTCAAAAACCAAAAGTTAAATTGCAGTTTTAGATCTGACCCGCAACATCGCAAGTTACGGTTTAGGCTTGTGGCACCACAACTCGCGGTTTCACCTTCTAAAAATGTAATCTCATTTTTTCACAGAATATGCCAAAAAAAATCCACCACCGCAAGCAAAAGATGGCTTCTTGTGTCAAACTTACGAGATTTCAGACATTTTGAAAAAAAAAAAGAAGCGTCGGCTATATTTAAAAAAAAGATGGTTAATACGGTTAAATAGGTTAATTTCTCTTAAATGACTAAAATACCCTTCATTTAATTAAACTTAACGGAAAAAAGCTAGCAAACGTTAGAAGAAGAAACCAAAACCGTCACAAAATGACAAACGTAAACGACCAAATCCGAATCTTTTAAAGTTTAGAAACAATACCCGTTAAAATCGACAAACTTAATGGACCAAAAAGCAAATCTCCAAATTTCATTTGATTGAATTCATTTAATTTAAAGATAACTCGTGAATGTCTTTCTCTCTTTAATTTCATAGCTGTCAGAAAATCTTTAATTTTTTCATTTTGAACAGAATTGCTTGTCATTTATTAACGCCACTGAACACCTTCTCCTTCCACTTCAAAATCAAACGAAAACCCTTTAAATTTTGTGAAAGTTTGCAGCTTTTTGAAAATGGGTTCAAAAGGGTTTCACTTTTAAAAAGGGGAAGAAGAAGAACAAACAAGAAGCTTTTAAGATATGCCAACAGTTTGGTTCTCTTTGAAGAAGTCACTTCACTGTAAATCGGAGCCATCAGATGTCCACGACCCGAAATCCAAGAAGCATTTAGCCACAATCTTGACCCGAAAGCCCGGTCGGTCGGGTTGTTCGAGGTCCATAGCAAACCTTAAGGATGTCATCCATGGCGGAAGCAAAAGACACTCGGAGAAGCCAGTGAGTTGCAGTCCTAGATCTATTGGAAGCAGTGAGTTTCTAAACCCGATTACCCATGAAGTTATTCTCAGCGATTCAAGGTGTGAGCTTAAAATCACTGGTTTTGGTGGTGGGTTTCATGATGGCAGCGGAGGCGGTGGCGGTGGCGGTGGCGCCGCCGCCAGCGGCGGTGATGGGTCGACTTTTGTGGGTACTTTAATGCCTGGTACACCTGGTCCTGGTGGTGGGCATCCAACAATGCATAATTTCAAGAATCAACAAAGAAGAACACTTTCGAATTCGTTAGATGGGAATGGAATTGCGAATTCTGGTCATTTTACAGGGAAGAATGGAATTGGAATGCCACAAAAACCTAGAGTTTCATTGGAGACAGAATCTTATGGGTCTTCTGCTGGTACAGTCACGTGCCATAAGTGTGGCAAACAGTTTGGAAAGTGGGAAAATCTTGAAACCCATCATCTCTCAAAGCATGCTGGTAATTTTCTGTCTTTTAAGCCATCAAGATTCAATCTTTATGTTGTTCAATTCACACTTCTTGATTTCACCCCCATAATGGTGTTTATTCATATGTGAATTTTGAAAAAAGTATGGAACTTTAATCCAGATTCTGGTGTTTTTGGTAGTTACTGTGATTTTCTATTCCTCATTTAATCCATCAAGATTCGATCTTTATGTTGCTGAATTAGCACTTCTTGATTTAGCCCTCATAGTGGCGTTTATTCATATATGAATCTTGAAAAAAAGGTATGGAACTTTAATCTAGATTTTTGTCTTTTTTGGTAGTTACTGAGCTTATGGAGGGTGATTCATCAAGAAAGATCGTCGAAATAATCTGTCGATCGAGCTGGTTAAAGTCCGAGAACAGTTCAGTTCGAATTGAGAAGGTTTTAAAAGTGCACAACATGCAAAAAACACTAGCCCGATTTGAAGAATACAGAGAATTGGTGAAAACCAAAGCTAGCAAACTTCCCAAGAAACACCCTCGATGTCTAGCCGACGGAAACGAACTCCTGAGGTTTTACGGAACCACAATCGCTTGTTCTTTAGGCATCAATGGCGATTCTAGCCTCTGCATTTCCGACAAATGCTGTGTTTGTCGGATCATAAGAAACGGGTTCTCGACAACCAAGGAACTCAAGGGCGGTGTTGGCGTTTTCACAACTTCGACTAGTGCCCGAGCTTTTGAATCGATAGAAGTCTCTGATGACGGTCCAGATACACGAAGAGCGTTGATGGTGTGCAGAGTGATAGCCGGGAGGGTGCACCGGCCGTTAGAGAACATTCAAGAGATTGCCGGGCAGTCGGGTTTTGATTCGTTGGCCGGGAAAGTCGGGCTTCATTTGAATATCGAAGATCTTTATTTGCTTAGTCCCAAAGCTCTTCTTCCCTGCTTTGTGGTTATCTGCAAGCTTTAGTGAAATACATATTGGATGATGTCTTATTGGTTAAGCTCTTGCCAAGGGTTTCTTTAGATAGAATTGTGCATCATTTTGGTTAGTTTCCATATGTTTTTCTTTATGAATTCAGCTACATTAGTGCATTCATAAAAAGTTTTGGATTATGGATCTTTTATGACTCTGTCCACAATCCCACAGTAGAAAACGGAGGTTCCAACATATATCGAGAAGAAATAGCAAGTCTATTCGATGTGGGACTATAACACGCTCCCTATAACAATGGCTAGAAGTCTAGAAGAGACGAAAATTGTTCTGAGAGTGGGCTAGACGGGCAAAGATTGTCCCAAGGTGTCAAGACCCCTAGACCGGCTTTTTGTTAGCAGCTTAATAAGTTGACGAGACTCGCAACATATTTGGCTAGCTATACGTAACTGTTTGGCAGTGGGTTAATGATATGAAAGTGGCTTATTCATTAAGCTTCTAGGGGGAGCTCATACAAGAACTATTTTTTTTTAAACATGTCTCTCTCAGTTAAAAACCACACTCTTTTCATCCATGAAAAAATCCTTTTAAAAAAAAATCTTCTCAATCTATAGTCTTTACTGACAGATTAATCCATACAAGATTTAATGAAAAAACCAACCAAACCAAACAACTCTAAATAGACCTTGGCTCTAAGAGAATATGTGAAATTCCATTATTACCCTCCAAGACCAAGAGAGCCCTGAACTAAGATTAGAGGTTCCAAAATATGTTAAGAAGAAATGGTTTATATCTAGCAGACGTAGAATTCTAACACAAACACACAAGCGATCAACAAGACCTAATCAAACGCTTACCTCGATAAGCGCTTACAAAGTCACATTACTTACCGGATGAGTATGACAAGAACCAAGAATCTTACCCATTAAGAACAAGATAAGAACCAAGAGTCTTACCCGATAAGTGAGGGCGATAACTCTTACCACGGTTAGTGCTTACTCAGTAAACTGTTGCATATGATGCGATTTTTGTTGACTAAAATCTTACACGTTAAGTAAATGATAGTGTAAATTTTACCCGTAAACACTTACCACGTAAGTGCCCATGAAATAAAAGTCGTACGTCATCTTGGATTTCGTCAAATTCGTATAAAAATTTAATACCCAAAAGAGGGAAAGTGGTCCAAGATTACAAACATATCTGTTACAAAATAAGCAACTTGGTGCAGTAAAATTTTGTTCTTGTCCCTTTTGTTTCCTTTCAGGAATTGTTGCATGAGGTTAGGAATCCAATCTCTTTTCCACAAGAAAACAACAAACAAAGCTTAAGGTACAACTAACTACAGCACCAAAGGAAATAGCTTTTGTATTGACCTTTTTTCAAGATTCTCTTGAACCCATATATCAATCAGTAAATCAAACTAAACAAACACAGTATATCCCATTTTCGAGAAAGGGGTCTAGGAGAACGGTGAGATGTATGCAGACGTGACCTTCATCTCAAAGAGTAGAACGACTGTTTCCATAATGCTAAAACATCATTGCATGGTTTAAACGGGAAAATTGTCCAAAGTAGCCAATTATGCCTCCCCGCTTCACTTTATAGCCACCTTTTCAACATTCTGACCAAGATAGCTCGAGATTACGCAAGTAGTGCTTAAACAACTTGTGTTTTCCTGAATATAACACTGGAAAAAGTGGATTACACCAATTACGTAAATGCTACTAACGTAACGTCCGGCTATTTCAATCAATTTGTTGAAAATGTACTATAAAGAGAAGGGGAGGCCTGATCAGCTATTTTGGACAATTTCCCATTAAGATGTTGTATGGTACATGCAAAACCATACCACTACAATGGAATGAAATTGACACATTTTAAATGAATGAAAGCAGTTGAAGAGACAATACTCAAGATTTGCTGTCTAAGGCAGTTGGCATTTACTCTTTGATGCAGACCCTTCAGTATCTTGATTGAGGGGCCTTAAATTTTGTAGTTTCATGGCTAAAAAACTGTCACATGTGTCAAGAGTTATGAGATGAATTGACGGACGTCCTCCAGCTCTCACTTTCTCTGTGTTTTGGTTGGAGGAAGAAAGCCATGTTGCATGCAAGATTCAAGTGTTTGATGTATTACATCCAGCAATCCATACTTGTATCTGAACCCCAAATCTTTCAGCTTCTTGGAACTGATCTCAGTAGGGACTGATGTCACTTCTTCCTCTGTAACTCTGCAATAATGGAACAGATCAAATCTTGAATACCCCATCTGGTGGTGTTTGGGATTGCTTATTTGAAACAACTTATGCTTTTCTACAAAGGTTCTTATCAACTTATTATAAGTTAGAATGATTTAACTTCTTTCAAAAACTCCTTATTACTGGTTCGGCACCGGTATAAGTTGTTTATCCAATTACTCAAAAGTGCTTATTACTGGTGCCACACCGAAATAAGTCAATAAGTTGTTTTTGTAAGCAATCCCAAACACCATAAAAGATCAAATCTTGAATACCCAAACCACAAGGGTGGTGCCTGATTGGTTTGAGCTTGGCTCCAAAGGTCAAAAGTGCCTGGAGGTCCCAGGTTCAAATCCAAGAAGAATCAAAAATCCCTTTGTGGCCACGGAGGTTCAAATGCGGTGACTCCGGGCTACCTGCTTGTGGTCGCCCTGGGATTAGTCGGCTCGCATAGCGGGTTGGAAATCCAGGTTGATAAAAAAAAAATCTTGAATACCCATCTAAAAAAAGATCAAATGTTCAATACCCATCCAAAGGAAAATTGTCCAAAATAATCATTCCGAACCTCTCAATTCAGGGTCTGGTTGATGATGAGGAATGAAAATGAGAATGGAAATGAAAATGACAGGAAATGAAAATAGGAATGAATTTTCAGTTCCCCAAGTGTTTATCTAGGAATAAAATTTTGAGCTTACGGAGGAATGAGCCCGTTATATTGTAGAAAACCAAACAGTTTCTTTTATTCTCATTGATTACTGCTTAATACATCTAACCAAACACCCCCTCAATTTATATCCGCTTTTCTACATAATTGACTTTAATAGCCAAGAATTCGCAAGTAGCACTTTAGCAACTTACAAAATCTACTTTATATATATATATATATATATATATATATAATATAATATTCATAAAGTAACACTTGAACAAGTCGCAAAAGTTGTGAAAGTGCTATTTCCGTCATCTCCAGTAATTTCGGTCAATTGAGTAGAAAAAGTCCGATGAACGGAATTTGGGAAGGGGGTGGGGAAGGTAAAAATGGCTATTTAAGACAATTTCCCCATGTACAAAAAGATCAAATCTTCAATACCCACCTTTGTAAATTAGGGGAAGGATACAGTTTTGCTAGATGATGAACCAATTCAGAGATTGTGCAGCTATTGGTGCAGCAGATGTATCGCCCTTCGGCTCGATCGTGCTCCATAAGGTACATGTGAGCATTGCATATGTCTTCCGTATGAACCAAAGCAACCGAGCCCATTCTTGAATTCACAGAAGATAATATCGGTAACAGTTCAGAGTCGCCTACGTGCGGTCAAAATTCAAAATCAACATGTTAGAGCAGGAAGCGTGTAGAATCATCGATCCATGAAGAACAAATGCTGAAAACCTGTTAGCGGAGAGAGGAGAACTCGAATGCTTAAGGGAACGGTCGAAGTGAGGAAAGGGCCGGCAACGGTGGTGGTGATGATAGATACAAGACGGATACCGTTTTCGTTTGCGAATTGAAATGCGGCGTCTTCGGTTAGACGCTTGGAGAGCACGTAAACCTGCATAACGAGTAATCTTGGATTAGGAAGATGTAATGCTTTTACAGCGGCCAGTTATACGGCCACGCTGTTGGTGATTTTAGTGTTATCAATCATTTTGGTGTAATTGTGATTTAAGAGGAACGGAGCGGGTGATAAGACATTCATAACGTGATGCTGGAGGTGCAGAGTACACACTCACAAATGTTGGTTTTATCACCTTAGAGCATCTCCAACAATTATGTCATTTTAGAAAATTTGGAGATCTGAGAAAAGCTTGCTTCAAAAGCTTCGGTGAACTCTCTTCTAAAATAGAAAAAAGTAGGTGAGAGAAAGAAGAAATCTCTAGATTAGGAACTTGGAAGAGAGAGAAAATGTAGCATACTTGTTGAAGATGTTTTTAGGGTCTATTTATTAGCAGCTTAATGAGCTTAATAAGACTTACATCTTGATGGGACCCGTAAAAATGAGGTTCTTATAAGATCTACCGTTGTAGATTTTTATGTAAGTTCTTAATTTGATGAGTCGGAGATGCTCTTATAGAAAGGAGCTTTCTCCAGAAAAGCAAGTTTTTTTTCAAACGTAATCCGAGATAAAAAACATGCTTTATCTATCTATAAAAAAAACCTTTAAAAAAATCTCAATCTATACAAACAGATTAATTCACTCATACAACTTTATTCATACAAGAATTACTGACAAACCAACCAAACAGCCCTTTAGATCGCCATAAAGCAAAGTCCAAAGGGCAGTGGTCCATTTCGATAAGAGCTTCTGAGTTGCCTTCGGAATCAGAGCTTCTTAACATGTCTCTGATCCGTTTCGATCTTATCTATCAACTGCCTAACTACCCGTAGGTGGAGTTTCAAATGAGAACAATACCATTTTACAAGAACGCAAGAACACCTAAAACAAACAACCATCACATATGATACTGTATCGGGATAAACTAGTGTGTGGGTGCCTTGAGCCGGTTGTCTGATTCAGGTGTTCTCGCCATGGCCGGATCTCTTAAACCCCAAGCAAGGTCCTAAAGTAGAATCATTTTTGGAGTATTAAAGTTGTACACGTTAAACTTTGAAGGGTGCTCAGGATATTAAAAATACAAGAACCAATCAACAAAAAGACCCAAAAAAATTGGTTTCAAATCAACCAAAACACCAAAAAAGTCTCTCGAAGTCAACCAAAAACTTAAAAGTCACTTGAAACGGTGGAATTCGGTTAAAAACACATCGGACAACTTTGCCGGCATTTGATCCACCTTGAATGTGAACCCGCTCACTAAAATCTTGGGTCCACCATTGGTTTTCATTTGAAATCTTCCCGTAAAACGGTACAGTTCTCGTTTGATCCTTCCCCACCCTCGTAATCGTCGATTTCTCGTATAAATATATATAAAACATCGTATCTAGAAAATTATCGATTTACCCAACCACTTGATTTTCTGTTCCAGATAACATCAACGGACGTCCGACAAGATTCGTGCACCACCGGCAGCCATTCTCCGTGGTCGTTCCGAGCAGTCATCGTACTAATCGAAGATGTGAAAACAACTCGTTTCACAGATTTCGATCTCAAACACGATTTCAGAATGTTCAAAGCTCCTCTGATCGAAGGATCGATAATATCAGATTGAACATAATTATCTTGAAAATCATCAACCCCCCAAAACAAAACCAAAAAAATCATTAATTACTCGATAATTAACTTAAAAAGGTACGATTAAACTAAACTAACCTCGATTATCAGTAGGTTTAACGATAACTTCCATGGAAGCAGCAACATGAAAGACGCCATGGCAGCCATTAACAGCATCATCGAAGCTTCCTTCTTCATTCAAATCAGCTCTAAACAACCGTAATCGATCGCCGCCGCCCCATAACGCCAAAAGATTATTACAATTCGCTGATAATTTCAGAAAAAACCCCAAGGTTATTAATCAAACAGTAATCGGAATCGTAGGAAAGATGGATACGAACCAGGGTTCCGGACGGCGGCATGGACGGAAAAACCTCTTTCGAGAAGGGATTTCACAAGCCATGATCCTATGTAACCTGTTGCTCCGGTGACACAGTACGTCCGACCACCACCGCCACCACCAGGATCAGTCTTTTTTTGCTCCATTCTTAATAAAGCCGATCGACGGCGGCCGGTGGAATAAGAGGGTAATGTGGCGGGGGGGTTACGAACCGTCGGATGGATTTAAACCCAATTTTCCGTTTATCTCATAACACTTGTCGTCCCATCCCCTACTCACGTGACTGCCACCTCTTTGGCATGTGCAGATTTCCATCGGAAAACTTTTAAACACAAATTCCAGCTCTAAAATTAGTGTAAATTGTTGGATTTTTTTAAATAAAACCTAGGAATCTCCGACCGGCTGGTATTTTGCCGGTGAGATTTCTCCGACCGGCCGGTATTTACGCCGCTAAAGCTGTGTTTTTGTGAATAGTGGTCGCCGAATATAGCCGACTATTGTACATAGCGCCAAATTATATTTGATTCGTTTTTGTATTTAACAATATTTTATATTAATTAATATTTTTTTTTGTTTTTTGATTAATTTATTGTATATTTTATTGTTAAAATATGGACAATGTGATTTTATTTTTATAACATGTGGTTGGATTTGGAAAACTTTTTGTGATTGATTGAATTATTATTTTAATAGTTTCAGAGTTAATTTTTGAATCTTTAAAAGGTGAATCTTATTTGATAAAAAAAAATTCTGTTTTTTAATGATATAAAACACCCTGAATGACTTTGTATCATGAACTTTCCTTAACCATTCAGTGTTCTAATTTACTTGGAAACAATTACTAACTAATTATATTTCATTTTACATTATATCATGAGAGTCTTTTTAATTATTTTGATAAATTAATCATTTTGTACAAAATCATTCAACAATTGCCAAATAGCTTTAATGTTTTTTTTTTGTCAAATCTCTTCCAGCCCCCAAAATATGAACCATGTGATAGAGGGCGGATTAGAATTAAGAGATAATAAGTGATATATTTACCACTTAAAATTTCAGAAGAGCTTTTAAGCTCTTATTTTAAAAATAAAACAAACGCTCTTAATACCCAAACGGCTGAACGAATTAGATTTCAAAGGTATTAAGAGGTAATTTTGAAAAAATAAACATTCCCTAAAACTCCACAATAAAAAGAGATAAATTTTATTTTAATAATTTCCCATTAATGAAATTCATTATTTATTTTTTAATATAAAGTTTCATTTAAATATAAAGAGATTATAAAATATTTTTATAATACAATTAATATTGAAAAATCTTTAAAAAAAAGAATATGTTGAAACTAAATGTAATATATATATATATATATATTTTAACTTTTGATTCTCTATTTTAGAGAAATTATTGTCAATTTCCAACAACCATGCTGTATTTCCTTATAAAATAGATAATCAAAAGTCAAAACCTCTAAAAAAAAAACCGACTTCCAACTCCTTATAACATTGATAATATTATTAAAACAATCAGTATATTTATAAGATACTATTTTTTTTCCTAAACAATCTACCTCAGTCTTTTATTAGTGGAAAAGTTAAAATATATTTCTCTTTCTTAAATATTATTTTAAAGATTTTTTTAAATTTGGAAATTTTCATATTCTCTCATCTTTTCTCTATTTCAGCATACAATACAACATAGCTGTTGGAGCAAAAAAATCTGTAAAAACCACCAAAATTTCTATTTTATCATAACTGCTGGAGATGCTATATGGATATCTTGAAGAGATCTTTTAAAATGAAGATTTTGGACAAGTTTTTTGCTCCAACGTATTCTTCAAAATTAAGAAATAAGTAAATATGTAATTTTTGTACACGAAGGTCTCGACCTTTTAAGTATGCGTTAAAGTCTTCCAAGCTCATTTTTTTAGCAACCACAAAAGTACAGGATTTTTAGATCCGACCCAGGATTTAGGGTCGAAAGAGAGCCCGATCAGACTTTTTCGAATTTACTGGGTTTTTTGTTTTTCTAACTCGGGCTCTAACCGTACCGAATCTTTAAAAAATTGGTCTGATCGGGCTTTCAAGTTGGGCCTAAGGCTTGGGCTCAGGCATTTTAGGCCCAACTTTAGACTTTGGTTTTCTTGTGTGCTATCTAACTTTGAAGTTTGAACATGAGGATGAAAAAGAGGCCAAATAAAATTAGATCACAAACTACAAACAGGAAGTTGAGTAACAAAAAAATGCACACAATTTGCGATTACAATTTGTTCATTTGGTTTAGTATCATGATGCAACAGTAAGCTCTTCTGTTTTCTTCTCTCTTTCCTTGATCGCACGTTTCCAGTTTTCTACGCTGTCGATTATTTCACCCGTTTTTAATAGATATCGTACTCTCTTACCATCTTCAAGGATCTTGCGACCCACCCGGCTTGCAACATTTTGTTCTTTCGAGTATAGCATCACATTTGAGCTATGAATCGGCGCTTCTATCTGCCCAAGAGAACGAGAGACGGTTACTGTAACTGGGTTACTGTAGCTGGTTCATATGCTAGCTTATCAACTAGTTTGCAACCGTCTGGTAGGTTTAGCCCAAAAATTGTCCAAGAAATAGCCATTTTTGACCCCTCAATTCACTTTATAGCCGTTTTCCACATAATTGACCAAAATAGTCATATTTCACAAGGTAGTACTTTAGCAACTTGCGGAATTTACTTTTATGTATATAATATTCATAAAAGTAGCAATTTCCCAAGTTGTCAAAGTGCTACTTGCTGAATGCCGAAGTGGATACGACACTCCTACTCGCTAAATTGCTCTTTGCCAAGTTAACATTTTACGCAAGTAATATTTTAGCAACTTGTGAAAGTGTTACTTAATGAATGTTAAATTCATAAAAGGTAGATTCCACAAGTTCGCTAAAGTACTACTTGCTAAACGCTGACGTGGGAATGACACTTGCGCAATTTGCTAAATTGCTACTTGCCCACAAGTCAGCATTTCACAAGTAACACTTCTGCAACTTGTGATATTCTTACTTTATGAATATTGAATTCATAAAAGATAGATTTCACAAGTTTGCTAAAGTGTTACTTGCAAAATCTTGGCTATTTCGGTCAACTGAGTACAAAAGCGGCTACAAAGTGAATTGAAAGATCCACAATTACTATTTTCGACAATTTAGCCAATGTAGCTAAGAAGGAGATGAAATTTAAACCTTAATTATCTGTCCTGATTCACCCTCCTCCTTGCTCTTCACATGTTTGGTCTTCAAATTAATTTCTTTCACAATCACAGTGCTGTTGTGCTTAACAATCTTTGTTATCTCGCCGATTTTACCCTTATCGCGTCCTGCTATCACTTTCACGGTGTCCCCAAGCTTCACATGCATCTTGTGAACTATTGGAAGACTGTTCGGCTTGCATTTTATCCGTTCCCATCTCTTTAGCTGCGAAAGTTGAATTTGAAAACCAAACAGTAGATAAGAAGGTCAAAATCTATGAAAATTTGAAAAAAAAAGGCAACAAAAAAGAAGCAAAAGAAATTGGAAGATATACCAACCTTCACTTGGATAGGAGGACATGGCACTTTTGTAGTCTTAACCTGCATATATAACATATCGTAGAATAAATGAGTCCTCAGATATGATAAAATAATTGTGAAGATAAATTTCTTGCGCATTTGTATGCAGATGAGACTCGACAAGACTTGATGGACTAGAGTGGGGTAGGCAGGTGCAAGACTTGTGGGAGGTTTTAGGTTTTAATTTGACATGGGTAATTTAGTAATTTACTCACCAAGCTTGTCTCATCTTCTTGATTTTTGTTCCACCTATTTTAGTCGGACAGAAAAAAATGCATTTTTGTATCCCTCTCATTCCTGTCCAATACCAGTCTAATTGTTGCAACAAACGTGGACAAAGAAAACTAACTCCCTCTCTCTCTATACACACACATATAAGGTCAAGTTCAGGGGAAAACCGCAAAAAATGGAACATTAAGAAACAACCTAATAACCGTTCATCCGTACGATATGCACATGTACATACAAGTAATTTGTCTCATATGCAAATCTGCATACACATGCATAGAAACTGGTTACCTGTATGCACATGTGCATACACGTATGGATGAATGGTTATTAGGGTGTTCCTCAGTTTTCCATTTTTTGGGGGTTTTTCCCCTGAACCTCACTCTGTATACATATATACTCCTTATATTCCACATTTGAGCTGCAGTTTGTGAGAATTTTCTATTCCAAAAATGGTTCCATCAAGAAACAAGATGCTGCACTCAACTTTACCTCTCATGATGGCACGTAACTTTCTTGTTTGCTGAACCTGGGTCCTGGGAAGTACTAATTGTGGAAGGGGGTATATTGGGATAACAGAAGATCCATTCAAGGGATTTCCTCATAGGCCTATATAGTCAAGTCATGATTGCAATTTGCAAGTAGACTAAGGGGCCGTTTACCTACTGGGTAAGCACTTAGCGGATGTCACTTACTTTATCGTGTGAATATGGTAAGGCCGAGAATCTTCCCCAGTAAGAGGCGAAATAGGGACCAAGAGCCTTACTTTGTAAGTGAGTGAGAAGACACTTACCCGGTAAGCGCAGTACAAGGTGCTTACCAACAATCAATTTTGATGACCGAAAATGTTAAGGATAAGGTAAGGGGTGACTCTTGCCCGTAAGCATTTGGTAAGCCTCCTAAGTCTTCATATATGAACATGAACTTATAAAGCTAATCTTTAGCATCTTTGTTTACTTTTGCATTCTTTCTCCAGATTCAATCTTTAAAATTGCCAATGTGATACTAAACAAGAAGCACAGAAACAAGGGCCTGCATTACAAGCCCAATGCATCCTAAAGGGCAACAGTGGTCCGCATAAAGAGCATGCCACTACAAACCAAAGAGATGAGATCCAAAGTTGAAACCAAGTGCAAGCAATGCTGACAAGCTTGGAACAATTTATGCCAGCAGATTCTAGAAGAAAAAAAATTATAATTTTGGCATGCCAAGCGACCAAACCAAACCAAATGAGCCCAGTAAATGCCACACGAAATAGGATCTGGGGAGGGTAGGATGTACGCAAATCTTACTTCCCACGACACGAAGTAGAGAGGCTGTTTCCGTGAATACCCCTAGCTTGTAAATATGATAACAAGCTCTGATTTAACTCCAGCCCGATATTCCATTTTCCCAAAAACTACAATTAGGGTAGGATACCTAAGGATACATAGATATGATGGATAAGATCCAATCCAAAATAACATGACCAAAGGAGCTAAGTCAGGAAATGACTAAAAAGGTCAACTAAGGGAGCTCAGCCCGGACCAAGGGAAAAAACAGACCCAGAGGTGCAACAACCCATGTGGCTCCTAACCAACTCTCAAAGGAAACCCTCAAGATTTCAAAGAGAGACTTCACCATGATCACCCTATAATCAGAAGATAAAAATGCAAGTCCTAATAAGTTTGAGCACTCATAGCAAAATTAAACACTTTAAGCTGTCTCTAACCCCTTCAAGTGGTGCTAAATCTCATGCCAAAAAAGAAATCAAGCTCCCAAATCTTTTAACTCCAGTGAGGTTACTATTAACACTTGGGTTGTGGTGCACCGGTTAACGCTCAGGGGGATCTAGTAGAAATCTCATCTTCCCCGGGCTAGAAACCAGAAGCTGCCAAAGCCCTTGTGGCCATGGTCCATGGAGGTTCACCTACGATGACTCCAGGCTATTTGTGATCACCTGGGGGATTAGTCATTAGGCGTAAACTGGCCCGGATACCCATGGTTGCCCAAATAAAAAGATCCATTTGAAGTCAAAGGTTCTAGTATCTGAATTACATCTAAAATCCTCACTTATATGGTTTTATACACAAAAAAACTATTCAAATTCAATGTGAAATCATATCAACAATCTTCTCATCAATTGAGCTTATTTTGTTTCCTAAAATAGATGCCATTTCACAAATGTAGCACTGAATTGTTATTCTTTGTTTCCATAAAATATAAAAGTAATTCTACACCATCAACTGTCTACCAATGCCCACAATTTCACAAATAGTTCATAAATTCATCAAACTAAAAACAAATAACACATCCAGATGCTCAGAAATGCCACCAAAATGGTAATAATTCGACACTAAATACCCCTAAACTGGAACAACTATATAATATACATAACTAATATAGAAAACATAGTATCAAACTCTAAATTGACGAAGTTCTAAGAGGTACATCACAATTACTGAAACAAATTTGCAAACAAGGTAGAATTGAGGGGAAGGAGTGTACCAGAGGTGGACAGGGGCACGGGGAGAAGCGTTGGCCAAGAAATGATTTGGATGAGAGAGAAAGAGCGGTAAATGAGCTCTGTAGAGCAGCCATGGCCGCCATTGCTGTCAAGGTTTGCTTCAATGGAGGTGCACCAAATTTCAGAGCATTTATCCAGATAGATAGATGGAGAATGAAACGCAGTGGATAAAGCTTTATATCAGAGAATTGGGCCAGGCTTGTTAACGAACCCAACTAAATCGAGTATCATTAAAGGCCCAATATGTATAGTAGCACACTAGCACTTATAGAGTTAGAGATGGCTAAATGGGTCCGGTCCAAGACCAATTGGGACAGGTTTAGGACCACCGGTTATGGTTTTCATCCAAAAACAAGGTCTGGCTTGATTTTTTTCAAAGAAAATGTATTTTTATATGTATATCTAACTTTCGAAGTGTATTTGATTGAAAATCAAATTACAAATTTACAAGAAAACATTTTTTTTAAATATATTTGATTGAAAACCAATTATAAAACTATAATAAAACGTAATTTTTAAGTGTATTGACTGAAAACCAATTATAAAACTACAATAAACGTATTTTTTAAGTGTATTTGATTGACCTAATTAAATATTTTAAAGTGTATTAGAATAACATTAAAGTATTTTTTAAAAATTTATAAAAAAGAAATTTAAAAAATAATATAGGACTAGCTTGGGCCCAGGCCGGGACCTGGACCAGTTACTGTAACGGGTAGTTATGTTTTTTTATAAATTTCAGCGACTTCAAAAAAGTTTGTTCAATCAGCTATATTAAATTCTCTTTTAAAATAGACCAAAAACAGAGAGAAAATAGAGGAATCTTGAAATTTGGAAGAAAAGAAAATCATTGGGGGCAAAAGATGCAATAGCTTCGATTAGAGCAAAGCCCAAAATGGCATAGGCATACGTGTTTTTGCGGGTCTTACCGTAATTAATATTAGTACCCACTCTACAACCGGAGTGGTTAATAATACACGTAAAAAGTTCCAAACCTTTATGCATGCAACCCCGTACAAGTGTTGCATACAAGTTCCAACTTTTATTTCACTTAACTCCATCATTCTACGCTCGTTGATGAGAGAGAGCCTATGCAAAAGTAGCCCTTGACGTGAGGGAAAGCCAGAAAGCCTGACCTCTGCTAACTATGTCAACAGATGCTCTAAGCATATATATATATATATAATTGAAATCAACTCAACTTTAATTTTTAATTGATTTTTAAAATTTTAATAACAAGTGTACTTACAATCGGTATTTTTTTTCCTTCTCTTCTTCCACATTTGAAGATTTCTCCGTTATTCTCTTACCTTTTTTTCTCTCTATTTTAGAGGAGAGTTTAACATAGCTGGTGAACCAAACTTTTCTCAGATCTCTAATTTTTTTAAAATAACATAGTTATTGAAGTTGCTCCTAGAGTTTAGAGTTTAGCCTGGAACAAAGTATCAGAAACTAAGGAAAGTTTGGAATAATGATTTAATTACACAAAAAGTTTCAAAATGCCCTGTCAACTTTTTTAGGTTCTTTAAATTAATCGTAATTTTTCCTGTATTTACATATATTTTCTTTTATGATCTTTGATTATTGAAAAAATTCATCTAATGATTAAAATTTCTGATTAAAATTTTGGATATATATATATATATATATATATATATATATATATATATTAGAAGGGTACTCGCGTAATGCAGCGAAATAAATTTATATTTTAATGTTTAGTTTTTATTATTTGTCTCTATCGATATAATACTATTTTATATGGTTTTAAGAAAACAATAATGTTTTTATTTTTGAATGAAATATAAGTTTAAAGATGGCATAAAAATTTGAAAAATAAATAAATTGATATTAGTATCAAATTAACAATTTAATAGTTCTCATTTTTTTTGGTGCAACTTATTTAATTCGACTTTTTATTATAATTTGATATAGAATTAATAACAAAATAATTTATTTTTGGTTTAATAATATATTTTTTTATAAAGATGATAATTAAATATTTTGTTATAACTCRATAATTATYTTAATTATATTTTAAWTWTTWWWWWTTWAAAWKRGATRTTTATCATGTATTTGATTATGTTTATCTGCAGTTAGTTACACGAATTCAAACATAAAGCTTTAGTAAGTTGTACTTACGCACAATTTACTTGTAATCTTGAATTGTAAGTAATATTTATCAATAAACAATATTTCATGTATAAAAAATGGTTTTTAAGAATTTTTTTGGGGTATATATATATGAGTTGAAATTGTCTGATCAAAATTTTAGAATGAAATTCCACTAATCAAATTAAACAAACTGAATCTGAAGATGAGATCTGAAAGATTCAATCACCATCTTTTTGTAATGTATTCTATTAGTATACAAAATTGAACCATAACAGGATCAAACCCAAGAAGAAAAACAGAGATTTTACAACCTAATTTCCTCACTCAACTCAAGTCAACACCACACCAAAACCTGCCCTATCTGCTGCTATCAACTCCTCCCCTATATATGTAAAAAAACATGCCAAATATATATTACAAAACAAAGGCAAACAAAACTAAAACAATCAAGGGGTCAAATCTCATTTTTAACCTTCACAAGAATCAGCTGTGCTGCTCATAGACTCCATCCGTCGATGTTCGCTATTCATCGGGCTCCGCCGACCTAATTGGTCGATGTTGAGTGCAACCTCATCGGCCACAACCGATGAATCACGTCTATGATGCTTTTTGTTGTGCCGAATTGTAAGAATACGAGATAAGACTTGCACGATGTCTCTCATTGATGGTCGTTTTCTTGGGGAACGGTTGATGCAATTGTATGCAAGAGATGCCACATCGTTCAGTTCGTGCTCATTGAAGTTTCCTTCAAGACGAGAATCCACTATTTCTTCCCATCCGACTTTACCCTCCGTGTTCATCGCTGCCTATTTATACCGAGAAATACATAAATACATAATTAGTTCATATAAATTGACTTGCAATAATATGACATGGTCCAAGGCATCTTATATTATTATGCACTATCAAGACTTGTAAATTTTTTCATCCCAAAAGGTAGAGCGGTTGTTTTTCTAAGGGGCTGTTTGGTTTGTTTTTCATTAAGTCTCATGTGAATAAAGTTGTCTGCGTGGATTAATCTGTCTGTACAGAGAGGGAAGGCTTTGTTTGGGTGGGTTTTTTCATAAATCTAAGAAGCATGTTTTTTAATTTGAAGGGGCATGTTTGGAAGAAGCATGTTTTTTAATTTGAAGAGGCATGTTTGGAAAAAAACTTGGCTTTCTGCATAAAGCCACTTCCTATATCATTAAGCAACTACCAAATAGTCATGTATAACTGACCGAATAAGTTGTTCATCTCATTAAATTCATTAAGCTGCTAATAATGAACATGCCCTAGGCTGCCATGTCAATCCTTAGTTGTTCATTTCATGTCCTCCGCGGTCTTCCCCTCCTCCTCACCCCCTCAACCGTCACGCTTTCTACCCGCCTAGCTAGAGTCGCCATTTTTCTCCGACAAAAATGTCCAAAAATTGCAGGGGATTAGTCGGGCTTTGGCCCGGACACCCTTACAAAAAAAAAATGTCCAAACCACCACAATCTTTCCTAAGTCAACTTATCCATGACAGAAGCAAGTCCCAACTCGGTCAAGAAGACTTCATTTGGTATCATGTCCAACATGGTCCAACCACACGTCTATCTAAGCATTCTCATTTCTGCAACTTCCAGCTTCCTCATTTCCTACATATTCCTTGTACACCCCCCCAAAAAAAACATTTTCTCAGGAGAAAATATTGCGTCGATTTGAAATTTTAAAGCGAAATCCTATTAATGCATTGTCATTTTACAAAATGCTTACATTCGTTTACATAGACAATGCATTACGAAATAGGCTCCAAACTAATCATCAGCTCATCATCACAAATCACTAATAGTATCATTACCTACAAGTATATAAATACATCCTTTCCCACTTCTTAAGTCTAAAAGCTAGACATACTTAAAAAATGAACTAACATGAACCGAATGTGAATAGAAATGTCAACCATGTGATTTGCTAAAAATGCATTTTGAAGGAACTAAAAAGGGTATACTTGTAGTTGACTTTATATTAGATGCATCATATGGGAAAGTACACACACACACACACACACACACATATATATATATATTGCTTAAGAGTTGGAAAAGCTAATCATCTAAAAGGTCATTTAATTGGGACAGAATAACTATATCAGAATCTGTCATGACCCTCAACTACCAGTGATTCAACGGCTACTACTTACATTACAAAAGTAATTCAACTACCAATGAATAACTTCAGTCCATGCTTTAAGAAAAAAAAAAACCTTCACATCCAGAAGAAATCAACAAAAAGACCACCAAAAACTGGTTGATGATTCTATATCACACACAGATATATATATATATATATATATATACATATATATATATATATAGAGAGAGAGAGAAAGAGATCTTACGAGCTCAACGTACTCCATGAGGCCCTGCTGAGGGTTTCTTCCTGCAATAAGCTCAAATAGTAGAACTCCAAAGCTGTAAACATCACTTTTCTTGGTGAATGCCCTTGTTGATATATATTCAGGATCAAGATACCCAAAAGTTCCCTGGATATTGGAGGCATGTCTATTAATCATATCCTCCCTTGAAAGTCCAAAATCGGCCACCTGCTTGACACAATATAATTGGGTAGTGGTCACTATAAAAATCAATATATTAAAGCAGCTAAATCAATTGCTACACTAGTTTCTGAAACATTTCAAACTTTTCAGATATGCATAAAAGAGAGCTTAACAGCAGTAGACTGACCCTGGCCCTCATGGCCTGATCCAACAGGATGTTAGACGACTTGATGTCCCGGTGTATGACTGGAGGAACAGCCTGGAGTTACAAGAAAAGATCAATAAATTGGATTATTATGCATAAGCATAGATGCACGAGTGCTGATATGCATAGGCTTCACAAAAGCCCAAATAACAGCAATACTCCGTCTGTCCCAAAATAAATGTCCACAACGAAAAAGAGACAGTTTTAGAAATGTGTAACTATTACAATTTTTAATCAACTACATGACAATTTGAACTTTAATAATAAGAGTAATGAATTTCTTCGTCTAATAATCAAGAGTAGAATTGGAAAGTGAACTCCTACATATTAGGGAGGGGGAACAAGATATGCTATGGAGCAGATCTACACTTGTTTGTTAGAAGCTTAATGAGTTAATGGGACTCACAGCTTATTCGGTAAGCTATACATGACTGTTTGGTAGTGGCTTAATGATATAGAAAGTGGCTTCAGTAAGCTTCTATGGGAGAGCTTTATGCAGAAAGCCAAGTTTTTTTTTTTGAAACTTGCTCCTCCCAATTAACAAACACACTCCTTCCATCTATGAAAAACCCTTTTAGACAAAAATCCCGATCTATACAGAGATTAAACCACATAGAAAACTTTATCCACACAGGACTTGATGGAAAACCAACCAAAAGCCCCTTATTTTTGAAAGTAGGTACTTATTTTGGAACCAACTAAA
Organism: Cynara cardunculus var. scolymus; assembly: GCF_001531365.2. Lineage (NCBI taxonomy): Eukaryota > Viridiplantae > Streptophyta > Magnoliopsida > Asterales > Asteraceae > Cynara > Cynara cardunculus. The sequence goes on from NC_037544.1 coordinate 1,433,616, forward strand.
ATAGAAATGTGGACATTTATTTTGAGATGGAGGGAGTAGTGACAAACAAAAGAAAAAATGCCGATAATGGAATACTTGTAAATGAAAAGCAAAGCTTACTCCATCATGGAGATATTCCAATCCTCTAGCTACATCCAACGCTACTTGAACCCTCAAATCCCAGCTTAACAATTCATGTTCTTCACCTAAATTTTCAGAAGCAACAGCATTTTTGTAAGACTATTGAACTACTATTGGTTATAAGTTATAACTCAATTTACCAACCAAGCAACATGAACTACCAATAATGAAGCCATTTTAGATTTAAAGCTATATGTGCAAGTATTTCAGATTTTGAAACCATTTCAGATTTTTGTTAGCCAAGGAGAATCTATAAGTCCAACAACACCAGCTTCACCAGTGAGCGCTATCTCACGGGTGTACTTCAACAACACATTTTTTGGCTTACTCTTGCACTTGAATTGAAAAATCCGGCTCGCTATTCTATTTTGAGGATCCCTCTGAGGAGGCTTTCCGGACTCGTAATAAAAGTGGGAATGCTGTCAGTGAAGTTCTCCTATCAGCTTAAAAAGGGCTTTCTCAGGTCGACCTTTCTGGGCCCAGCTAACGCGTGAAACACTCCGCCTGGGGAGTACGGTCGCAAGACCGAATCAAACCTCCTCCTATAGGTAAGTTCAGTCTGTAACTGAGGCTTTCCATTAGATTCTTCTTCCTTCTTTCGGGCTGTCTACGAACCCTTCTTGGAGCGGGGAAAAAAATCCCCAGTGGGTAGGCCCCACCGTCGGGGCATAAGCGCCCTCTTGCTACCCATATGCGAGGCGCCGGTCGGGAAATCGTTATCTACGCAATGACCAATACCCAATAGAATGAACAGCTCGCAAAATCCAACCACTTCACCTACTTCATTGCCCCATTTTTCCTCCAGCAAGGAGCAGAGCCAGTTCAACTGCCAGTTCAACTCATGAAATGAAGCTTTCGATGGCACCTTACTCCGACCTGAGCTATGCAACAACGAGATCGCCCTTGATCCTTGCCGGATGTGCTTGACGGTCCCCCATAATACGACACAACTAAAATAAACATATGAAGATGTGATCATAAAGACATTGAGTGATTTAGCTATAAAAAGCCCATTATAGTTATGGTGTATGATAGACTGGCAAATTGCCCCAACCAGGACATTAAAATGAAAGACGCCCTTACAAACTTCAACTTGAAGCAAATATAGGAACAGTGTAGCATTCTCCTACGTTTTAGGGCTTTTAATCACTAGAACTAACATAAGAGTTTGTTGGCTTATGAAATATCTAAAGAAGTAAAAGCTCGAAGATCCTTCAACAACTGTGGCTTAGATCCTACGGATGGTTGTATTTATTAACAACAGATATATTGAATTCAGTTGCATTTCCTTGAACTTTGATAGGGGAGATTTTGTTTCATTTTGTTGCTAAGCAAAATTAAGAATGTGCATCTGTTATTGTCTTGAGTCTTGACAAAACCAGGTACATGAAACTTGTTTATTTACTAATTATAACAAAGTTGGATGACCACTTACTGTACAAATGAGAAGCCAGACTGCCTTTGCTCATGTAGACATATATGAGCATATGTTGTCCCTTTTCTGCACAATATCCTACCAAATTCACTAGGTTTCTGTGATGTAACCTTCCCAATAACATAACCTGCAAATGAATATACCCACAGGAAAGCTTGAGGCAAACTAACAAGTGCAGAAGCAGAAATAAGATGATCTCAATCAGAAACAGAAAAAACCTAAGAAGTACACTACTAAGGCTTTTAAGGCCATGTTAATGATGGAAATGTTCGTGTTCCAATTTCAAGATTGCCAAATCTTATTTACCACCTATTCAGATGATACTTTAGCCTACAAATATTCTTGTATGCTATAATTTTCCTAAAGCTTCATCATTATATCTAAATACTCCATTGTATCTACAACCAACTCTGACGTTTTCCAAATCCATGTTTCTAGTAAAGAATCCCAGTGACAAGATGTTATGCAGGCTAACTACCATATCACATGACTTTGGATGGTTTTATCTTGATACTTTCTCCAACCCATGAAAAATGCAACATCGCCTTTTGGCATACAACTCTACAAGCATCTTAATCCATCCAAGTGAAGGCTTGTTCTGCAAACTGTTGTTCTAAATATTGAAGTTTGTATTCAACGAGATTATATATATTGATGGAACAGATAACTAGTAAAGATATATGTAAGTATTTCATTTTCCATTGGAAGCAGGGAGTATAACTTGCCAGATAGACATTGTCTACAAGACCAGCAAAAGGTCCCTTTCTGAGAAAAAGCACCCAAGTTTCTCCCGCAGGGATACATATGCTTGACTTGATTCTATAGGTTACTATGTATGTTATGAAGAAGGATAAAGCGCAAGAGGTGAGTATAGCTCAAATAATACTTGTTTTCCAAATCCACTGTGAATGTCCCTTTCAATGTTTAAGCCTTCAGCATTAAGCTACTTAAAAATCATTCCCAAAAGCATAATGTGAACTATACTCTTTTCAAGATCCTAGCTAGAAATAGTATAGTTAGAAGACCACAGAGAGAAAATCTATAGAAATGTTCATTAACATAAATTAATCAATCCCAAACATATAATCATGAGGTGACTGTATCTATGCTTCATTGCTACCTCCGTATGGAACTCTTTCTCGCCTTGTTTGGAATCAGTTGCAAGAACTTTGACTGCAACTGCTTCACCAGCGGTCATCTGAGCTTTATAAACAGGACCAAATGCCCCTTGGCCTATCAAGGACGTGAAATTGTAGGTAGCCTTCTGTAGATCTCTGCTTGATCCAGGAAAAAAAGATTATGGTAAGAAAAGGTAAAACAGAAATATCCAGAATAAAAGGAACCAGTAAAGAGGCATTAAAACCAAATGGAAAGGTGCTCCTTGATTCAATATATTTTTCTTTGACAGAAACTCTATGATAAGATGGTAAGTTTGATACAGCTACGTTGTGTTTAGTAAGTCAAAAGATGAAAGAAACATAAAGGAATGCGATAGAAGTAAAGTAATGACTCATGATGAGGATCTCATATGAAATTCTGAATATGAAGTTAAAGCAAACGATGATAGCTACATCTAAGCCTGCATAAAACTAATATCAATTACTATGTCTACAAATGTAACAAATTTTCTTTACTGTTCAAAAATATTTTAAGTATATTAGCTCAGTATTCTATTGTTTGTTTTGGCCTAAGCATTCAATTTGTAATCGGTCCATTTTGGTGGACATCAACTGTACACGTTATCTCATTACTAAAATTTCTTTTGCCATTTCAAAAATAATAACAATACCAATGTACTTCAGGTATCATTGTTTTAGGAAGCTCATGGTATAAACTATAAAGCAGAGAGGTGCATCAGTACTAAATTCAACATACTTGTAAGAATATTCGAGAATTCCAGAAGCAGCAACCACATGACCCTTCTTCATTCCACCAAACCATAATGGGATGCCATTCTGTACAGATGTTCTTGATGATTCTGTACCCATGGATGAGTCCGATAATATCGTACAAGTATCAGCACCATTTGTACGAATGGGGATAGTTGCTGCTCTCCTAGAACTGCTATTACCTATCTGAGGTCGCTTCCGGTGAAACCTGAAGCAAAGTATCCCAGCTAAGGCCAAAAGCCCTCCAATTACGACTCCTATTGAGATACCGATGATCAAACCAAATGACCTCTCTTTCATCTCTTTTCTGAAGCTTCACTATTTCCTATCCAAGCAATCATCAACACACCTGTGAAAGCGATCAGCAAGATTTAAAAGCAGAATTCAGGGATTTGCCAATAAATCCTGAGGGTAATACTGAGTAGTGAACCTAATATGAAACTCCAAACCAAAATTATCTATTTCAACTCCTGTTAGACCCACTATCGAAATTTTAACTAGCTCCGAAGCCCAAATTAAGGACCCAACTTGCTAGTTAATAGAAATATAGTTGTGACTATTCATGTTCATTTCCCTCTCTTTCCCCTTATTTTAGGAAGCCAAGTGTAATCATGTCATCCAACAGCTGAACAACGTTTTCCCCCACACAACCACAACAAGGATTAAGAAAATAAGAGCAAACTAAGAAATAGAAAACATCATTATAGATCACCCGCCGAAAGAGAACAAGCCATCAACGAAGAACAGGTTATGCAAATCAACGAAGAACAAACAGGAAAAAGATATTGATGATGTTGGAGAATATTGTTAAGAGAATATCCCATATTCTCCATAACTTGTATATATCCTTTCCACAGAATATGGCTTGTAATTATAGGATAGATTCTCAATAGTTTCCTTGGGTTATCCCTTTGTATTTGTATAAATATTTGTGAAAGGTGAATAAGAAGGCACAAGAGAAATTTATACCATTCAGTTTGGTATCAGAGCCTCACACTCTCCTCTCCCTCTATCTTCAATCTCGTTTCTTTAGGATTCCAACAAACTCCCCACCACCATCTTCCTCCACGATAACGTCATCCTGTAAGGAAAAAGAAACCCCATCCCTCACGGGATTTCACCCGGCGTTCGCTGTCACTAATATCAAAAATCTTATTCCTCTCGTCCTTGACCAAGAGGACGGCCAATATGCATCGTGGGTGGAACTCTTCCAAATCCACGCTTGTGCCTATAACGTCCTTGATCACATCGACGCCAACACCACACAACCATCGTCCGTTGATAAGCCGACATGGGAACGCCTTGACGCCATTGTTAAACAATGGATCTAAAACACTATCTCCAAAGATCTCCTTCAGACCATCATGAAACCGGGTGCCCCTGCAAAAGAATTGTGGGCACATCTAGAAAAGATTTTCCAAGACAACAGACATACTCGTGTCGTATACTTGGAAGAACAATTCAACACCACTAGACTCGAGAATCTCTCAAACATGTCTGACTATTGTAAGAAGCTCAAACAACTCTCGGATCAACTTGCCAATGTTGGTAGTCCCGTCAAAGAATCCAAGATGGTTCTTCAGCTTATCTCCGGACTCACTAAAGGAGAATATGACACCATCGCTACCATGATACAACAAGTTGACCCGTTTCCTAGTTTCAATAAAGTCCGGTCTCAAATGCTACTAGAGGAAACCAGAAAATCCAAACAAGAAAACCATACCCAACATGCCCTTGTTACCGACCAACCCGTGCAATCACCGCCAACCATCACTACTCCACCTCTGTCGGAAACGCACCCACCTTCACAAAATACTTACCGCAGACGTGGTCATGGCCAACATAACCAACGCTAAGGTCATGGCCATGGCCGTGGTCGCGGTCGTGGCCCTCCATATCGTCAGCAACAACCTTTTTGGCCCCAATGGCAACTTAACGGCAACTATGTTGCACCCCATACCCATACCCCACTACACCAAGCCCTTCTCCCTACACTCACCACCAAGCCAACATTATGGGTTTGGCTCCCTCACGGAAACCGGCATTCCACCTAAACCATGCAATGTTCGCTCCACAATATCCATACGGTACGCCAATAACTCCCACCGAGCTAGGAAACGCGTTTAACACCGTGAATCTTCATGAACCCGATGATACATAGTAGATGGATACAGGCGCCACCTCTCATCTAACTAGTAATTCAGGTACTATCCCTTAACTTTTTAATTCAAGCACTTCTCAATTTGTTCTTGTCAGTAATGGTTCTCACATTCCAATTCATGGATACGGTGACACCACCACTCCACCACCCCACCACCACACCTACCTTTCTCTCTTAAAACGTACTCTACACTCCTCATATAATAAAAATCTTATCTCCATTCGCAAATTTACTTCTGACAATCGTGTCTCTGTTGAATTTGACCCTTTTGGCTTTTCTGTAAAGGATCTCAATACGGGGACAACTCTTACGAGATGCAATAGCACCGGATCTCTCTGTCTATTCTCTCCTTCTTCTGCCACCATCACGCCTCCACTAACCTTAGCAACCATCTCCGCTTCTACATGGCACAATCGACTTGGACATCCAAGACTCCAGTTCTTGATTTTCATAGATCTAATAATTTAATTTCATGTAATAAATGGTCACTGAACCCTCAATGTTTTTCTTGTCCATTAGGCAAACATGTTCGTCTTCCATTTAATTTATCTAAAATGTTTACTTTCGCTTCCTTTGATCTCATGCATGCTGATTTATGGGCATCTCCCATTACTAACACCCTTGCAAATAAAACACCAATCGAAATTTTGTTCCACAACATTCCTATATATAACCATTTACGTACCTTCGGTTGCCTTTGCTATCCTAACCTATCCTCCACCATTCCCCATAAACTTGCGCCTAGATCGACCACATGTGCATTCCTAGGCTACAGACCTTTATTATGACCTCTCCTCCCATAAATTTATAATCTCTCGTCATGTGACTTTTGACAAAACCTCCTTTCCCTTCTCAAACCTACAAAAATAACTACTAATGACTATAACTTTCTTGACCACTCATCTCTTTCTCCGCTCATCACTTACATCATGCACAACCACCAAAAACCACCCCCACTCAACCCACGGCTTCCCCAACTTCCACCCCTCAACCTACGGCCTCACCACTTCCCCCATCCAACCTACGGTCTCACCGTTCCTCACTAGCCAACCTATGGCCCAACCACCACCCACCTCTACTCACCCCATGCAAACCCGTTCACGCCATGGTATCTTCAAACCCAAAACACACTTCAATATATCTTCTCAAACCATCTCACCCATACTTGAAAACCCCAAACTAGCCATGCTTGATGCAAATTGGAATGCGGCAATGACCACAGAATACAGTGCGCTTATTAAACAACACACCTGGGATCTTGTACCACAGCCGGAGGAGGTCAAAATCATATGATGCATGGGCTTTTTTGCCATAAATTCAGGGATAGTGGAGACCTCAAGCGCTACAAAGCTCGACTTGCTGTTAATGGCAAATCTCATGAAGTCAGGGTAGATTGTGATGAAACTTTCAGACCGGTTGTCAAGCCCGCCACTATCCGAACCGTGCTTAGCATTTCCATGAGCCAAAATTGGTCGATCCATCAACTCGATGTCAAAAATGCGTTCCTTCACGGGGATCTTAAGGAAACGGTATTTATGTATCAACCTCCCGGCTTCTACAACTCCTCCGCCCCGGTTTATGTGTGCGGACTCTGTAAATCTGTTTACGGACTCAAGCAAGCCCCTCAGTCATGGTATCAGGGGTTTGCTAACTTTATTTTGCAGGTCGGTTTCTGGTATAGTAAGAGTGACAACTCCTTATTTATCTAGCGGCATGGAAAGGACACAGCTTATCTATTATTATATGTGGATGATATTGTATTGACTGCCTCGTCTGAGAAACTCAAATCAGACATCATCTCCTCTCTTAATAAAGAATTCTCCATGACCGATCTGGGAAAGTTAAGTTTCTTTTTGGGTATCTCTGTCACTCGTACCCCTAATCACATGTCCCTGTCTCAAAGAAAATACGCAGAGGAAATCCTTTCCAGGGCCAAAATGGTGAAATGCAAATCTGTCACTACCCCAGTCGACCCTAAGTCGAAACTTAGTGCTAATGACGGACCCCAGTCGAGGATCCTACATTGTATCGCGGTCTGGCTGGCGCAGTACAGTATCTCACTTTCACACGGCCCGATATAGCTTATGCGGTACATCAAATCTGCCTCTTTATGCATGCACCAAGGGAACTCCATTTTAATGCACTCAAACGTATTATCCGGTACTTGAAAGGCATACTCGAATATGGTTTACATTTATACCCGTCTACTCTCAATCGTCTCACTTCATCGCCGATACAAGACAGTCTACACCAGGATACTGTGTTTTTCTTGGGTGACAACCTTGTTTCTTGGTCGGCCAAACGGCAGTCCACTATCTCCCGTTCCAGTGCTGAGGCAGAATATCGCGGCATCGTGAAATATGTTGCTTACGCGAACTCCTACTTGATCTCTATTATCATCCACAAAAAGCCACAATTATTTATTGTGACAATGTGTCTGCCATATACCTTTCTGGCAATCCAGTTCAAGACCAACGTGCCATAGAACTCGATATACATTTTGTGCGAGAAAAGGTTGTGATGGGCCATGTGCGCGTACTTCATGTTCCTTCTTCCTACTAGTAAGCTGATATTTTTACAAAGGGACTTCCCCGCCAGTTATTCCTTGATTTCAGATCCAGTTTAAGCGTTCATCCTCCATATGCTCAAACTGCGCGGGCGGGTTAGAGAATATCCTATATTCTCCATAATTTGTATATATCCTTTCCATAGAATATGGCTTGTAATTATAGGATAGATTCTCAATAGTTTCTTTGGTTATTCCTTTGTATTTTGTATAAATATTTGTGAAAGGTGAATGACAAAGCACGAGAAATTTATATCATTCTGTTGATGCGTGGATGGATGCTCCAAGTTCATAGACGCAACAAAACAGAAATAAAAGGAAGATCATCAGAAAATGGTGATAGATATTTTAGGAGCTAAAGATCACGATTAAAGATATAAAAACATGTTTCGGCAGAAGGAAAATTCAAACAAAATCACAGTGCTAGGAAACCAAATTCTCCAAAAACAATACCAAAAATAGCAATCAATGAAGAAATTAAGGCGACTTTTGCTTTTCTCAACACGAAACATGAAAAGAACAGCTACAAAGTCATAGTTGAATATTTCCTAAAATATAGATCTTCCTTTACCTTTCAGCATCCAAAGAACGAACCAACGGTCATTATTAACTAAACAAATCAAAGAGAAACAGTGAAAAAAAACACAAAATCAAACCAAATGAGACTCCAATTATGCACAACAAAAGTAAAACACAAATCAAAGAGCGAAAACCACTAGAAATCCATGAAGATGGCAATGTGAGTGATTAAAGGAGAGTTTAGTTCATGATTTACCTGGTGATTATAGCGACGATTGAACTCAACAGCAGGCAGCTTTAACGAAGAATCCAGATGAAGAAGATGACGGAATCTGAGTTGGAGCAGCGACAAGATCCGGTTTTCATACTTGAAACAATACTGCACAATGATCGAAGAACAAAATGGCGAATTTGAAAAGAAATATATACTCTGAATATAATGTTATTAAAACTATGAATTCTTTTGATTTTTGTAAATAAATAGTTTTTAATATTGAATTCTTTCTGTTATTAATGTATACATCCTTTTTAATATTAAAATCAAGTTAAATTATATATATATTAAAATATAAAAAATAGATTTTAAAGATAACTTGTAAAAAAACATCTATACTATATTATAATATATTTGACAAAAAATTTAAAAACATTTTTTTAATGCATGAAATACTATTTATTGATGCATATTACTTAAAATTCAAGATTACAAGTAAATTGTACGTAAGTATAACTTATTAAAGCTTCATGTTTGAATTTGTATAACTAATTACAGATAAATATAATTAAATAAAGGATAAACACTTCATTTTAAATATAAAAAATCTAAAATATAAGTAGGATAATAATTGAATTCTAATAAAATACTTAATTATTATCTAGAAGGGTACTCACGCAATGCAACGAGATGCATCTTGATTTTAATATTTCATTTTATTTTTTATCTCAGTCGATGTTATAATAGGGTTTTATGTTTTTTTGAAAAAACGATGATGTTTTTATTTTTAATAAAATATAAATTTGAAGATATCATAAAATTTTGACAAAACTATATTGATATTAGTATCAAATTAACTATTTAAAATTTCTTATTTTTTGTATAATTTTTAATTCAATTTTTTATTATAATTTAATTTAAGTTCAATAACGAAGTAATTTATATTTGGTTTAATAATATAATTTTCTTATAAGAATAATTTTGTTAGAACTCGATAATTATCTTAATTATATTTTAGATTTTTTATATTTTAAAATAAGATGTTTATTCTTTATTTGATTATGTTTATCCGCAATTAGTTACACGAATTCAAACATTGGGCTTTAATAAGTTGTACTTGTGCATAATTTACTTGCAATTTGAAATTTTAAGTAATATGCATCAATGTACAGTATTTTATGCATAAAAAATAGTTTTAAAGAGTTTTTGTTAAATGCTTTATAATGTAGTATATATATATAGATTAATGATGCATTTAGTCCATCCATGAGGTAGGCTAAATACGTTTTTATATAATGTTAAATACACTCATACCTATAAATTTATTTCTTGTATATCTCAACATTAATATTTATTTTTTACATTTTTAATTTATAAATTGAATAGATTTTAATATAAATAATAACATTGAAATTTATCCTTCTTTTTTAATCAGTTAAAAATTATATGTTACAATTATGATTAGACGATTATGCCCTTGATATCCGGACATTCCTTCTTGGTGTCATGATTATTCATTCACCTACAAAAGCATTAAAATTTGCCCCCATTTGGAATAAATTTAATGAATCCTTAAATACATTTTTAAATGTTTAAACATGATTTTTAATTTAATATTTTATTAACATATTTTTCTATAAATACTTAAGGGTTAGGTTCACGTGAGACCAGACTGTTTTCGTAAGACCCGTGAGACCATATTTTTACACTTAAAACTTCACAGCAAAAACATTGTGAATGTTTAAAAAAGTCAAACCTTCACATCAAAAACACTGTGAAGGCTACCTTCACAGCATTTTACTGTGAAGTTTCAAGTGTAAAAAGTTGGTCTCACGGGTCTCACGAAAACAGGCTGGTCTCACGTGATCCCAAGTCAAATACTTAATTCTCTAATAAAAAGTTTTATCAAAAACTATTATATTTTTAAAACTAAGTTATTAGTTTTTTGGATAAAATGCACGAAATAACAACACACATATGTGTATATGTATATATATATATATATATATATATATAATATAGTATTCAACTTTTAGTTTTTCTTATTACAACAATATACTTTCAAAATATTTTTTTATTAGGGCATCGTACTTATAAAGTAGGTTGCTATTTTTACGTCTAAAAGATTATAGATTCTATTCGATCGTTATTTTATATAGCATCGTTTTAAAAGACATGTTTAAAGTTTTATAATTTAAAAACGGTTTATTTAAATATTTATAATTTGAAAGTATCTATTTATAATTAATATATTTTTGCGTAAATCCTTAAATCTCAGATAAAAAGTTTAATTAAAAATTATTACCTCAAATATGTCTTTTAAAAAAATGTCGACTGAGCGAAAGTAATATTCGTTTTACAGGTAATTTGTTCTTACTAAAGAAAAACTTGCATTGAAATTTTATTTTGTTCCGGTTCCTATTTTGAAAAATTTAGGGTTGTTTGTTTACCTTTTAATAGTTTTATTAAGAGGCAACATCTGAATCGCTAAAAGGTGAATATTGTTTGACAAAAAATAGTATGTCTCTTAATGATTCTAAAACCCTCTGAATGATATTGTATTTTGAACCTCCCTTAACCTTTCAGCTCCCTAATTTCATTATAAGCAATTATATTTCATTTTGCACTACATCATAAGAACATTTTAATCCACTTAATCATTTTGCACTAAATCATTCAGCAACTGTCAAACAGTCTCTTACATGCAAGAATTTGTTATGTAGTTTATACAATACTTTGTTTTAATATCTACATCATTTCGAATTCGATTCATTTTACTTTTTTCCATTTATTAGTGGAATATTTATATTAAGGGGTTGTTTGACAACTGCTGAATGTTTGGTACAAAATGATTAAGTTATCATAATGATTAAGAGGCTCTCATGATATATTACAAAATGAAACTAGGATGCTAAATGATTAAGGGAGGCCCAGGATACAAAATCATTCAGAGGGTTTTAGAACCATTAGAGGTAGACTTTTTTTTTTTTTGTCAAACAAGACTCACTTCTTAACGATTCAGATATTGTCTTTTAGTGGAACTATTAAAAGATAAACAAACAACCCTTATGTAGTTCTTTTTGTAACCTTACATATCCAGCTCAACTTATGTGTACCGATTAAGTCCTACAGTAACAACTAATGAACTGGATTTATTGTAAAAGAACCTCCATAGTTAAGTCTACTTTAATACAGATTGAAACCAAGATCAAACTATGTCTGATTTGAGTTTCGTCCCGTTCAAAACGATGAAACGTCCCTACACCCTTCTAGGTTTCTGCTAACAACATAAAACCTGGTTTTGACAACATCGAAACATCCAGGCTTTAAGAACGATGCCAGTATAATAATAAAAAACAACATCAGGTTTTAAACTTATAATTATCAGTATAGAAGATATATTTTACAACATATTTTTACAAAATACCTACTTTTTGCTTCTACTTCTTGCAGTATCGGTAACTGTTTTATACTGTTTTATGTTAATTTGTTTATTGTATTAAAAATAATGAATGAAATATGGTTAGGTTAGAAATGTGTGATGGTGTTAGACATTGTCAAGTGGTTAGCTTGGACTTTTGAGTTTGATGGGTGGATGGTGAGGTTATTGTCGTTTGGAAAATATCCTCAATTTCATAGGTTTGACTTTGACCAAGTATTTTTTCTAATTTTGTTCATTATTTAATATATTAATTAAATAAATTCTGAATCAATAATTGTGAATTTAAAATACAAAGGTTACGTAGGAGTTGATGAACGTGTTAAAAGATCAGAGACGGATCTAGAATTTTTTTTAAATGATGGTACAATTTGACTATAAAAAAAATTATAGGGAAAAATTTCAAATGATATCATCATTTGATTAAGAAAATGACACTAACGGAATTCGAATTTGGGTCTGGGATGGAATAAAAGTCTTACAAACCAACTTTACAAAATAAAACTTGTTCTCATTATAGTTTCAAATACATACGGTGACACACAACAGATTAATACGGTTGCATCTTTCACGAACCTAATTTTTTTTACCCTTCGACGAAGGAATAATACCGTGGCACGTGTGTCACCATAGGCCCAACTATAGGTCCGTCCTTGTAAAAGACGATGGCTATCCAGTACATTTTTTTTATTTGGGCAAATATTGGTGGCCTCAGCTGATCTTATATGAAACCTGTTTTTAAGGAGGTTAATGTAAGGAAATATTTTTTTGACTCAACTAGCGACTGAAGCTAGCAGATGACTTAGAGCATCTCCCACACATTTTCTATCGTGTTCTCTGTGATGGAGAAAATTCCAAAATATAGATTATTCTTAGAGTTGATCATTTGGGGGTTTGGACCGGACCTGGGCCGGGTTTAACCTATTCTTTTGTCCAATTGGTCTAATATGGTAAAACAAAACCCGTTTTACAGGTTTGAAAACTTACCCATACTCGCCCTATAAACGGGTCGGACTTGTCCATGGGCTGACGAGCTTAAAAATCTTGTTATATTTTTATGAAAACAAAACTTATTAATTCCAAGTTATGTAAAATAATTCAAAATACACAACAACTTTTCCAACTTAAAATTTGCTGTAAATACATAATAATATACATACTTTAGAAAGAAATTGTTTCGCTGAATATGAAGTATCGATAAAGAAATTGATTAAATGGGATAATAAGAAATTGATCATCTGAGGTAATTATATTTTTAAATTTAAGATTTTTAGAAAATATTATTATCGTGAGTCATAATTAAGTAAGAATTAATAAGTATTAGGAATTTTCAAAATATTTGTAAATTTTTAATAAGTTAATTATTATAAAAATATTAATGGGCCTAGCGGATCTGCCAAAATATTTTTTTCCATTGCCCATGTCCACCCATTAATTTTAATAAGTTAGTCCAGACCTGCCCATTTTTTCGAGAATGGTAATCCAAGCCCATTTTTCTAGCAGGTCATCCCACCTGCGAACAACTCTAATTATTCACTAAAACTTTCAATAGAGAAAAGGGAAATGAGTTTTTTAATGAGGTTGAATTAATATTAGTTTTTTTTTTCTTTTTAATGTATTGGGATCGTAATTCATAAAATTATAGAACATGTAAATAAAACAATTAATGATGAGATCTCTAAAATAGAGAATACGTTGGAGTTGAATGTAATTTATTTTAGAGATTTTGACTTTTGGTTATTTATTTTAGAGAAATCATGTGGAATATGTTGGAGATGTTCTTAGATGATCAGATCTCAAATGTATCTGTATTTGAACAAAGTCATCTCATTCGTCTGCCAACTGAGCTACAGACTGAAGTCCATTACATTTTTTTTGTTAAGTTGGTTGAGAAAAAATGTAACATTTTTCCACCAAGGTGCCATTTACTCAAATGCTTACCCGGTAAGCGTTTACTAATAATAGTCAATACTATAATCTATTTTACTATGTGAGATTGTAGTACATTAAAAAAACGTTTACCGGGTAAAGACTCTCCATTTTTATCACCACTCTTACCAGGTAAGATTTTTTGCCCTTGCGAGTTGCGATGTTCATCATGTGAGAAAAATTACCTGATAAACACTTATCAGGTAAGCGTTTAGTAAACGCCCCTAACTTAAATTTAATATACATAATAATTTATTTTAATTGCATTATCTATTTTCATATAATATAAATGTTATTGTCAAATAATTTATCTTAAATTATTCATAAAGTCAATATAACATTTGTTAATAACAAGTATAAATCAAAATGTCGTATTTAATATTGAACATATTTCAAAAACCTGAAGCCCTCAGCCATATATTTCTAGGAGCTTGTCTCTTAGCAGTTTATTGAGAGTTACAGTTTTTTCGATCAATTATATATAACTGTTTGGTAATGGCTTAATGATATAAAAAATGACTTATTTAGTAAACTTATACGGGAGAAATTTATGCAAAAATCCAAGGTTTTTTCAACCCATTTCGGTAAAACAGACGTTCATTTCATCCATAAAAAACCCTCCAAAATAAAAATCTTCCCAGTCTATAGACAGATTGATCCACACAGACAACTTTATTTATACCAAATTTAACGAAAAATCAACCAAACAAGCATCACCTAAGATCATAATTTGTGGAATATAATTAATATTTTTATGTCATGTATTTAAATAAATATGTGAATTAATTAATATCCGATAATAATAAAATAAAAAATCAATTTCCCATGATATATTTAGTGAATATAGAAGGGTACTCGCACAATACAACGAAATGTATCTCGATTTTAATGTTTCTTTTATTTTGTTTTTGTAGATATTTTAATACGGTTTTTATATGGTTTTGAGAAAGAGAAAATGTTTTTGTTTTTGAATAAAATATATATTTGAAGATATCATAAGATTTCAAAAATAAATATATCAATATTAATATCAAATTAACTATTTAAAAGTTCTTGTTTTTTTTTGTGTAATTTCTTTAATTCAATTTTTTTAATAATTTAATTTAGATTTAATAACGAAGTAATTTATTTTTGATTTAATAATATAATTTTTTATAAGGATAATGATTAAGTATTTTGTTAGAACTCAATGATTATCCAAATTATATTTTTTATTTTTTATATTTAAAACAAAATGTTTATTCTGTATTTGATTATGTTTATCTGCAGTTAGTTACACAAATTCAAACATGAAGCTTTAATAAGTTGTACTTACGTACAGTTTATTTATAATATTGAATTTTAAGTAATATGCATCAATAAATAGTACTTCATACATAAAAAATGATTTTAAGAGTTTTTGTCAAATACTTTATAATATAGTATAAATTGTATATTTATTTACAAATGTACTTTAAAGAAGCGTTAAAATATGGGCTTGTTCATATTATCTTAAAATCTAAGCCCATTAAGCCTCCATACAACTTTAATATGAGTCGAAACTCGAAACTCACCCATCCGTTGGCCCATAAACACAAATACCATATCGAAAAAACTATTATTTTTTAATTAAATATATATTTTTCTACTTATAATTATTTAAATAAAAGTTGATTAATTAAAATTCTAAACAGTCTCACACGAATCCGTCTTCAATGACTCTAATGTGAGAGGACATTTTTTGGCCCACTAACAGGGGGCTCGAGAGCGAATCAAGAACATATCTTGTATTTAGACAAAATCATCTCATTCATTTGTCAACTGAGCTACACGTCAGACACTTTTTACTTACAGTTATATGAGTTTGCGTTATACTTAACAAATTTTTATACATAAATCATCTATACCAAGGTAATTATATATAAACGTTTTTTGTCGACTGCTTTTTGGTTTTATTTTGTGTAACGTACAAATACTCACATAAAAAGTACAGATAATAAACCAGCAGGTAACTAGAACTTTCTAGCCTTGTTGGTAAACATGTCATCTATACAGTACCAAGTTTATTTTCAGATATCAATCATACATCATTTTATTATCAGTAGGCAAAACCAGATAACAAAACTAAGCACTAAAGTCTGTATATAATTGTATTTTGTTTAAACTGTAATATTTATGGTATCTAGTTATTGCTTTTTCATGACAAAATTCCAATATGAGATAAACATGCTTATTACATCATTTGCTTTCAATAATATCTACAATTTGTTGAAACATTAATTAAAGTAAAGAGAATCATATGTTGGTATACAATTTAAAGGCAAATAACAATAATGTTATTTCCATTTAT
Organism: Cynara cardunculus var. scolymus; assembly: GCF_001531365.2. Taxonomy (NCBI): domain Eukaryota; kingdom Viridiplantae; phylum Streptophyta; class Magnoliopsida; order Asterales; family Asteraceae; genus Cynara; species Cynara cardunculus. The sequence goes on from NC_037544.1 coordinate 1,450,217, forward strand.
GGAAAGTTGGGCCCAATTGGGATTTGCCATTAGGAAAGGAATGGATGAACCATCACATCCAATCCAACCTACCATCATTATGAGTCTTGATCACATAATATACTTATGTACCAAACTTTTATTGCGAAAATAATAAAATAAGGTCGAAAATCATTAAATTATTTTGAAATACAGTTAGAAAGGGGCGTAGTAAGCGACGAAATGTTTTGGGGAGTTGATACTGTTTCAGCAATCGAGTCACAGGTATCTAGATTCTCACGGATACAGAACATTCAATTAAAAAAACTAACCAAATCGGCTTGGGACCGGGATTAGTGATGACCAAATCAGCCCGGGACCGGTAAGGACCGGTTTTAGGACCGAAACTTGGGACTGGTTATGGATTTGGGGTGTTTCGAGGGATCGGAACCGGTTATGGACCAGCCTGTCCCGGACCGATTTTTAAAAAATGTAGCTGTTTTTTTTAAATGTAACCATTATTTTGTATTTTTTGGCTTCTAATCACTATATATAAGTGTCTTGATTGAGGGGTTTACATACCAAGTTCTCGATTCACAAAAAAAGCAAAAAAACGTTCACAAGTCTCGGTTTTTCGCTATATTTTGTAACACAATGTAATTTTAATCATTATAAAACGCATTTTTAAAGTGTATTTGAGTGACCCAATTACAAATTTTATAATGTATTAAAAATATATATATATCATTAAAAAAATATTATTTTTTAAGGACCGGGACCGGTTGGGAGCGGAACCGGTGGCCCATAACCAGTTACAATAAAACTTGACCAAACTCACTTTTTTCGACCGGGACCGATTATGACCGGATCTGTTGAGGTCCGGAACCGGTTTTTGGTCATCGCTGGTTTTGATTGTAAATAGCAGTTCAAAAATGTGGGTATCGAGTTCCCCCAGTCACTCACGGCAATCCCCCGCGGTGGTCCAATACGATTTGATGAAACACCCAACTTCCTCGCTTGATAGTTGTTCCACCCGCACATTGATTGTGGTGTTACCATCAGTTCTTGCAATCATGCTATAATCATAACATTGGTTGATGGTTTTGTTAAATATATCTCAAGTTCTTGTTCTTTTAGTATACAAATAAATCAATTCACCTAATATTAATTTTATACATGCTCAAACAGACTCATCTAAAAAGAAATTATATAAAGTAAATAGCAGTTTAATTTGTTATTCAGTTAACTAATATCGTAAAAAAAATTTGAAGCTGAAACTTTCCTTATTTAATTAGCTGGACCGTTTAACCCGTGAAAAGAAAAACCCGAAACCATTTTGTTTGGTTTCGGATTGTTTATACCCGTTGGGCTCAAAAGATTCTCTATCTTCTTCTCTAAAACAGAGAAACATAGAAAAAACTCCAAATATAGAGAATTCTCTAAAGTCTAGAACTTTCATTTTTTTTTATTAACCTAGATATCCAACTCGCTATGTGAGCCGACTAATCTCAGGGCAACCACCTGCTTTGCAGATAGCCCGAAGTCACCACATTTGAACCTTCGTGGCCCCAAGGGGATTTTTATTCCTTCTTGGATTTGAACTTGGGACATCCAGGTACTTTTGACATTTGGAGGCAAGCTTAAACAAATCAGGCACCACCCTTGTGACAAGGTTAAGAACTTTCATTAGAGGAGAGAGAAATGAATTTTTTGTTCATTCCATCAATGAGATCGGATTAATATTATTTTATATAAAAGTTTTTCTTTCAAAGTGTATTGGGATCATAAAATTATAAAAAATTTAAATAATATAACTAATGATGAAGGGTCGAGTTTCGTTGAGAATGAAAGTTATGGTGAGAAGTATAAGAAGAAATCTCCACCCTTTGATCAATCATAATAGAAGATCAACACTAATGCGGTGCATCGAGATGCGCCGTATCATTTGGTCATTCCTGTGATAAACACAATTCATGAAATGGGGGTGAGATTAAAGGTGGTAAAGAGTCCAGATTCTTTCTTACGCTTCTAATCTTAACTACTATTCTCGCATGATCATTCGTCTAATGAAGAAATCTTTAAAATAGAAAAGCCGTTAAAGTTGAATATATTTAGAGATTTTGACTTTTAATTCTTTATTTCAGAGAAACTGTAAAGACAGTAAATTAAAAAAATACAATAATTACACATTTCTAAAATAATATGTTTTTCTATTGTTCCAAAATAGAATGTTATTTTCCAAAACATATGTTTTTCTACAATTTACTTTGTATATCTATACTATATTATAAAGTATTTAACAAAAAACTCTTAAAAATCATTTTTTACGAATGAAGCACTGTTTATTGATACATATTACTTAAAATTAATATTACAAATAAACTGTGCGTAAGTACAACTTATTAAAGCTTCATGTTTGAATTCATGTAACTAACTGCAAATATAAATGATCAAATACAAGATAAACATTTCATTTTAAATATAAAAAATCTAAAATACAATTAAGATAATCATTAATTCTAAAAAAATACTTAATTATTATCCTTATAAAAAATTATATTATTTAATAAAAAATAAACT
>NC_037544.1:1452859-1470188 GCF_001531365.2 Cynara cardunculus var. scolymus
ATTTTATAATATATTTAAATTTATATTTTATTCAAAAATAAAAACATTATCTGTTTCTCAAAAACATATAAAAATCGTATTATAAAATTTACAAGAACAAATAAAATAAAATATTAAAATCGAGATATATTTTGTTATATTATACGAATACCTTTCTAATTTTTTATAACAAAATTATCAATGTGTTTTAAACAAATAAAAGAAGATATATTGTTTTACTAGAAGTACCACAACACTGAGGACCTTTCTCATCTTTCTATGTTCTGTTCACATCCGTATGCCACAGAAGCTTTTAAGCACGGGGGGACCACTTAACATCGCCGTTAGTCAAAGTCAAACTTCCGTTAACTATCGTCAACCTTTTCTAGGATCAACCATAATTGCTAGATTGCACGCGTAAATTGATTAAATGAAAATTTGGGTTTACCGAAAAGGGTACTCGTGCAATGTAAGAATATATATCTTGATTTTAATGTTTCATATTATTCCTTTTTTTAGACGTTATAATATGGTTTTTATATGCTTTTGAGAAAAATATAATGTTTTTATTTTTGAATAAAATATAAATTTGAAAATATCATAAAATTTCGAAAATAAACATATCAATATTAGTATCAAATTAACTGTTTAATTTTTTATTATTATTTGTGTATTGTCTTTAATTCAAAAAAAAATAATATAATTTAATTTAGATTTAATAACAAAGTAATTTATTTTTAATTTAATAATATTAATTTTTATAAGGATAATAATTAAGCATTCTGTAAAAACTCAATGGTTATCTTAATTATATTTTAGATATTTTATATTTAAAATAAAATGATTATCTTATATTTGACTATATTTATCTGCAGTTAGTTTCACGAATTCAAACATGAAGCTTTAATAAGTTGTACTTTCGCACAATTTATTTGTAATCTTGAATTTTAAGTAATATGCATCAATTGGATTATCTAGCTTGGAAGCCAAAAGTAAACCAACGATTGTAGAAAGGAAAAGCTTGTATCAGTATTTTGTGAAACTCCGAATGTGACCAGATGTCTATCAGAAAATAAATAAGACATAGTGTCGTTAGAACCATTATGCGCGCCAGTGAAGGAACTAAAAAACACATTGTTTTTTATTATGGAATTTCGTATTATTGACATACACACCGAATTAAATTAAAAATGTATGTTTCACGTGTTTCTTGAAAATATGAGACATTTAGTGACACATCTATGTTCATGCAGTCGTGTTTATGATGCCTTCGACAATAGGTCATCTGTATGTGTAATTGAAGCGTTTGGTGTGTCGGTTTTATATACGTTTTCCTGTATCTAAACGTTTTTAGATGAATATTCTTGTAAAAAATTATCTGGGATGTCAGATTAATCTATGACAAAAAAAAAACAGTAGATATAAACAGATGCATATATAACATAAAGTTAACTTTGTACTTGAAAAACGGGTAGATAATTATAATAGTTCACATCAATGACAGTTATGATATTTTACGTGTTTGCGACGTATTTTACTCTATTGCAATGATTTTTCGTATTTATGCATAGAAAAACATGTTTCATGCGTTTACAGATTATGAAATAATGTTGTAACAAAAACATTATTTTAATAAAATGTTGATAAAAATTCATCTGAATATGAAAACCAATATATTTATTCGATTACCTTATATACTTTTTTCGTTATCAGTTTAAAACATATAAATTATCAAATTAACAATCAACAATTACAACTAATGATACGATGTGAAAAGTACAAATGTATATTGATCAACAAATCAAATGAAGTACAAATATATATATATATATATATATAGGGGCTCATTCAAAGGAGAACTGATTAGTTTGTGGTAACTGTGAGATCCAATCTTAACTACAAATCAACGAATAAATAAGGAAATTAGTAATTATGGTATTTTGAGTTAAAATTAAAATTAGATGGCATTTTAGGTATTTTTTAAAAACTCATCTCTCCTCTCTCCCATCTCCCATCTCCAATCTCCGGCCTCCGGCCAACATTATTCCGGCAGGTACCAATTAATCACAAAGATACACAATGTGATACCCATTGTGATACCAACTCAAACCATAAAAACATGTGATACACCTTGATAAAACAAGGAAAAATAATGAAATTGAATATTGTGATACACTGTGTTACAGTGTGATCATACTCTCAACAAAATCCACAGTAATGATGCCTAATGCAGTGGAGCATCCTTCCTCAATTCAGAAAGATCTTATGATGAACTGCTACTATTTCTCCAAAATCAACGAACCTTTAAACAAAGAAGGAACCATTAGTCAGGAAGACATAAGTGATCCTGAACCGATTCAACCAAACATTCATGAATCCTTGACAACAAGAGACATACCCTCGACAGGGGGAGACATAACACACCTATTTGTTCCTAAAATATTGTCTCTCCTCCGGTACCTAATATTGAAGCTAGTGACTTGGATTGGCGTAATCATCTTCGATGCCGGAGATTGGAGTTGAGGGCGACAAAAGTGAGAGGGTGGTGTTACAAATCAATCCACCGCCAACCGAATTTCGATTAGCGCCTCCGACGACGAAGAATGGTGTCGGACTCTTTATCTTGTTCAATCTCCGGCGGGAGTGAGAGGGCGGCGTTACAAATCGTTGGCCGGCTTGATGAAGAAGAAGAAACATCAATAGAAAAAGAGGGTTAGTCGATGAAGGAAGGAAGAACAAGAGGGTTAGGGTTTTATGATTATAAACATTACCAATTTACCCTTTATGTTATTTTAGGATATAACATTAATTATTTAAATGATTGGCTCACATTGAACCTCACAGTTACTACAAACTAATCAGTTCTCATTTGATTAGGCCCATATATATATATATATATATATATATATATATATATTACCCAAATACTTACCCTGTAAGTGTTTATCGATAGGAGTCAACACTATAATCTATTTTACCAGGTAATATTATAATATATTAAAACGGTATTGTATGTAACAATTTACCCGAAACGCTTACTCGAGTATAAATTTATCGGGTAAGACTCTTTATCTTTATCATTGTTCTTATCGGATAAAATTTTTAACCCTTGCCATGTTCATCAGGTGAAGAAAATTTTCTGATAAACACCGACCGGATACATGTTTAATGAACGGCTCTTTGGACAATGCATTATCATCATAATTGGTATATATAATATGTTTACTTTGTTTTCCAAGTTTGTATATAGTAAAACATGTTTCATGTGCTGACAACTAATAAAACAAAATGATTTAAATTAAAAAATTTAATAAAAATTAATTTTAATATAAAATTAAATTTTAAACTATATCTGTAACCGTATATTCATGTGATACAACGAGATATAAAATTTTATTAAAAATAACTAATAAAAAATTTAATGTCACGTCTTATTTAGAAAAAAATAAAATCCGATATTAATATTTAAATAAAATAAAAATTATAAATGGTGATTAAACATGTCTTCATAATTTGAAAACTTAAAACACTGAAAATATTTATCGATATCAGTATTAAATTAACGATTATAAATTATCATCATTTATATTTATTTGTTTAATTCATAATTTTTGTAATTTAAATATTTTTTATTTTAAAATAAAGGTATAATTTATTTTAGTTTTAAACAACGTTCTAAAAGGTTCGCCACAACAATCGTCATGATGCTCGTGACTCAAGACTTGTCTCTGATGCTCGTTAAGATTTATTTTATTTTGAAACTACAATGAGAACACAAGTTTTCTGCTGGTAGAGTTGGTTTACAAGACTTTTCATCCACCCTGAACCCGAATTTGAATCTCGTTAGTGTCATTTTCTTGGTTTTTAGCTTTTAATTTCAGATTCATTATGTTTCCGATTTTTGTTTTTTGCAATATGAGACTTCAACATAAGACATCACGTATGAAAATCAATAAACTAGCCAACATACCAATGATAATTTTATGAAAGACATCTCTATATTTGTTTCTTATAGTCAAATAATGCTACCATTTAATTTTTTTTAACAAATACCATATATTTCTTCAAAAACAAATACCATATATGAAAATTATAAATTGTAAACATAAATTTACTATAAATATAATAAGTATTATTATTTTATACCGTTTAAAATTTAAATTATATAAATAAAATTAGTGTATAGACGAAGGATCGTGTGACAAAAAAATTAACGTAAGAAATGTAAAAAGAGATCTAAATTCTTGATCACCTTTAATCTCATGTCCAATCCATGAATTACGTTTTTAAAAGAGAATTGATTCGGTACATCTCAATACACCTCATTAATATTGACATTAAATTAAGATTGATCTAAAGATAAAAATCTCTTCTTAATTTTCCCTAATTTCCCATCTCGTTGAAACCCTTTGTGTATATGTATATATATACACTTCTAGTTTCGTGTTTCAAAAATTACAACTACAGTACGATATTCCAGCACCCCAATGTCTTCTCACACCATCTACTCCTCGCCGGAAAATCTCCGTTCACCCCTAATCCCACCGGAAAACAAAACCCACCTCGCCGGAAACGATGAACAACCCATCGAACGCCTCTGCATTGACGACATGTTACGCAAACACTGCGGCGAGTTTGGATATTGGCAATTGAAACACTTTGTTCTCACGTGTTTAGGTTGGGCTCTCGAAGCCTTCCACACCATGGTCATGATTTTTGCCGACCGGCAGCCGGATTGGTCATGCTTACCAAATTCCGACTGCGTAGTCGCCGCCGATAAGGGGGTTTGTGAACTCCAGCCTGACACGTGGCAGTGGGACGGTGGTCCGGCAACTTCGACGGTGGCCGAATGGGGATTAATCTGTGGCCAGAAATATAAGGTTGGGCTTGTTCAGGCCTTGTTCTTCGGCGGCTGCATGATCGGTAAATCTCTAATCTGTTATTTATTTTATTCAACCACAGAAAAAAACACGGCGGCGCGTGTGACATGTTGGCATTTTCTGGCGAGTTTGACACGTTGGCATCGTCCGGCAAGTCCACATTAATCACTAATGCATGCGATATGGAGAGCATTTCTTTTTTAATTAAAGTCTCTAAAAAAATTATTTTAATTATTTTATTTTAAATTAAATATTAAAAATTAAATCTCTAAAAATTTATTTTATTTTAACAATTATTAATTAAAAAGGTGATAAATCAGGGTTGGTAACTTGGTATAAATGAACAAGGTGCTCGCCTGAATTTTCTGACACTCGTGGAATATTATTTAAATTTAAATTTAAATTTAAATAAAAAGGTGATAAATCATGTTTGGTGTTGATCAACGGGTAAATTGTATGAAAAATTAATGTATTTTAACTTGATTTTTATTTGAGTAACTCAATTTCAAAAACTTCGATTTTGATACCTAAGATGTAAAGTTTTAAACATTTAAGTTCTCGTGTAATTGGTTGAAACATTAACCGATTATCATGTCAATGTGACGAATGATATGATATTCAATTCAGTATTATTTATTGACGTGATTAGTAACATAGATTTTTTTAAATTTAAAAATGATTTTTTTAATGTTTAAAACTTTATATTTTAAATATCAAAATGAAATTTTTAAAAATACGTTATCTAAAATAAAAATCAAGTTAAAATAAAGTATTTTTTTAATGCAATTTATCCTTAATTAAACAGTTTAAATTAAAAGTAATATAACGGCGGAGATGGGTTTTAGGGTTTTGAGAGAATGGCAAAAGGAATCTTGACACCGTAGACATGGGATATAAGTAGAGATTCCATTTTGATATTTTAAAAAAAAAAATCTATTGTTTTATTATTAACTAAAATGTGGGGATGGGAATGCTTTCTCAATATTTAGGGAGTGTTAAGGATTGTTTATAAAAGCTACAATTTATTGATTTATTTCGGTATGATATCGGTAATAAATATTTTTGAGTTTTTGTATAAACAGTTTAAAATTTAAGATTACAAGTAATTGTGTATACGTACAACTTATTAAGCTCTATATTGGAATTCGTGTAACTAACTGTAGATAAATATAATCAAATAGAAGATAAAATTCTCATTTTAAATAAATCTAAAATATAATTAGGATAATTATCTATACTATATTATAAAATATTTGATAAAAACTCTTAAAAACAATTTTGTATACATGAAGTACTGTTTATTGATGGATATTACATAAAATTCAATATTATAAATAAATTATGCGTAAGTACAATTTATTAAATCTTTATTTTTGAATTCATATAACTAATTGTAGATAAACACAAGATAAACATATCATTTTAGATATAAAAAAATTAAGATAATCATTAAGTTTTAACATGATATATTGTTATCATCCTTATAAAATTTATATTATTAAATAAAAATAAATAAATTTGTYATTGAATTTAAGTTAATTTATAATGAAAAATTGATTTAAATAAATTATATAGAAAACGAAAATTTTTAAATAATTAATTTAATATTAATATTAATACTTTTTTTTTTAAATTTATATTTTATTGAAAAATAAAAATATTATCGTTTTCAAAAACATATAAAACCGTATTATATCAACAGAGAAAAATAAATAAAATAAAACATTAAAATTAAGATATCTCACTGTATTAAACGAATATCCTTCTAATATGGTAAAATTGTATGAAAAATATTGAATATTTTAATTATATATTTAATATCGTAATCTTTAAAATAAACATACAAATGTCTCTTGGTCTCTAACCTTAAAAAAACCTTAAATTAGGTTCTTCATGTTTGTCAACTTTCGAACGATTGTGAGCACTCTTGTCTGATACTAGCTAACTATTTTCATTAAGTTCAGTTAGATAAGTAGTATTTTAGTCATTTCACTATTATTTAAATTTGCATAAAAATTAGAACACATATTTGGTGACGGACCTACAGTAGAGCATACGTGCCACCGTATTATTCATCCGTCGAAGGGTAAAAAAATTTAGGTTTATGAAAGATACAACCGTATTAATTTATTGTATGACACCGCATATTTTGAAACTACAATGAGAACAAGTTTGCAAGAATTTTATTCCACCCAGACCTAAGTTCGAATCATGTTAGTGTCATTTTTTAGTCAAATTGTGTCACCATTCAAACAAAAATTTCTGTAAATTTGTTTCTTATAGTCAAATGGTGTCACCGTTTAAAAAAAAATTCTTATATCTTTTTTTATAGTAAAATGGTGTCACCGTTTAAAGTAATTTATGGATCCGTCCCCTATATTATATTTTTAGTTTTAAATTGTAAAAGGAAAAGATAATCATCACCTTTCTTTAATTATTTTACAATTTAAATTTAAAATATTATATATTTTTTGTTTTAATTTAAGGAAGATAGTGAATGGCTAAAATCACCCCCTCATTTAATTGGATTTAACGAAAAAGTTAATGACGATAGCCCGATCAGTTGAAGTGAACAAAGAATGAAAAAGCCTTCTTCCCCCAATCCATAATGACTCGTCAATGAAGCCGACATGCAGCTAGAGTCATCACATCAAATATTGGGCACGTGGGTAAGTGGACCTAGTTGTACAGACCGACCCAGAGAGGAACGTGCCCACGAGGGCACCACCAGATGTTGTAGATGAACCTACTAAATCCGAAACTGAGTTAGCTGTTGGCACAACAGGGTGGTGCCTTATCGCACCGCGAATGGACGCGCCTTCGTATTGAATTAAAAAATGCCTACACCCATAGTGAACTTTCAAAAAGATCCTTAAAAAAGGCAGGCCGAACTTCTAACAACCCGCCTACTTCCATAAGTTCCAGTGGTGGGCTGTCGGTCTGATCTCGTTAGATAGAGGAACCAAAACCGTTAAAACTAATAAACGTGAGAGACAAATATGAGTTTTTGAAGTTAATGTCAGTTAAAAATTGTAAACTTTAGGGACCAAAATTGAATTTTTTTAAAAAAAAAACTGACATTTTGAAAAGATATATGGAAACATATATAAGGGGATAAGGAACCAAAAAGGGGGCGGCTGAGTATGAAAGATTGGACCAGACAAACACGACTCTCGTCCGTCGGAAGAGTGGAGTTGGACTTTTGTATACTTCCGATATTTATTTGTCAGTATATATAGATTCAGGGATGATTTGTTTATTTTTTAATAGTTTTATTAAAAGTCAATTTTTAAATCATTAAGAGGTGAATCTTATTTGGTAAAAAAAAAATCTATCTATTAATGGTCCTAAAACTCTCTAGATGATTTTGTATCTTGGGTTTTCCTTAACCATTCAACACCCTAATTTCATTCTGAATAATTACCAAACAATTATTTTCATTTTGCACCGTATTGTCAAAGTCTCTTAATCATTCGAACCACTTAATCATTCTGCATCAAATCATTCAGCAACTGCCAAACAACCCATTAGGATAAATATTGTGCTTGTTTATTTTTGAAGTATATACTTTATATATAGCAAATGTAACAAATAAACTTACATATACTTCTTATCTTTAGTGAGGTTTGAACCCTTGTCTTGGTTAACTAGCTCGCTCTTTTATATTATATTTTATCCCTTCTAGACCTTACATTCGGTAAGCTATACCGTAATGCTGGGTTTATATGGTTTGATTTATTTCTCGTATCGTTTTTGGCAGGTGCCGGAATATTTGGACATCTATCGGACTCAAAACTCGGAAGAAAAGGGTCGCTCACCGTTGTGTGCATACTCAATGCCTTTTTCGGATTACTAACGTCCCTCTCCCCAAACTACTTGACCTACACCCTCCTTCGCTTTCTTACCGGTTTCAGCACCGGTGGAGTCGGTCTTTGTGCGTTCGTCCTTGCCACCGAGCCAGTAGGACCTTCCAGCCGGGGTATGGCGGGGATGTCCACGTTCTACTTCTTTTCTGGTGGAATAGCTTTGCTCTCCGGGATTGCTTACATTTTCCAAACATGGCGATCTCTATATGTTGCTTCGTCCATACCGTCCCTACTTTTCGTGTTTTTGATCCTCCCGTTCATTTCGGAATCCCCTCGTTGGTATCTTATTCGAGGCCAAACGGATAACGCAATGAAGATAATGCGTGCCATTGCCGTCACCAACGGAAGATCTCTTCCAGATAACGTGTATGTTTCCCGTGACGAGGAGGTCAACGATAACGATCAGAAGGGTAATGAGGAACGGTCGAGAGAAGTCGTGACGGGATCAGTGATCGATGCACTCAAATCGCCGTTAACTCGAATCCGTTTGATTCTCGTGGTCGGAATCAACTTCGCGTGCTCCGTTGTGTACTACGGTCTCAGCTTAAACGTGGTCAACCTCGAGACCAATCTCTACGTCAATGTGCTAGTCAATGCGATCGCGGAGATGCCGGCGTTTCTTCTAACCGCGATCTTGATCGATAGGTTCGGACGGAAGCCGTTGGGAGTCGGGACACAGTGGTTCAGCGGAGCCTTCTGCATCGCAGGCAGTTTTATGGATGGAAAAGGAGCGTGGAAGGTGATTCGGATGTTCTGCGGTGTTTTGGGGATCTTCGGGATGGCGGGGACTTACAATCTGCTGTTTATATATGCAATGGAGTTGTTTCCAACGGTGGTGAGAAACGCCGCCCTCGGATGTGCAACACAGGCGGCACAATTGGGGGCGATTCTGGCACCTTTCGTGGTGGTTATGGGCGGCGGGTTGCCATTTTTGGTTTTTGGCGTGTGCGGGATTGTGGGCGGTTTTCTTACGTTTTACTTGCCGGAAACTTTGAACAAGCCGCTGTACGACACGATGAACGGAATGGCCGATGGAGAGAACGAGGTGTAGCGTGAAGCGTCGATGTTGCAATACCTCTTTTTACCCCAAATATTGCCCATTAATAATGTGTAATTTCTAATAGGAATTTATTTAACATAATCTAAGTTCAGTATATATAATGTTGTATCATCAAAAGAAATTTAAGATGTATCAATGAACATGTAAAAGGAAGTTACTTTGTAGATTAACGTATGAGAATGTGGAATCCTCGGGTCACTTTGTCCCAGATTACTCTGCAAAAGAGCTTTTTAACAAATGTGGAACTCCAACAACCCACAGTGGCAGACCCACATGCAATGATACGTTGGCATGAGCCATCATCTCATGGTTCCGTCACAAGGAGAAAAATTACGTTTGTCGGGTGTTATCGTATTATTTTGCTAGGTGACACCATATAGTTTTTGAAACTGAAATGAAACATTAATGACTGAGATGGTTTGAGTGTCAAATTTGTCGTTTTTTAGCTTAAATTTTAGTGTTTTTTTATATAATATGTAAGCCGGACTTGAACATGGTCACTTCTATGTAAAGACTAGGAACCAACCAACAAATCTGTAATAACATTCCGAAAAATAATTTATATATTTCTTGCAGTCAAATTGTGTCACCACTTGAAAAAAATTCATGATGCCGACCAGACAAGGGTTGCTTTTTCTGCCTCGATCGATGGTTAGTCAATGTTTCAGTCAACGCTTACCCTGACGCATGGGAAACAACCATTTTCAGTCGGCACTTTGGGTCGAGTCGGTGCTTACCCAGACTGAACCCTTGGTGCTTTACCCAATTTTTGTTCGTAAACAACCCCTGAAGGTAATAAAACAAACCAAACCAAATGAACTTGATATGCACACATTCAAAAAAAGGGTCTACACCATCCTTTGGAGTGCCCTCACTGCACTGGTCCCAGATGGGGGGAGTAAGTTGCACACGCATTCTATTGGTGGGGGCGATGACCGGACTCGAACCCACGACCCCACACACATATGGGTTATATACAAAAACCTTACGTCAGCGTGGATAAGATAATGACTGATGCAAATTGATGAGCATCTGATGGATATGAGCCGTGACCAGGGAGAAAAGGTTTGATTAATAAAAACAAAAAGAAATTCGATATAACATTAGGCATCGTTGACTAAAATGGCAACGATCTATTGTTTTCCAACGAGCAACCTGATAGACTGACTTTAACGTAACACGTAAATATTACCTGTGCTATAATAAATGAAGGTCAAAACTTTCTTGCTCAAATAGTTGAAAAAATACAGTGATTATCATAGACGCACCCAAACTTATATAGTTCATTGATCGATCTTTCATTGCTGGCCATATTGGTTGTTCCCATAGGAAGGAGGTGGTGGAGGAGAAGGGTCTCTTGGCCTCGCATATTCTGCAAATATAACCCAACCATCCAAAAACTGCAACACCGACAACAAATAGAGATTAACATGATGAACGTATCGATAGCACATACTCTAAGAGTCTTTAATCGTTAGTAGAATTACACCAAATTGTGTGTGTGTGTGTGTCTGTGTATAATGTATACATGGTCACCTAGGGCCTGTTTGTCAGTAGCTTAAAAGGCTTAATGGAATTCACAACTTATTCGGTCAGCTATGCATGACTGTTTGGTAGTGGCTTAATGATACTGAAAGTGGCTTATTCAGTAAGTTTATAAGGGGGAGCTTTATGCAGAAAGCCAATTTTTTCCAAAACCTTTCACTCCCAAAAAAAGGGCCTTTTATTAGTTGGCCCCAGTAAAACCCCCAGTCAATGCTTACGTGAATTGCTTAACAATCCCAATCCGCCCCACACGGTCCTTATATCTATGAAACACCCTTCCCAAACAAAAACTTTCCCGATCTATAAAGACCGATTAATACACACAGACAGCTTTATCCATACAGGACTTAATGAAAAACCAACCAACAGCACCTTAACCGTTTAAGAAGAGTTGGGGAGGGTACATGATCTTAAGAGGATAAAAAAACAATTCAAATAAAAATTAAGGTTGAACAAGATCTTAGACAGGATACCATCAAATGACCACAACAAGGATGAGCAATAAGCACTTATCTCTTTGTTTATAACCATTAGTGACAGACGAAAAAAACTAAAAGTGAAAGCATATGGCATGTTGTGTTGCTGATGCATTACTAAATGCTAGTTGATGAGACTAGCTGACTGGGTCACATAAGCACTGTTGAATCCTCAGCATTCAGATCATGCAGACCTATATGTAATTTCTTCATGTAATAGATCGCAGTGTTGTGAGAGTTACTAGATAAAAGGCAGCACCTAAGAAAGACATCTTTTTGAATTTTTGGGTTTTGTCACACACAGGACCAAGAACTTGATGAAGATGTTCGCCATGTGATATACTGATATTGTGATGAGAGAACAGTACGTGGGATGGCGACAAGTATTAGAAGTCTTATGTAACTGTGAACTACTAACGTTGAAAGCTAGATTCTATGGGACAACAAGAAGTCCAGAGGACCACCAAATGATATATATCTATACTATATTATAAAGCATTTGACAAGAATTCTTAAAAACTATTTATGCATGAAGTACTGTTTATTAATGCATATTACTTAAAATTCAAGATTACAAGTAAATTGTGCATGATTACAATTTATTAAAGCTTCATGTTTGAATTCGTGTAACTAACTATAAATAAACATAATCTAATACAAGATAAATATCTCATTTTAAATATAAAATATCTAAAATAAAATTAGGATAATCATTGAGTTCTAACAGAATACTTAATTATTATCTTTATAAAAAAATTATATTATTAAACCTAAATTAACTTACTTCGTTACATAAAATTCTTATAATAAAAATTTTGAATTAAAGAAATTGCACAAAACAATAACTTTTAAATAGTTAATTTGATGTTAATATTCATGTACTCTTTTTAAAATTTTATGATATTTTAGAATTTATATTTTATTTAAAAATAAAAACATTATCGCTTTCTCAAAACCACATAAAACCGTATTATATCGATACAGATAAAGAATAAAACAGAACATTTAAATGAGATCTGTCTCGATGCATTGCACGAGTACCCTTCTACTATATATATAAAGGGTTGATTTCACGTGAGACCGGGCTGTTTTCGTGAGACCCGTGAGACCACTTTTTTACACTTGAAACTTCACAGCAGAACATTGTGAAGGTAAAAAAGTCCAAACCTTCACAGCAAAAACACTCTGAACGTTACCTTCATAGTGTTTTGCAGGGAAGTTTCAAGTGTAAAGAAGTGGTCTCATGGGTCTCACCCAAACAGGCTGGTCTCACGTGATCCGAAGTCTATATATATATATATATATATACACATACATACATACATATGTATATATATATCCAAGATTGGTGTAACAATAAATACAAATGATGAGGTAATAGTGCATATATACAAGGATATATAGGTTTAGGAGTGAGGGCATCCAGGCAAAGATTAGGTGACATAAGAGAAACAGATGCGACAAAACATGAGATGGTTTGTATATTTATAACGAAGATTTTGACCTTTAGGTGAGATGAGGTTACATGTATCCAGATAAATACATTAGGATAGGGAAGGGAAGGCCAAGATTAGCATTGAGGTAAGTAATAAAAAAAAATTAATTATTTAAAGATTTATAACATATCTAAAAGCTGGGTCTATTTGAGAGAGATTAGAAAGATGCCATTCATGTTTCAAAATCTGAGAATCCAGCTTAGCAAATAAGGATCAAAATAGGGGATGGAAGATACCAAGCAACATAAGCCCGCCCTATGAACCATGACATGGAATAACTTGGGAATCATTAAAACTTGTATCGTCACTAAGCAATATGTTATCAACAGATCATGGTGTTAACATATATTACATTTAGGCATCAAGTCTTTACAACAGGAAATGGACCATTCTGCATCCCTAGTTACTTCTACTTATCAAATACTAATGATGTGCACGATTACCTTTCCATCCATTCCCTCGATGCCTGCAGCAGCCCCTTCAAGTGTGGTATATCGTACAAAGCCAAACCCTTTTGACCAACCTGATGCACGGTCTTTTACTACTCTAGCTGCAGAAAGTAACAGAAAGATAGAAATCAAATTCAACTTAAAATAACAACGTTCATGACTCAAGTGCCATAATTTATGCAGAAGAAGCAAACCATGAACAACTTCACCAAACTTCGCAAAGCATTCTCGAAGTCCTTCATCAGTTGTGCGTTTGCTAAGACCTGCATTCAGCACCATTGGAAACTCAAGAAAATGCCCATAGTATCATTTAATGACAAATTGAACACAACATTAAAGTATCAAATGTAATATTAATATCCCCTAAACAAACAATAAAAATACAAACAACAGACATGAAATCAACCACCATAATCTTTGAGTATGAGTACGAGAGAAAACTCATCATCAGAAAAAATTGACTGTATGCATATTGCTTTTTTACTTCCCACTCGTTATCATCATAAGCTCGTACCGCTGAGTGGATCAAATAAACTATTTAAAGCGATTAACATGATAGGCGATAAATAACGTAGGGTTTATACAGAATTAATACAATTAAGCACAAAATAGGGAAGCTCCGTGGAGATTAGCGCATATAAATCGAGATAGACGAAGGGAGATATAGAAAAGGTACCTGATACGAAGAGGTTGGTAGAAGGTTCAGCCTGCGGCCTCTGTGGTTGATTGGCCGGCTGTGAAGGAAAAGGGAAGTTAGTAGAAAGAGTTGAGAAAAGCGATCTGAGGCCACGGGGACCGGCAGCCGCGACGGTTGTGGCAGTCCTCATCGCCATCGCCATCGCCATTTTTGGGGTTTAAGCGTCCGTAAACCCTTGTTCCTCCCACAAGCGGTTCTCGAAAGGAAAGGAAAGGAAAGTCGGTGGCCACTGACCACAAAATTAGGGTTATATGATACCCGACCCCGTAGTACAAATTCAAAGTATCTCAACTCAAATAAATAAATAAAATTAAAATATGTTATATAGGGGGTGTTTGTGATTGCTTCTAAAAATAACTTATTAACTTATTCTGGTGTGACTTCGATGATAAATACTTTTGAGTGTTTAGATAAATAACTTATACGATACCAAATCGATAATAAAAAGTTTTTAAATAAGTTAAGCTCTTCTGACTTATAATAAGTTGATAAGTGTTTTTGTAGAAAAACACAAGTTATTTCAAATAAGCCACCTCAAGCCATTATCATTTCTCAGCAAAATTCAATATCTCATAGTTGATATTTTAGTAACCACTCCAAAACTGGTTCTAGATGCATGGACCTTTCTTGTACATTATTGATGCAATCATTCATCTTTTTGTGTTTTGATGATTAACAAATCAGTCAATTTAATGTTTAAAATTTTTAAAATATTTAATTGCTTGTAATAAGTAGTTCACAACGATTTGTTGAATCTTGAAATCTCACATAAGGTGTGCCAGATTGGCAACAAACGACAAAGGTCCGAGTTTGTCAAGCAAATTATTTTGAAAACGTAAATGTTTCTTGAAGAAAAACCAGCTAAACATTATTTTTTATCTTGAATACCTGTTACAAAAGTGTTTATGTCCAGTAGTAGAAGTCATGCCTTAAATCTTTCGAGTGAAGAGTTCAAATATTTCAGGTAACGAATTTTGTTGAACTAAATGAGGCAAACTACCAAAACTCATTTGTATGGGTTTTTTTCCTGTTATCTTCAGGTACTGATCTTTTTTTTAGTGGTTATTTTTTATACGTAAACTTCCATGTGGTTTCAAGCATATTTTCGTTTGCTAGACAAAAAAGTTTTAAGGGTCTTGTGCTATAAATGCCAAATAGGTTTTGGTGTTATGAGGGATGGTTTTGCGTTAAATTGAGAGACGAGATAAAGGGAGAAGTTGGTTAATTTACAAGAAGTTTCAAGATCAAATGTAACACGACATACCAAAAAGGGATGCAAATGAATCAATCAATGCAACCGTGGGTAAAGTCGTCCGCTTTATTACCAGTCAACGGAGCATATATGTATCACATGTGATTGCGAGTTTATATCACACATGACATGCGATTTGAAACTTCTCGCATTTTCGTTTGAACCGGTCGCTATGTATATGATGATATATATTAATGATTGTTCTAATTGTATTTATGTAATATTATGATTGTGTAATATTTACCGTTATTTTACATTTATCAACTTGTCTATAAACCACTATTTATTTGTAATTGAATTTTATGCTAACAGTTAATTTATTGGTAATTAAGCATGGATTGGGTACGACATAAAGTTTTTTTCATCAATATCGTGTATCAACCAATTGTAATTTGTATGCAAAATCTTTTATTATGTACCAACCAACTGTATTTGTTATTAATTTTTTTCCGGTTGGTATTAGTTTATACCAATTTCAAGTTACATGTACAAAATCTTGTCATCTTGTTCAAAAGTTGAGTGATATTTTGAGTTTTAAGGCAACACGTATGATGTTTGAGGATTTTAATTTCAATGAATAAAACTTGTAAATATTCACATGTTCAAACAAAATAAGATAAAGCTACAATCTTTAATACTCAAAACTTAAAGAATACTAAAAAATAATAAATAATTAAATAAATTTGTACAATGGTACACCGCTTCCAATACTGTGTACCAACCAAGTTTATATAAAAATTAAAATTAATATATACACATATCGGCCCAGGCGGGGCCGATGATCACCGTCTTCGTTAAAATCCCCGAATATGTTCCAGATCCTGCCCCGTCCCCGATATTATGTTCTCGAATCCGACTCGAAAGTTTAGGTTTTCGATTTTCACAATCGGTTTACGTTTTTTTTGCCATCTCTATAAAAGGTCTTAATCGTCTAAATCGATCTAGACCACTTTTTTATAGTCCCATTTGACCGGTTTGGTCATTTTCTAACAAACCGTCCGACTTAAAAATAAAAAATCAAATTACTGTTGTGATTTGATTTGTAGTTTGGAGGATTAAACCGTCCAAATCGGATTAGTGGGTAATTACTAATCATAGCATAAGTCATTAAAAATAAATTTATAGATTTTCATTTAAAAAAACTAGAAGGGTACTTATGCAATGCATCGAGACACATCGATTTCAATATTTCATTTTATTCTTTATCTATGTCAATATAATACGGTTTTATGTGGTTTTGAGAAAACGATAATATTTTTATTTTTGAATAAAATATCATAAAAATTTGAGAAAACTAGATCGATATTAGTATCAAATTAACTATTTAAAAAAATCTTATTTTGTGTAATTTATTTAATTCAAATTTTTTTTTATAATTTAACTTAAACGTAACGAAGTAATTTAATTTATATTTAATTATACGATTTTTTTTAAAAGTAATAATTAAGTATTATGTTAGAACTCAATAATTATCTTAATTATATTTTAGATTTTTTATATTTAAAATGGATATTTATCTTATATTTGATTATGTTTATTTACAGATAGTTACATAAATTTAAAAAATAGAGCTTTAATAAGTTTTACTTACATAAAATTACTTAATATTGAATTTTAAGTAATATGCAT
>NC_037544.1:1470348-1513024 GCF_001531365.2 Cynara cardunculus var. scolymus
ATCTTTAATTTTTTATTATAATTTAATTTAAATTTAATAATGAAATAATTTATTTTTATTTAATAATATAACATTTTATAAAGATAATAATTAAGTATTTTGTTAGATCTCAATGATTATCCTAATTATATTTTAAATTTTTTATATTCAAAATGAGATGTTATCATGTATTTGATTATGTTTATCTGTAGTTAGTTACACGAATTCAGATATAGAGCTTTAATAAGTTATACTTACGCACAGTCTATTTGTAATATTGAATTTTAAGTAATACACATTAATAAACCGTACTTTACATATAAGAAATGTTTTTAATAGTTTTTATCAAATGTTTTATAATATACTACAGATATAGATTATTCTATGTAGGGGTGCTCAAAGACCCGACCAACCCAACCCAACCCAACCCAACCCAACCTGAAGTAATCATATGGCTAATCGAGTTGTAAAATTGTCAAATCGTAGGTATTGAGTTGATATTGAGTTACTATTATATGAACTCAACCCAACCTGATGAACCCGATATCCTTTTATATCTTGGATTTAATATGATTATTAAATTTCTATTAATATATATATTAGACAATTACACTATCATGTATGCTTTTCATATACACATATTTTCAATCTATTCATATCTCTATATAACTCATTCATATATATGTTCAATAACTGTGAATATATATATATATATATATATATATATATAAATTGAGAAAATTAACTGAATATGATATACGTAAGAAACATGGATAAGTTGTATCAAATGGTTGATAATGGAAACGAAATTATGAATAAAGAAATAACATATTAAAGGTTAAAAGAATATTTTAATATACCAAAGTATTAACCCGATCAATCCGGCCAACCCATACGGGTTGAGTTGGGTTATACTTTGGTTTGGGTTGAATTGAGTTAAAATTCTTTTAAACCACAAACATTAAATTAAGTTGTTCAAATGTTTTTAACCCGATCAACCTAACCATAAACGTCCCTAATTCTATGCATAAATAATCGTTTTTAATAATTTTTGTAAACAAATATCGATAAATCTTAGGACAAGGGTTCGCCGTAAAACGAGGGACAAGCGTGCAAGCGGCATCCTTTCAGCGGCATCTTCCCGTAACCCTTTCGTCATACGAGATTACAGTAGTGCGAATCCAACGAACTCGTCCCGTCGCCTCCACGATCAACATCCGTTCTCCCAATCGTCTCCACACAGGAAAATCATTTCAACCGTCATGTTTTACCGGCGGCGCCGGCCAGGGCCACAACAACGACGAAGATGATTCAATGCTTCAGCTGGTGTAAATGCCGGCCTGTATCCTTATTTACCTACGGTTGTTCATCTGATTTACATGGCCTTCTTAAGGTATATGGATATCTAACTTTGTATATAGCATCGTAATCGTTACAGTAGTTCCGATGTAATGATGTTTGTTCGCGATATGGTTGTATACAAATTCTCAAATAATTGATCGACTATGTTTTGATGAATTGAAGTACCGTGGTTTGAAGTCAGGATCTAGTGTCAATTCTAAGTCATGAATAGTATGAATAGCGCGATAAAAGTGGCATCTTAATCGATTGGATTATTCATTTAATTGGCGTGTTAATCGCCTATTGTGTTGTGTATTGCGCATCATGATTTATCTGAGCACGTGTTATGTTTGTCTACCGAATATTTTGATTCCAAGCATGTACATCTACATCCTGCTGTGTTAATTACAATATCAGTTTACTTGACATGAGGCAACTATATATAAAACGTTGTTGGGTTGTTTGTAGAATTGAGGTGTTATTCATTTTAACTATATAATATATGTTGTGCTTCAAAACATCAAGAATTCCAGTCTTCTAGTTATGTTTCTCAAATTAGAAAGATTCAAACATCATGTGGCACATATTGGAAATGGCTGGTTCCATTTTTCCTTTGCAAGTTAAGCCACCTACGAAACAGAAGGGCTAATAAATACTAAAAGTTTATATGAAAGAGCGAGGGTAGCCATTCACTAGATGATTTTATCTTTACGTGGTAGGCTCTCTTACCTGTTAACCAATAACTCTAGGATTCACTTTGCAATTGTACCTTCCCACGTTGCAATATCTATGGTCAAGATTTAGAAAACATAGACTCAAATTTGGGACTTAACTACGCAATCACTACTTGGTCTCTGAAACTGATGAACGGAATTAGTGCCTTCACTTATTTTTTGTTCTAAAGTCTATGTTGCGACTCTATTTTTTACAAACCTTTGTGGGTTATGCTTGAAAACAATAGTGATAGTTATTTCATCAAGAAGTGGTTACCATTCTTTTTCTGTTGTTCGTTTGCTGCTCAGCATTTTGATCATACAATCTCACATAGTGGGCATGATATAGAGGTGGTATATTAATTCTATGCAGGTTGTTGGTTGTTGCCAACGTTAGAAGGGCAGCGCATTCCCTTCTTCCAAGCTGTAAGAGCTGTTTCTCTGAAGTAAACAATCAGGGAGCGCGATTGGCAGTTGGCTTTCCCCACTCTTTTTATCGACAATATTCACAATATAAGGTTCTTGGCAGAGGCCTCACTTGTTGTACATTCCATGAAGCAAAGGGGAGCTTATGGAGCAGTAGAGATTTTCGAAGATTTTATTTTATATCAGCAAGTACTAAAGTTTCACGCCGTGCTCACATTGCATGGAGAAGAGTTTCCCAAATTTGTACCTATAGTGTGCCATCCCAACCAATGATTAGAATTGCTCGTGCTGTTAGCTTTGCTTTGAGTAGATCCCAGTTGATTGCTCCTGGTATATTAGCTTTTGTAGTAGGAGAGTTGGCTTGTACGCAAAGAACGTGGGCGGAGGCAGAAGGGTTCTCCTATAAGAATGATCTATACACACATGCACAGGATGGGCATGTTTACTTAACTACGTTTGTGTTCTCCCTTCTAGAAGTTCTAATATTGTTTCTTAGAGCAGTATATCTAGCATGTCTGTTTGCACCTTGCATAGCCATGGCTCCTTTCGCAAATTCCCTTGGCATTGAATTTCGTAAGACATGGCTACAATGTGTCCATAACACCTTAGAAAAGGCTGGACCCGCATTTATTAAATGGGGTCAGTGGGCAGCTTCAAGGCCTGATCTTTTCCCCAATGATCTCTGCACGGAGCTCGCAGAACTTCAGACAAAAGCACCAGCTCATAGCTATGCTCACACAAAGAATACTATTGAAAAAGCATTTGGCCGTCTATTGCCTGAGATATTTGAAAATTTTGAGGAGGAGCCTGTTGCATCTGGAAGTATAGCTCAAGTTCATCGAGCAACTTTAAAGTTTCGTCATCCTGGTCAACGTATAAAGCCTATTCTTGTTGCCGTAAAGGTTAGACATCCAGGAGTTAGTGAAAGAATTAGGAGGGATTTCATATTACTGAATTTATTCGCAAAAGTGTCAACATTTATCCCCACTCTGAAATGGTTGAGACTGGATGAAAGCATACAGCAATTTGCCGTCTTCATGATGTCCCAAGTTGATCTTGCCAGGGAGGCAGCTCATTTAAGTCGTTTTATTTACAATTTCCGAGGATGGAAGGATGTGTCATTCCCGAGGCCTCTATATCCACTGGTGCATCCTGCTATTTTAGTGGAAACTTTTGAGCATGGAGAGAGTATTTTGCACTATGTGGACGAGCTAGAAGGGAATGTAGGCATCAAAACTGGCCTTGCCCACATTGGGACTCATGCACTTCTAAAGATGCTTTTGGTAAAATTTCAGTTCGTTTTGGCATCAATTATGTATTTACTTATTATTGTCTACCATTATTTTTGCTTTATTTGTATGTAGGAATTAAGGAGCCTAGCAATTTTCTTAGACATATCTTTATCTAGTAACCCAACGGAAGTTCTAGTTTTTCAATATCAAATATAGAAAATCTTATGGTGCTGTTGCAATGAACTTGAGGGATTAGGTTGGGCTGACAGGATTTTCATGTGACCAGCTTTTCTGATACAAAAGCAGAAATATAATCCCTTAGAATCTTAACAACTTCAGAATATTTGGTTGAATACTTGTTCTTCTTCCGTATGAGTTAATCATAGTTATATACGTATTTTCTCTAATCTCTATAGCTTTTGCTGATTGTAATCAACTTATTTAAATTGCTAACTCATAAGAGTTATATAAGGAATTCCCAAGGATCCCTGGATGTTTCATGTTAAATGTGGCTCGAGAGGTATCTCAATATGTCAAAAATACCTCCATTTCAAGTGTTCACTTGTGTATCTAAGCAAGGGGTCCATTTAATATCTCATATCACATGCAGACAGGCACATACTGACTTGACTTTGATCTACCATGCCGACAAATGCAGTTGAAATGGCAACGAATTAGATGACAACTCTTTTTGTGGGTCTTGCACATTTCTAAAACTTGATAGTGGGTTAGTTAACTAAATATCCAATTATATACTCTCTCTCGAACAAGCTAAGCAACAAGCATGAGTAATTGAGGAGGTGGCCAGCAAACTTTTATGACTTCGCATCTAAGAGTCAGAATTTTCTGTAAAAAGTGTGTTAACCTGTTGAGAAAAATGGTCTTGGCCTAAATTGAAGAAGTGATCACATCAACATCACCCATAGCAATATAGTGACTTTATAACTCATTGGAGATTTATTTCTCTGTAAATTAATCAAGATTTAAGGGTCAACATTATGTGCTGTATGATAAATATTACCTTGTTCGTTCCTCGACAGAAGTCCACTGTCCATATTTGCTATGATCAAGGATGCATGCAACTATGAGTGGTATCGTATCCCTTTCCTATATCTTTGTCAAATGATCTAAAAAAGTTTGACTCCTGTGGAGCAGAGGGAGTAAAATTGTTGGTGATATATCGAAGTACACTAGCTTTGTAAGTCGTGATTTTTTTTTTTCATATGCTCTTTGTCTACAAATCTATAAGAGCAGGATAGGTGGACCATTACTTAATCCTGAGTTAGATTCTACACCATACACACAATGTGCTTAGTGGTTTTGCTTGCCATTTTATTACTTATTGATCGCCGACTACTCCTAAACTTGTTTCAATTTCCTTTCCAGGTTGACAATTTTATTCATGCAGATATGCATCCGGGAAATATTCTTGTAAGGGTGACTCAGGGCAAAGCATCAGATACAGGGTTGTTTAAATCTAAGCCTCATGTAATTTTCCTTGATGTGGGCATGACTGCTGAACTTTGCAAGAAGGATAGAGTCAATCTGATTGAGTTCTTCAAGGCTGTTGCTCTTCAAGATGGACGTGCTGCTGCGGAGCACACACTTAAATTTTCAAAACATCAAAGCTGCCCAAACCCAACAGCTTTCATTAAGGTGAGACTCTTGCACTTCTGGAATCCTGTATGTATGCCATTTTTCTCAAGTTCATACTTATTTTGTACTTCAAGTAATACCCCCAAATTTTGTTCATTTATTATTTGAATCACCCCTGTTTATGTGAACTTTGGGATCAAGTAAGAATGGAATACATAAACCTATTTCTTATGGGCAACCATATGTTAACTAACTAGAAAAGAGGAACGTTACTCCTGGTGGTCATCGGATACCAATAGAGCATGCTGGTAAATATATTCTCTAACTAACATACTTGAACCAAGATTTTCAGCGCATAAACTTCTGGAAGCATTTCAGCTTAGATGCATGCCACTCTTGTTTCAATTGACAGTTCATATTCTTTGTTGCTCTCAGTAAGCTTCCAATAAAGTTGAGAGTTTGGATCATAGCAGTGGCCTGCTTGCTCTGAGTGCCATGAACAATTGTGTTCTCCATTGCTGAGTATGTTGGTCAAAGGCTAGGTGATTACAACCACAAGGTTGTGAACTGTATGCAGATGGACACTTTGTGCTGATGGCACCAATGATTGATCTGGTTTACACCAGTGATTGGTCTACTCTTTGCTGTAGCGGGCAGGTCTGGGTACATTCCACCCTCCCCAGACCCCATTTCTGGGTGGGACATACTAGGTTTCTTTGGTTTGGTTTACAAAAATGATTGGTCTGTGTTCAGTCTGGCACACTGGGCGAGTAAACATACCAGGTGATTTTCTCTTGCACAGATGGCGCCATGTTATTTGGTTCATCTTAAATTGGCATATGATTATTATTACTTTTGGTAACTGTGGGCCTGGGTCAGCTGGCGTGCATCTCAGTTAATCCCATGGGGCCGCTTAAGATAACAGGAATCTCCATTGGCCTTGAGGAGACTAGACAGGCGACCTATGTGGAGGAGCCCAAGGCTTAGCCTTTATTTGTCAGTTGAGCTGGCCCTCAAGGTCTGAAACATGGTTACTATTGAATTACACTCTTCCAGCTTCTTGCAGACTTGATATGATATACTAGATTCCAAATTACAATCAATGATTACTAGAATGACTACCATATCATAACCATGAGGTCTCTAAAGGTTGCAGTTTGAAACCAAGTATTGAGCTAACACAGTCAAGGAGTGTGGTCTGATTAGTTTGCCCTCTTATTAATGAAAAGTTACTTCTACTTCCCTGTAAACTGTTTCTTTGTGAGCTGGGTTTATTTACCGGACAATTAGTAAATTTACGGACATTGAGTGTGAATATTAAGGTTATGTTTGGCAAACTTGATAAGCTGGTTGTTGGCTGAAAAACTAGATGTTGGCTGAAATGCTAGTTGTCGAGTAATAAGCTAACTGCTTGCTGATAAGCTAGTGACATTTGGTAAAACTACCTGATAAGCTAGAAGACAATGTAAAACAACCTTATAGGGCATGTTGGAAATTACTCAATTCTAGCATATCATATTCATTTCATCATATTAAAATAAGTAGTAACAAAAATAGAGTTTTGTGGTTGTTCATATAAAATATAAGGGGTATAATTGAAATTTTTTTCCCCATGAAGGAAAAAAGCAAATAGCACATGCCAAACACATTCATAGAGTTTTTGGTCACTTTCGATAAATATATGGGGCATATTTGGAAAAATGTGAAACAAGCTAGTGGAGTTAATTGAAAAGCTCCAGAGGCTTACCAAATGGGTTTTTTCTGGTAATGCTAAAATAATAAGTTAGCTTGTGATCGCCAAACATGGCCTAAGTAAGCAGATATCTTAATATTTGTTTTCCATGTTTCCAAAAGTTTGCAACTTGGACATTTTATCTATCATTGCTCCCCTCCCCTGATCTTTTATTTCCAGCATCCTTAAAAGAAACTCTGGTGTGACAGGATGTCGAGGAATCATTTATGTCATGGAGGTCTGCGGAAGGTGACTCCATCCATCCTGCAGAATGCATGCAGCAGTTGCTTGAGCAAGTTAGGCATCATAGAGTTAATATCGATGGCAATGTGTGCACTGTAATAGTAACTACATTGGTTTTGGAGGTAATTTCTTGCATCTCTGGGTATTTGTTTGTTTCTTTCTCATATTCAATGAAATCTACATACGAGAAGAAAATGCTATTTTTACAAAGCTCACAATGTCGCTATTTTTCTATCTTAATTGCGCTAATTGTCACCGACCTTTTGGGCATTAATCCAGCTCACTGATCACTGCACCTGACCACACATTCTTATGTCATAGTGCTAGTTAGTCTATTCTATGTGCAGAACTGCTAGTTAACTGATTAACCTTCAAATGACCTGCCTCTAGTGTTTTAACGCCCTGCTTGTTAATCAGGGGATATTTAGGTATATAGCCTAAGACGAAGGATCGTGTGAGAATAGGAGTTAAGGTGAGAAGTGTAAGAAAGAACGGATTTATACCCTTGATCACTTTTAATCTCAAACCAACCCATGAATTGCGCTTTAAAAGGAATTGATTCAGTGTATCTCATTAGAGTTGATCTTGTATATCTCTTCAATTAGGATTTTTTTCATCTCAATCTTACCGAGGATTCTCTCTAACGCTGTGATCTCTAAATTGGAGAGAAGACAAAAGAAAAGAAAGGAGGGAAAAGAAAAGAATTTTTTATTTGTGTTTCCGAAAGGAAAGGAAAAGGAAGGAAAGGAAATGAAATGAAATAATTTTTCATGTTCTTGAACAGGAGAGAAAGGAAAGAAAAGATGTTATTTTTACCAACATATCCTTTAGAAATATATCAATTAGAATGAAAAATTGGGTAGTTTTCTAATTTTAATATTTAAAAAAAAAGATTTAATGTCTTTCCTTTCCTTTCCTCCCACATTTGGGAGGAAACTTATTAATATTTTTCTTCCCTTTCCTTTCTCTCTTAAAAAGTTTCGAGATCACGAGTATTTTTTTACTTTCCTCCCCTTTCTCTTCCTTTTCTTTTCTTTCCTTCGTAAAAAAGGTTTCGAGGAAAGACAAGGGATTATAAATAAAATTATCATTTTTTTATTTCAAATTTGGGATTCTATTTATTAGAAATTGATCGAAATTGAAATCAATTTCTATTATCCTTTCTATTTGATTATTGATCCAAGGGTGGAGATGCTTCACACCCTTCTCACCAAGCATGATCCGTGTTAAGTGTGATGAAGTAGTGTCCATGAGATTGTGTTGATTCGGCTTTGGAGCAACAGATTTTGGCACTGGCAGTAACATAGAAATGAACAAAAATTTACAATTCCAGTGATTTCTTTTTCAAAGTTCTTCGAATCTTCCCATGAATAAATGGCCACATAGTCCGGTGACAATTGATCCTTTTCCCAGATTTGTAAAATGTTGGTTATTTTTGTGCAGAGTTGGCAGCGGAAGCTGGACCCCGAGTATGATGTGATGAACACATTGCAAAATCTTCTATTTAAAACCGATTTGGTGGAGTCTCTCTTCTATACAATCGAAGGACTCATGGCTCCATGAGAAAGGTGCCCTCCCTCTTCCTCTCAAGAAAAAAAATATCGTCTAATTTTGTTCCCTAATAAATTCTATAACGTACACGAATAAGAAAAAAAGAAACATAAGTCATCCTACTCTTTAGGGTAAAGGTCAGCCTGCATTCATCTTACCCCATAAACCTCACTTCTGGGTGAGATATACAGGGCTCGTATTGTTTGGTAAAAACAAAAACAAAGTAGTAAATGATTTTATTGTGACGGAAAAAATAACAAAAACATTGCGTAGTTTTGAGACCGAAAGAGCTGATTTTGCCAAATTTATTACTTTTTGTATACTTTGTAATGTTGGCATCCTAGATGAATTGGATGAGTGTATGGTATTGTCATTTGTACACTAGTAACAAGCACAATTGTATCTAAATTTATACTTTTGAGTGGGTTATGTAAGATGCTTCGTTTTGGGGCGTTTACCAAATGCTTAATGGGTCAACTTACCTTACTAGATGAGCATGGTCAGTAGGGGTGTGCAAAACCCGAAAATCTGGAACCCGACTTTTGGGGGATATATGGGTTTGGGTTGGGTTTAATTTTTGGCCATCTAACCAAATTAAAACCCGAAATTTATATATATATATATATATATATATATATATATAGTCTGTGCATATTATATACATATATTTATTTATTTGAGTATATTTTGAAAATCTTAAATCCTAGTTGGCTACATTGTTTCTAAATTCTAAATCTAATATCGATTTCATCAATCCTATTGAATTCATCCTCAAAATCGATTGAATATATATTTGTTTGCATATAACTATGCCCGAATTAGACCGATCCCAATCCAAAACCCGACCAATACGAAACCCAAAATTCGGAGTCCATATCAGAAATCCGATCGGATTTTTGGTTTGTACACCTGAACCTGCCTGACCCTTCCAATGCACACCCCTAATGGCAATGAAGAAAAATCTTACAGGTAAGTGAGGGAGAGATTCTTACCCGTTTAGCGCTTGCAGGGTAAGGACTTAAATGTTACCCAACATGATAAACTCTTGTTGATAAATGCTTACCTGAAATGTATCTGGTTAAACGGCCTTTGGTTACATGATACCTGTATAAAGGGGATTGAAGGTGGATTGAGAATATATCAGAAAAGAAGTAAAAACATAATTGAGTGCAGTGTTGACGAATCTCTATTGGATTTGGAGATTCATCAACGCTGCACTCAATGATGTTTTAAGTTCTCTGAAAAGTCGTATTTCTTATGGGAATATGAGGGGTTGTGTATTTATATATAAGTTGGAAGTGGTTGATTCATGCATATTGTACATGGTGCCTACTTCCATCCGTTGTGGTACTTGCGTTTTTGCTAATCGTACCGCCATTCTCGTACTTGTACTCTCATCTCTTGTTTTCTGTACTACAAAACTCTCACATCTCTCTCTCTCTCTCTCTCTCTCTCTCTTTATATATATATATATATATATATATTATTGTATTGTATTGTATTATATTATATGTGAGAAAGATGATTACATTGCCTTTTTATATGTAAGCTTGCTTATAAAACACAACTAGGGGTTTAAATGAGTTGAGCTTTTAGCTTGCGTTTGATACACTGGATATGACAACACAGAACATGACAGGAACCCATGTCCCATATTTGGTATAATTTTTATATGGAACAAATAAGAACATAGTAGAACATGCCTGTTCTACCTCTACCTCTACCTCATGGAACAGGGTGGAACAAGGTGGAATGAACTTATATTTTACCATTATAATATCAAAATAAAACATAATTCTCTTTAAAAACATTGAATAGGTCTACTTTTTATATTTCATTCATTCTTTAAATTTTATTTATTATATTTTATGTTAATTAGACTTTTATTTTACTGTTCTCAAAATATTATTTTTATACGGTTTCTATATTTTTTTTAATTTATGTAATTTATTATATATTAATAATAATAAATAGTATAGAAAAAAGATAAAAATAAAAATTGGAAAGCACATAATCTATCTATTTGGTATCATTTTAATTGTTTTGACGAAAATTTTCAAATGATATATTTTTTGTTATAAAAAATAATTATTTTATTATAATTTAATAAATTTAATAAATTAATTAAAATAAACAACTCATTAGGGGTAAATTGGTTATTTTACCTGTTCTGTTCTGTCCAGTTGTATCTTACCAAACGTTGAACAGTTGTTCTATTCTGTCTTGTTCTGTTCGTTTAACGAACTATTCAAGCTTGTTTATTTCGAGCTCGAGCTTAATAATGAGTAAAATAGTATTTTATGTTCTATAAACGTCACATATTTTTAAACCTTGGATTTAGAAAACTTTTGCACATTTATTGTTATCGTTAAGAAATTGCATAATATTTAATATTGTTAAAATCAACAAAAAGATTAGCTAAACCACTTATTAATTAAAAATTTTATCCTTGAGACCAGTAACTATATAAATATGTTAATATGTTTTTTAGAACGACACTGATTATGACTGGTGTATAATATCTATTATGCAAATTAAGGAGGTGTTTGTCATTGCTTATAAAAACAACTTATTGACTTATTTCGGTATGACACCGGTAATAAGCACTTCCGAGTGTTTGGATAAATTATTTATACCAGTGACAAACTGGTAATAAAGAGTTTTTGAAAAAATTAAATTATTTTAACTTATAATAAGTACTTTGAAAAATTGAAAAAAAACAAACAGTAAATGATCTTATTTTAGACATATTTTAATAAGAAAAAAACAAATATCCTCTCACATGCATAGCTACGGGCTCGACCTTGACCACATGCAACATGTGCGACCGCAAAGCACATCATAAGACCAAGAGGCATCATATTTGTTATTAGCTTTGGTTTAATTATCGGGACTATAAACAAGAAGCCCATGCTGTCTAATGCATCAATTAAGCAGCTAATCTAATTAAAGAAAGGCAAGGAAAATATGGTCATCAAGCAAGTGAACAATCAATCTAATTCCTACTGTTCCTCATCCTTTCCTATTTAACCGTTTTGATTCATTCGGTATGGGGATGAACCGCTTTCCTTGATTAGGTCCCAAACTCTTTAGAAAATAGTACGTTTCATTTACTTAAAAGATCAACATAGGGACATTTTTTAGCAATCTTGCATATGTACATCAAAACCCTAAAACCGACCCTGCATAGATATAACATGTATATGAATCTTGGTACTATATCACTCTGATTATTTTGATATGTGATACTTTACAACCAACATTTAAAAGTTAAGAAGGATGCAATATACATGTGTATGTGGTACTCTTTATCACTCGTCTCTTTTGAGATGTGAGCAAATAAACCGATTATATGTTATGAAGGATAGAAAATAACAATTGGTGGTCATTTTACAAATTTATAAACTTGTTGTGTACATATTTTAATTCTGGAATAAATTCAGCGAGACTCTCACAAAAGGATGAGGATATCAAGATTCTATGACCACCATGGAGCATCACCGGTTCTGAAATCTGTTTCCGTCCATGGAACGAACAATACCTTCCCATCATCGATATCGGCATGAGCCAATGCCAACGACTGTCCAGACATCAAGAACATATATGCATCAATACTTTGTATATAGATACAAACAAAAAGACCGCATTAAAATGAAACATATTACTTCATTAAGATACATATAAAACATCAAAGGAGTTTAAACCTCCCCAAATGTGAAGAAGGTGTGTGAATTTATTTGTCATATATAAATATTATATACTTTAAAAAGTAACGTACTTCAACTTGATTTCTATTTTAGGTAACGTACTTTCAAAACTTATATTTTGAGTAACATACTTTCAAAACTTCTATTTTGGTACCTAAGATGTAAAATTTTAAACATTTAAGTACCCGGGTAACTGGTTGAAGCATTAACAAGTTATCATGCTGATGTGGCAAGTGATGTGGTATCAAACTCAGTATTATTTGCCAACCTGGTTACTGATATGGATTTTAATCTAAAATTGGTTTTCAACCGGTTACCTAGGTACTTAAATGTTTAAAACTTTACATCTTAGGTACTAAAATGGAAGTTTTGAAAGTACGTTACCCAAAATAGGAATCAAGTTAAAGTACGTTACTTTTTTATACAATTTGTCCAAAATATTAATATCTTTCTATATATAGACGCATATAATATGATAATTATAAAAATATAATATATTTATAGTATCTGAATATAGAGGCTAAGACTTTGACCTACAAAAATAGATGCAAATGGAATTTTTGAAAATAAGTTTATAAAAAGCAAAATATGTTGTATTTTGATACAATTTATTTAAAAAAGAAAGGGTACTTGAAGAGTTGATTACCAGAGGAGCAGGACCCCTAACAACTTTGCCTTGGTTGTTGTACTGAGAACCATGGCATGGGCACATGAACTTGTTCTCGGCTTTGTTCCATGGCACGACGCACCCTAGATGGGTGCACACCGCGTTGATTCCATACGTGGCAAGGGTTCGGTCATTCTCCACCACTAGGTACGTCGGGTCTCCCTACAATCATTCCGTTATTTCATTAAATACGATGATTTGAATATATTGTCAGAAACGGATCGAGTACCATTCTATTTACAACACTAGACGTAGATCGATGGAAATACCTTTAGACCTTGTGAAAGGGTTCGGTCGCCAGGTCCATGGGTCTTTAACCATTCTTCTGCAACAATATCGTTTCCAAGCGCATCCTTAGCCAAGGTACCACCACCCGAAGATCCTCCACTGGGAAGAAACAAAATCAGAAACCAAAAACAAAGGAAATTAAACACGGGTTTCCAACCAATAAGCGAATAAATCTGGACATAGTCCAAAGTAGTAAACGAACCAATAACCTCCAAATTAACCATAACAAAAATTATTGATAGTCTACAACTTTGAGCTTAAAAACTCACAAATGCAACTTTCTAGAGGCATTGTTACAACTTAGCATGATAGTATTAATATGGGGTCCACTTCCAACACCAAGACAAGTGTCATGATTATAATATTGTTTTGTAAGATAAAACCAAATATAACGGTTTATAATCAATAAAAATCTGTTGTCCCAAAATTTCATATCTTCTTTCTTTCTATCAATCACGTGAATGAATACACATCAGATTTTTATTTAATATAACTTTATTTAATTCATGTTCAAATTCTTTTATTATGACATGTATCTTTATGATTGGTGGATAAGAATGAAACATCAGGTTTAGGACAGAGGAGTATATTTTTATTCATTTATAATGGTGTTTTTGGAATATGTACAAGTATGATTGACGGTTCGTTTTCAAGGCTAAATATATAGAAACTTCTACCGTTCTACAAGCAAAAGCTAAGGTCGTGGGGAGTTTGATGCAAATCGAAACTGAATTTTTAGGGTGTTTTGTAGAACTGAATCTAATTCTAATTTGTTGTTGCAAAGAATAAAAGTTGATTTTTAATCATAAACATAAACTGGCCTGCATCCTAATTTTAGGGGTGTTTGGATGCGTGTTTTTATGTGATTTGATTATGTATGTGTAATGTTAAATAAACATAAACAAGTATTTATCTGTAATAAAAAATAACGTTGTGTTGTGTTTTTTTCTTTTGATTAACCTGAATATCCGACCCGCTACGTGAGCCGACTAATTCCAGGGACACCTCGAGTAGCCCGGAGTCGTCCCATTTGAACCTCCATAGCCACAAGTGAATTTTTATTCTTCCTTGGATTTGATCATGGGACCTCCAGACACTTTTAATCTTTGGAGCCAAAGTTCAAACCCATCAAACACCACTAGTTTGGCTGTGCTTTGTTACTTAAATAGTTGAACTTATAATAGTTGTTCTCGAGGATGTCGAAATTTTGATAAATTTAGTAACGAGGTACGATAAAATGAAAAAAAACTAATATAATCTTATTCTTTCCATTTATGTAACGTTCGAAAGTTTGATCTAGATTAACTTAAAACTATGGTGAAAGTTATTGTAATTATTTCTCTACTCATGTTTCAGTTACAGTTTATATTAACAAAACTGTATGAATTTATCCAAAACTGATCATCTAATTGTATGAAAAACCTCTTTAGTTGAATACTGGAAATGATGAATGATTATAGCAGATTCAATACGGTAATAATCACTTCCCAGACCATCTTACATCAATCATTATTGATTATCTAATTTCGATTCTCAAACTTTCAACAAATCATTCAGAAATGATTAGGTTAAAATCAGCACAATAGATGTTAATCAGTGAGGAAGGTAAATAGTAGAGAACAGAGAAAACTCACCCTGGTGGAACGAAGAAATAGGTGTAAGGAAGTAACATTCCGGTGGTTGGGAGACCAATAGCACCTAAAAGCAACAAGTTCAACAGCTTCCTCTTCTCCATGTCCGGTACTCGATCGGCGGGAATACTCGCTGCCTGACACGTCACCTTCATTCCTCTTTCTCTTCCCGCCAAGTGATGGATCTTTCCAGATCTCGCCATTAGTCCTTGAGGAGCCGGTAATGAGAAGAGTCCATTGTTACTTGACCGCAACTATCAAAATTTTGAAATCGAAACGTATTAGCAAGGAGTCGCGTAGATACACGAAAGGATTAATGGAGATTGAATGAATACCTGAGAAGAAGTAGCAGGAGAGAGAGTAAAGGCAGCCATGGATGGAGGATAGTAAGGTAGAGCTCAACAGAAATTGGAAATCAATTTGAAGAGAGAAGATGGTAATGGATAAAGGAACGATGGATGGAGGATGGGTATGATCACAGAACCACATATTTAAGATATCACCCCAACTTTTTTTTTTCATTTATGGTTAATATCTAACCCAAAATACATGCGTATACTTTTATGTATTTAACTCATGAAAAAAAAGTTGTTTTTTGACAATTACTGAATGATTTGGTGCAAAATAATTAATTGGTTAAAATGATTAAGAGGCTCTCATGATATAGTGCAAAATGAAATATAATTGTTTGGTAATTGTTTACAATGAAATTAGGGCTCTTAATTGGTTAAGGGAGATCCATAATACAAAATCATTCAGAGGGTTTTAGAACCATTAAGAGGCAGACTTTTTTTTGTCAAACAAAATTCACCTCTTAACGATTCAGAGGTTGCCTCTTAATAGAACTATTAAGACGTAAATAAACAACCCCTAATGTGTGAATAGGAGTTAAAAAAAATGAGACGGGACATTTGATCACTTTTAATCTTAAACCAATTTATAAATTACGTTTTAGTTCATTAGTGTTGATCTAGTGAAACTATTCAATTAAGATTGATCCAAGGATGAAGATCATTTCCTACCCTTCTAACTAACTCTAAGGAGGTGTTTGGGATTGCTTATAAAAACAACTTATTAACTTATTCTCTTGTGACACCGGTAATAAGCACTTTTGGGTGTTTGGATAAACAACTTATACTGGTGTCAAACCGGTAATAAGAAGTTTTTGAAGAAGTTAAATCATTCTGACTTATAATTAGTTGATAAGGACTTTTGTAGAAAAATACAAGTTGTTTCAAATAAGCAATCCCAAACACCTCCTAATTCTCACTCGAACCCACCGTACTAATTAAATTGCTAATGGTTATATTTGGTTGGTTGTACTGTATAAGTATACAAATTTGGGTGTTAGATTGTATTGGAAGTCGCATATCATGATAGTACCATAGTATCGACTTATTTATTTTTTATTAGTTCTTTTTTATATTTTTAATGTTTTGATATTAAACATTATAGTTTTATTTATTTTATTGTGTTTGAATATTTGCATGTTTTATTTTCCTTGTAGTTAAAACTCCTTACACATCACGTGTCCCCTGACAACGCTGCATATCATTCGAATTTCGAATAAAACGGCAAGTTTTCATGTATGTAACGTGAAGTTGTGCAAAACCAATACCAGCACATACCACCCGGAAAAACTTGGTACGAGTTAATTCAGTACGAAGTACAATTAGTTGGTACACGGTTATAAGATTTTACATAACAATTATAATTGGTTGGTACACGGTATTAGATTAAAAAAAACTTGGTATCGTACCAATTATAATGTGTTGTAGATATGAGAATTTTCTTAACGAGTCTAGCTTATACAAGTTTTTTGAACGATTATTGACAAGAGGTGTATGATAAATTATTGTATGTGATTATTGGAGAGACTGAGATGAATTAAATCACTGTACGTGATTATTGACAAAAAACCAATAAAAGGGTGGTTGTGGAAAAGGGTTTTATACAATTTTTATATCATCTGTCATATTGGTCTCACAATCATCATAAAAAATATGCATGCCGTCATAAAGCAAGGCATGCTAGACCTTGTAGAAGCTACACCTTTTCTTCTGTTACGACAATTCAACAAGGACATATATCATGCGGTTGTTATTTAAGGAATACCTAAAATGTTTCTTGTAAACCGTATAGAAATCCTAGATACACCTTCAATATCTCGAAAACGCCCTAGGCTTCGTATCTTAATACACGTATTTGATTTGTGCAAAGCTATTGAAGGTTGACATAAATCTTTATATCATATGTATAGGGGGCCTTCTTTTGAGAACTCTCTAAACCATGAGATCCTTGAGAACAACGTATCATATGATGAATACCCTATATATACACCCACACAAATCATTTTTATTACAACTCGATAAATCAACCGATTCTAAACAATTTAAATTAACTTATATACCAAAAATCAAAAAGTAATACGGTAAAAAAGTAAAGAAAATCAATAATCAGCTTACAATGACCACACCAAACAGCTGGGTACGGCTGTGCAAATAATCCCATACCAAAACAGCTGGATATGGCTATACGAATAAGCCATATCTTTTATGCAGCCCATTAAGCTCCTAACGAACAGCCTCTAAGACATGCCACAGACTTAACATGACATCAACAGCGAGCCTTTTGGAACAATGGTTCTAAGTGGTCATTGCTCATTGCTAGATGTCACATTGTATAGATTGAGAAAAGCAATGAGTTTGAAATTATAAGCAATTAGTTATTTGAGCACCAATGTATATGATCCCACAAAAGGGTGGGAGAGAAGTCAAAAATGTAAACCCAATATCTCATCATCATCATCTAACTCTAACCCTTTTCCATCTTCCAAATACAAACTCAAGACCTCACCAGGAAAAGAAAATTATCACAGCCAATCCAAACGGTTGCAGAATCCGTTCGACATTCTACCCGTAAATGGCCGTCTTTCAATTCCGAATCCTCTCATAGAAGTAAAGGTATGCCATGTCTTTTGGAGGATTTTTAGAAATACCCACTTTATCGTCGTTAAAGATCACCCATCTTCCTTCTTTGTACACGTGAGCAACGTAGTGCCCACACTGGGTCGAGGTACCAATGTGGCTCACTAGTCCAAAGAGTCGGTATTCTGCAACCAAAACCCCGAAAATTAAAAACGTCAGAGACCGTTAGCCCTCTAAAGCTCCCATTTACAACAAACGTAACATTTAGGGTTTTCACAGAAAACCAATCAAAATGTTCCCCTTTTGGACTTCATACCTAGGAGAACCAAGATTTTTAGAACAAACTCATTAGTGTATAAGCAGAAAGTGGCACACCCCTAGGTGTAAACGAGTAGAGCTTTTCACGAGCTACTCAAGCTCGAGCTTAATAATTCTCGACTTGAGACTATATCGAACACAAAATAGAACCCTTTTAACTTAACGAGTCAAGCTTCATAAAACCAATGTTTGACTCGGCTCATTTGAAAGCTCGATTACATATCTCCAGTCGAGCCGAGCCATTCGAGCATCTACTTTTTCGAGCCAAACATGGTTATAAGTTGATAAATAATACAATAAAAATATAAAAATTATAACCTCAAGCCAATAAACAAGTTAATCGAACGCGAATATGAGCCTGTAAACGAGCATCGAGCTCGATAACTCAAAAAATATTCGAGCTTGAGCCCTACATTGAAAAATTCTCGAGCCTGGTATAACTTTCAAGCCGAGCTCAAATAACCTACTATTCGGCTCGGCTCGTTTACACCCCGCACACCTTTTACCTCTAGTTTAGGCAGAGTCCATAAGAGACATATAATATGCCAATGGTGTACAGAAGTCAACATTTTAATGTTGTTGGATGTAGAGATGTACATGGCCCAGGCCTTTTCGGGAATAGGATCAATCCTTCCCAGCCAGTTCTCAGCAAGCAAAAAAGGTATGGGATTTTTTAGGCCCGGTCCAGGCTTTAGGGTTGAAAAATGGCCCGATCAGGCTTTCAGGCTTAACCAGGCTTTTCAGGAACAACTTTTTTGATAAGGCCGACAAGTAGATTTTCGCCATTTTTGATTTCGTACCAACAAGAATGCAAGACTTTCTAAATAAAATATATTTATAAGGAGGCAACTCTAAATATACATATTTATATATAGAGGCGTAAATCATTTAAGAACTCCAAAATTTGTGAGATCCGTGAGAACTTCTACCTTAAGGTTATGTTTCACATGATTTCTTTCCATCTAAGTATAGTATGTGACGTATTGATTAACATATATGTGTTTCACAATGTGTGCGTCAAATGTATTCATTTCACAATGTGTGCGTCAAATGTATTCATTTCACAATGTGAAACTTATTTACGTGCAATTTTTGTTTCACAAACACAACAAAAAGGATCACATTGTGAACTGAGTACATGTGAAACAATCATATAATGAAACAAATACATGTTAGTCACTACATTAAATTCTAGCTATAGATAAAAAATATCACATGATGCACTAGTTCTCAAGGTTATCACAATTTCATGGGTTCTCAAAAGAAGGTCCTCCCTTCACACACACACACACACATATGCATATACGAACGATTAAAGTATGAGGTACTAACTTCCATCCCCATCAGGCAATGTGGCATCCACAGTAGGTCCACTGCTTGATGTGGCATCCATATCCGAAGGACCAGACGCAGTCGGGTTAAATATCCAATCCGTCGCTTTCTCAATGTCGCCACCCTGTAACACAAATCAGATTAAAACTCGTGATCTAATAACTAAAGAAAAGCGACAGTCTGGCAGAAAAAGGAAAAGGAATTACCGATGCCTTCAACGCCTTCCGAGCTATCTCTTCTTCAAATCCAAATGACACAAGTGTAGCCACTTTTGATGGATCAACCTCATTGCTTTCAGCCTCTTTGTGAATGGGAGCATCAATGTCTAAAAAGTTGAGGGATAAAGATGGAACCCATCAAAAAATGTTGTTCAACTTAGCATAGGGTGTGCAAAACCTGAATGGTCTGAAACCCGAATCCAAACCTGAACCGAAAATAAGATGTTTGTGCAAAACCAGAGTGCCCCGAAACCTCAAAATCCAAAACCCGATTTTTGGAAGATATTTGGGTTCGAGTTGGGTTTATTTTTGGCCACCCGATTCGTCCGAAAACCCAAAATATATATATATATATATATATATATATAGATTATGTATAATTTTTAAATATATATATATTTATTTGTCTAATTATCTTTTGAAAATTCTAATTCTAGGCGACCGTACTTTTTTCTAATTCCTAAACCTACTATCAATTTCATCAATCCTTTCTACTAATTGAATTCATTCTCAAAATCGATTAAATATATATAATTTTTGCATATAACTATACACAAACCTGACCAATCCCCACCCAAAACCCGACCAACCCGAACCTGAAGCAATTCGAAATCCAAAACCCAAAAATCGAGGCTTGGTTTCCATATCCAAAATCCGATCCGATTTTTGGTTTGCCCACCCGAACCCGTCCGACCACCAGATGCACACCTTATTTGCGTAAGTACAAAGAAAGTGATAAAAAGAAAATGCAATTGAAATGAAACCTGGATCGTCCATATGGGAAAGTAACCAGTTCATTGCCTCTTCCACCCCAGCATTTGAGGTGTTGATTGCAGCCTTTTGACAATGAAGATGATTAAATCCCATTGATGCAAGTTGGGAAACAATATCTTCATTAGGCAAAAGCTTCTCTGACTCTTCCTGGCCGCCAGGGCCTACATGGTAGAACAAAGTATACCAGGTTAATATATCTCCAAATGTCCTTCCTTGAGCACTTCAAAAAGAATTATGAAACCGAACGGATAATACAGATCTGCCTTCCACATATCAAAAGCTTTTAAGATACACATGTGTAAACATACATATTTGTAAAAAGAGGTTGCAGAAAAAAGTTCACTTAATAAAAGCCCAATAGGGGTATGTTTTTTTCAAAAGCGCGAAAAAGCCCGATCGAGCCCATTTTCAAACCCAAAGCGTGAATCTTTTTTCGCTTACTGAAAACAGGCTTGAAAGGCCCAGGCTTGAAAAGCATGAATCTCTACAGACTTTTTTTTACCACAAGCTGTAGTAATACGAGGATATGATGAAAGAACAAAATAAAGTAGTGCCGGATACTATATTACTATGTAAGATCGCATACATACCACCTTCAGGTAACAACTCTTCGCCTGGCTGAAGACCTTTGCTTCGCATGTGACTAATGTCTATGATGTCATCAACGTCTATGTAGACATCTGCAAGCCCACCGAAAATGTCGACATGAATGATAAAAGATCAACACAAAGTGTATCTTCATATTCAACAAGGTAAGAGAGAGAAGCATATAGAAAAAATATATATATACCAAGCTTCTTTGGCACCCAACCAGCTTCCATAACAAATTTCCTCATATGCAGCACCAGATAATCAGGAAATGAAGTCAAGCCTGCAGTTCTATTGGGAGGAGAAGGCAGCAACCAGAAAAAGTTAAAAGCAAGAAGAATGAGCTCCACCTAAACTTTTATTGAAAACATATATTTTAAAGATAGCCATAGAAGACACAAATGAAAAATGTACGCCAATAAGAACCAGAGGTTTAAAGCATATAAACAAGAATGAAAAGTGTTACAAAGTAAGCTAAAAGATGCACGGACAAGGGAACCATTAAAAATCTAATCATATTGTGGATGGTAGCTAGTACGAGCATGCAAGAGATAACAATTAACAACTGCTGATACAAAAATCAGCATTTGATCAAAACTGAATATAGAGTGCGATTAGCACGTGCCTAAAACATAACTCGGGTAAAAGTTTAGATACTTCAGTACAGTTATTCTGTTTTTATATAACACAATTGTATTTTTTTAATGTTTCTTCAATTTTGTATGTTTGGTTGGTTTTCCATCAAATCCTGTATGGATAAAGTTGTCTGTGTGGATTAATCTGTCTGTATAGATTGAGAAGGTTTTTGTTTGGGAGGGTCTTTCATAGATGGAAGGAGCGTGTTTTTTTATTGGGAGGGACATGTTCGGAGAAAAACTTGACTTTCTGCATAAAGCTCCTATCTAGAAGCTTACTGAATAAGCCACTTTCAATACCATTAAGACACTAAAAACAGTCATGTCTAGCTGACCCAATAAGCTGTGAGTATCATTAAACTCATTAAGCTGCCAACAAACAGGTCCTAAGTGAAGAAAAACATGACAGTGAGAAGATACAAGTCTAAAGGCTAATGAAAAGCTGGCAGAAGACAGAAAGCTTACTTGATTGCAGTTGTCTTGGCGTTTAATGCGGTACTATAGAAACCTGGCACCTCCTCTGGAGCAGAAAAGATATTCAAGCAATCACTTAATGGCACCCTTGGGCGTACAATTTCATCAGAAGACCTGTTAGCAGTAAAAAAATCTTGGCATGAATCATCAGCTTTAAGAAAAGATCAATAAAATAGCCACCCAATCCAAGCTATCCGACTTACATCTCCTTCCCCTCTGCCTCTTCCCGGGCCTTCAATTTGTGAAACTCTTCCAACTCCTCTAAAACACAAATGATCAATAAATAAAGTTAGAGATGGCTTCTTTCCGGCAAAGTAAGAAGTTCAACATTAGGCAGTTAAGGGAAGAACTCACTTTTGTTAGTAGCCTTCT
Organism: Cynara cardunculus var. scolymus; assembly: GCF_001531365.2. NCBI lineage: Eukaryota > Viridiplantae > Streptophyta > Magnoliopsida > Asterales > Asteraceae > Cynara > Cynara cardunculus. The sequence continues at coordinate 1,493,093 of NC_037544.1, forward strand.
CAAGGGGAATACTCAAGGAAAGAATGTAGTCATGCCTTTTATTGTAAGCAACCTTCCCAGAGGGACATTGCAGACGCTCTTCGATGCCAAACTTGAAACTCCTTCCGGGATCCAGTTCAGGCTTACCAGCATTGACTCGCTCAACTTGGTCGATCAAATGTAGAAAAAACTCTAGCGCATCCTAAAGATAATTTCGTGTCAGTCATCTACAAAATAAATATGCTAAGAGAAAAAGAGAAAGAAAAAAAAACAAATTGCAATTGAGAAGCAAAGTTCAAATCTTTATAGTATTAACAAGAAGTACGAGGGTGAAAATCAGTCATAGTTTGAGGTAAACAATTTGCTGACTGAAATGCAAAATTAGAATCTAGAGACTTAAATGCTGAGAAAAAACAAAAAAAGGATGCAGATCAAATATCTTTCATCATTTACAACTTGAACGCATGCAATTTCATGAGTACACAAGTAACATAAACTGAAAACTGAGGTCAAACAAGAAATGTTGCATCATGTGGTACTTGTCATCAATCTACTGACCCCACAAATGAAAAATGAACTTGGCGTCTATTATTTCTAAGAGCATCTTTAACAAATACACCAAAATGGAGAAAGTATAAGTGTATGTGAAAATCTCCAAATTTAGAGAACACCCAAAATATGATTACAACGAGAGAATTTTTTTAAAAAATATATTCCCACCAATAGGAAACTTGAACTAAATATTTTGAGAGAGAAATAATATTTTATTAGATGAATGAAATATTTTAATAATATAATCAATGTTGTATTCTCCAAAATGGAGAATCTGCTGGAGCTGAGTGTATTTTTGTTTTAAATATTTTGAAGTTCCATTCTCTATTTTGGGGAAATTTTGGAGAATTTGTTGGAGATGCTCTAAATATTGGATGTACCTGCTGGCGCATGGTTGAAAATTCAGGATGACTGGCTGCAATTACTGCCTTGAACATTCTGGGACGAACCCCTTCCTGTTTCTAAAGAAGGAATGTAACAAAATTGCAGAAGATAAGAACCAGTAAGAAAACATAATAAAACAACAGGAATATAAAAAATAGGATATCCCATAAATTAATTCATTGTATGTTAGAAAACATATATGAACCTGCAAATTGGAAAAAAAGGAATAATAAATCCAGTCAGAAACTTACAGCATCTTGCGATGAATCCGCAGCATTTGCTACATCATCTTTCTGGAGAATTAACACTTATTGGTTAAGGCACAATAAGAGATTAGAAAGGCAAAATAAAGCTAAGTTACAATAACCAACCTACCTGTACAGCTGGAACTGAATATTTACCAGAAAGCAAGCCATTAGCAAGTTTCGTTCTGCCAAACAAAGTAAAAATACTTTTAAGAGAAGTGACAAGTAAATTCAGGATGCACGAATCAGAAAGTGATTGCAAATCTCTCATAATTGAAGTAACATGTTAACACAGTCCACACACAAAAGAAAACCAAAGAGACTCGGGGGCTGTTTGGTTGATTTTCCATTGAGTTCTATACGAATAAAGTTGTCTGTGTGGATTAATCTATCTGTATAGATTGGGAAGTTTTTGTTGGGAAGGGTTTTTTCATAGATAGAAGGAGCGTGTTTTTCAATTGGGAGAGCAGATTTCAAAAGAAAAAAAGTTGGCTTTTTACATAAAGCTCCCCCTACAAGCTTACTAAATAAGCCACTTTCTAGATCATTAAGCCATTACCAAACAATCATGTATAGCTGATCAAAAAAGTTGAGTCTCATTGAACTCGTTAAGCTGCTAACGAACAGACTCTAAATATATCCCATACAGATATAAGGTATGGGGTCTCTGTCACAAGAGATATAGAGGTTGTTTCCAAAATGACCCTGTTAACACAGAGTCCATATAACAATATTTTATTTTCCATTTACTATGATTGACATATTCTTTTCTTTTACAATTGCATATCAGATAATTTGTGCACAATATTTATGCAACAATAACCAAAGAATCTAGTTATTTACTAATCCAAAAAGTGCAGTAACACCCATGAAAAAGTACTTTCACAAAAATCAAATTACAAAATAAAAGAACATACTTTTATATCAGACTAGTGATCAATAGTTGTCCCCTCTTCTATCGGTACTTCACATGGTCCATGTGTAACTTGAGGAAATAATTTGATAAGAAACAAGATGGTATCTAATGTATCTTAAATGTATTTTCATTGCAACTTTAACCCTAGGCTTCAACATGTAAATCATAATCAATGATTACACTTGTGATTTGTAAGTTTTGGAGATATTCTAAGGGAGCTTTTACTTTGAGGAAATGGTTTTAAGGGATTTGGATTTCATGGAAGGATTTGGAATTGGAGGGATTTGGATTTGAAATCATTGATGTGTTTGGTTTGTAGGACTTGGAAAGGAATTGAATTCCATTATGTATAAGAAAATTATAGATAATTATATTAAATTACCTTTTTATTAATTGATTATTACAAAACAAATGTTTTTAACATAATTTGAACCATTGTTACATACAAATCCTATGAAAACCCATGAAATACCAACCAACCCCATGGGATTTCAAAATCTTATGTATGTGGGATTTCCAGAATATACTTCAGACCAAACATGGGATTGGAATGGATACAATTCCAAATCCAATCCAATCCCATAAACCAAACAGGACCTAAGAGACATCATGAATTGGATACTTACAATTGCATATTTAGGTCTACTGTTGGATCAGCAGGAGCAGTATCAAAAGCCGTTTTCAAGTTTTGGTTCATGTAGTACCTGGCAGGGTTGAAGAAAAAAGATAAGAAACAGAAGCTCAAGGTGTCAAGACTCTCCTTTTCCATGAAGAAGCAAAATAATCATTCAAACTCCTCAAAAGCGATGGGATACAGACCGTGAACAAAATGAATGAGTTGAAAAGACAACTTGCATGGTTGCAGCCAAATAGCAGCTGCAAGAAAACAAGGTGGAACCACAAGATATAAGAAAAAAATGAATGAATTTTCATAGGAACTTCATCTAATGAAACAAAATTACCTGTTACCGAGATTAACAAGTCCTGTATACCCAGGTCCAACAAGTGGTTCAACCTCCTGTCCACTTTCTTGAATCCGATTCCAGTCAAAGTTGGTATTCTGGTCAAGTTCTTTTTCAGCTGTTGTCATTTCTGTCTGAATTTTTTGGAAGTCAGATATCAACATGTATGTCAATGTTGCACCCAAAAGACAATAGTCCAAAAGACAATAGTATAACCATCCAACCAGTGTTTATGAACATGCCACTACCAAACCTCGAACAACGAATTTCTCCATTAAAAAATATTAAAACTATCGAGAAGGCAAAATGCTTTATACCAAACCAAACGTAGCTAGCATATCCCACTCGCAGAATAGGGTCTGCAAGAGGTAAGATGTATACAGACCTTACCTCAACCACTAAGATTGAGAGGCTGTTTCCTTGAAGACCCGTGGCTTGCGCATGACGCATGGGTGTGTGCAAGCAGTCAAAAAGATTGGCAAAATGATTTATAGATGTATTAGATAACATATAAATGCTACCAGCTTTTTACTGCCGATTTCGAAAGTGTATAAAAATTGAAATGTGAACAAGATGATATCCCAATGTATCTCCGCTGCAACTTTAACTGTAAGCTTGCACTTATAAATCATAATCAATGCCTACACTTATCATTTGTAAGTTTTGGAGATATTCTCAGACGTTGTGAATTGGTGATGACCAACATCATAGTAACACGTGCTGCATATGTACTTAAGATGTAGGTTAAGTGTTGTCCCTGTCGCCAATCTGTGATGACGTTGGGCCATAAATCTTAACAGTGTTCACACTGTCCAAAATGTGAGAACTCACTTATCCAAATATGGACCATCATACTACCTCATTTGGACAGCTGCAATAGTAATTACAACTTTCCAGTAGAGCACTGCCCTTTATACTGGAGGACTTCAGACGGCAAGAAATTAGTTCTTTTTAATCTTAACATAAAGGAAGGAGAGATATAGAGTTAAAATAAAGTAATCAATCAGGCTCACTTTTCTCCAATGAAGTCGTATGTTTTACATAAATTAGTTCATAAGATACATCCGTAAGTTATACAAAGAAGTACTTTGTTGGGCACGAGTAAAAAGATTGAAAGGGACTAACCTTTTGCAAGGAAGAAAAATCAATACCAAAAAAGGCCAGATGCTCCGCCAGAAGAGGATCAGTCACACTTTCATCCTCCGGATAAGAAAAAACGTCTGAGCTGCCAAAAGATGGAAGTCATAATTATATTTGAATAAAGATGAAGTTCAAACCAAAAAAGTTAACACTATTTGCTTAATAAGCTCTTTACAGACTATAGACCATAAACAGTAAACTTCTTGTTGTTAGTAATAACAAAGAACAGCAGTAGGAACACAATGCTACATTGGTCTTGCCAATAGTTAATCATGGCACGACACAATTTCCCCACAATGGTATTGTCAAGAAATGGGATTTACAATTCAACGAGCATAGGACTTGGCATTCTTCTTAAACAAGCTCGCATTACCTGCTCCTTCTAGATCAGAAGTTATTGTCCCAAGCTTCACAGCAAGAGGATAGCGAGTTTCATTGTAATGATCAATAGCATGGTTATTACCACCACTCCCATCCCAAAGTTTGCGACCACAGAGGATCATTCCATCGGTTAAATTCAACCAAAGATTGTCAGTCTTATCACACTTCGCACACTTCCACCCAGATGGAGGTATGATGACACCATTATCTATTTGTTTCAGGGTCAAAGCATATTCACTAGTTTGCTTTTTATCAGCTGTCCAAGACGCAACTTGCTCCTTCCGCTCAGCACCCTCCGCGATTAAAATTGCATCAACTGCCAACCTTACCTGTGCAGAAACAAGAATGAGCCTTTGTATAGATTGCACAAGTCTGGAACTAAAAATCTCCCAAATGAGAAAAGAACAAAGGAAAGACAAATGCAGAACCATGAAATAAAAACAAAGAAAAACCTTCTCAGGCAGTGCCACTGATGGAAAAGGAAAAGTCACATAATCTGGTAAAATTACTATGTTGTAAGTTTCATCATATTCGAGTTCTTGATTATCAAAGCCTCCATCGATACCTACAAGAATAAGCCATACAAATGAAATCAGGCATGCAAGTTCAATTCTCATAAAGTGCATTAACAGCTTATTAATAATATTTGATGGTCTTCATTACTAACTCCACACATACCAGAAGGTTATTGGCTGGCATGCCAACAAGATGGAATTCACTTCCAGTCTGGACCCCACCCTAGCCGGCTACCAGAGAAGAATGACTGATGGAGTTGCATAAATAAGCTTTTCTAAGTGGTGCATGAGTCTTTTTTTAAGTACCTAATATTTATATACGGCAAATGAAACTCATTCACCCCCCCCCCCCAATGTTTGGTGATGTTGGAACCCTTGACCTCTAGAAGGTTAGGTTACCAGATACTGCTAGGCCAGAGGCCCTTTGGTAAGATCTAGTACCATGACCTCAAAGCGATGCATCAGTCTTGTTTATACTACATTAGAGTATGAGACAATTTACATGAAAACTGTGAAGCAAAATCTAGTACCATGATTTTTGAATTCCATAATGCAGTTTGTTTTTAATCAAAAGTGATGGAAGATTTGAAAGCCAGGTGACATGCTACATACCAGTAAAACATCAAAGCAGCAGAAACAATATGTGCACTATACTATCAAGAAGATAAGTCAGAAGCTCAAAACCCTGGTGCAAAATTATAAGTTAAAATTATTGCATGGCTGCACCTACTAGTACCCTTTTTTAAGATGGTTTTGCCAGGTAAACATGTTTCGACCACAAGTGCCTCAGGCTTGCAAGAGACCTTTTGAACATAATTGTTTAATATAAATTTCATATACGACAATGCGGTAAACCAGAAATTGGAGAGATTGCCAGTGATGAAGATCCTAAAATACTATAACCACTACAGTTTTTCTCCTGCTATGGGAACGGAAGATCCTAGAAGCACAGCTCTTAACCACCCACTTCAGAATCCAATTCAAGAAACTAATACAATTTCAAATTTTTCTATGCTTATTCCGCTAGTGGTGGAACGCATTGTATTTTCCCATACATGATTCACTTGTCAATAGGATTCATACACCATGTTGTGTACATGATACCAAAGTTCAGGACCTAAACATCTACTCAAACTTTTGAGATGATTACGTTAGATGCTATCAAAGTGACTTCAGTTAAAATAACAAAAATTGCTACAGTCGATACCTATAGCCAAGAGAGTAGGTTTCTTCAAAGGTCTATCTTCAGGAATCGGCTTCTTCGTTTGTTTTATATGCAAATAAACCGGGTTACCAGTCTTCTCAAAATTCCAGCCAACATAATCCTTCCCAAAGGCAAGAAACGTGTTCATGTCAACAAATAATCCACCTTCAGATTTCTGAAGCAACAGAAACACATGTTATGACAAATCAGAAAATCAGGTACCCAAAAGAAAAAAGAAAATCAGGTACAACTTCACATAGTGACACAATGACACAATGCATCATTACAAAAGTGATTAAAAATAATGAACACTTCAAATGAAATGCATAGGAGTTCCGGTACTTGCAAAATACCAATACTTTATTAAAACTTTATAGTGTTACAACCAATGATACGTCTGACATAGTGACATTATATACGAAGTTCAAAGCAAAAAACAGTACTTCAACTTTACATATTAAACAGATCACTTTGCAATTTTGGAGTTAGCTTGAATTACAAATTTCTATCAACATGAAGTAAGCTTCATAGGCAGTTGCCAAGTTCCAAGAAAACCGAAATACTTTGCATTTAGAAAGTATTAGGATTGGCATCGGAAATTAAAGCGTAGCTCCTAGGAAAGACCTGTATCCAGTGAACCGTGGTATCAAAAAGCTAGAAAGAGAAAACAGTATCACTAAGAATGATTAAGTTCTGTAAGAGAACAGTAGTTATGTCTATATGCAAGACAAGCAAACCATCTTACTAAACCCTATAGTTGCAAACTAGTCACCATTTACTGGTTCACCTAACTAAGTTTTTCATCAATTCCTATTTTATCTAGTTTCATAAGCTATATTTCACACATCATCTGTGCATACAAACCAGGAAAACAGGATAATAGAGACAAAAGGTTTAAACAGGGCGTCCAAACAAACACAAAATACTCTTTGAACGAATGCAAGTCCCCAGTACCATAACATTCTTGCATTCGAAAAGTACTACTTTCAAATATAAAACTTAGTGTAGCTCTCGTGGAGGATATGTATCTCACAGTCTCAAACGAATTACACACAAGAAACCGTTTCGCTGTGAATCATGATATGGTCATAAAGCAATAATTATCCATATATACAAAACATGCATACCATCACTCTAGGCCTTGTAACAGCAAATTAGTCAAATTACACAACCCTAATCTTTCCCAAATTAAGAAATTGCATAAAACCCTATTTAATCCAGTTATCATAAACCTCATTTCAACATCGTTGAAACAAAGAAAACGGAAGAAACAAAAAAACTCACCGGAGTATCGAAACTGATACAGCATTCCTGCTTGTAAATGCGATTGGTAGGCTCCGGAATACGGACCTTTGACAGATTCGTTCGGAGAAGTTCCATCTCCATATAATTTCGTTCAAATGGATAGCTCCTACTGTTTAGATGATCGAAGAACGATGGAGTGAAGCTGGAAGTCGCTGTGTATTCGTTGCCCTAACGTTTATGGAAGCAACTCTGCGCCGAAATGGAGACCTCTGTGTTTGTGTTTCTAGGAAAGCAGTCCTTCCAGTTCAATTCTACACGCCAAATTAAAGTATTGATTCGTGGTTTTTTCCATTTTTGGTCCCTGTAATTTACACAGTTTTGCATTTATGATCTTGTTCTTTTGGTAATATCTTTTTTAACCCTTGTATTTAATGAATTATCTTGGTTTCTTCCTCAAAACTTTTTTGTTTAAATTTTAACATTAAAATCAAACAGGGCGAGTGTAGGTATTCATCAAAACTAGGGGTGAACGTAGGTTGAATTGGGTTTGTTGTATTTCGATCTAGGAAATCAAAATTCATTTCAAAGAGAATTGTATAACTCAACCCAACCTAGTATAATTCAGGTTGGGTTGAATATAGTTTTAGAAAATTTGTTAGATTAAAATTTAAGCCCTAAGAAATCAAGTATTATAAAAGTCCGGTTGTCAAAACGAACTAATTTTGTTTAAGTGAAAACAACTGGTAGGCATTCATGTAACAGAACTAATGGCTTTGATATGAAAGATAATAATATACATAAGTTTAAAACTCAAATATAATTTAGAAGGTGTAAATATGACTTTGAAGGCATGAATTAGGAACAGTGGATACACAGTAGTCGGGTTATTGGAGTAGGTTGGGTTCAATCGGGGCTCTCACTTGGCCATTTGCAACTTACATGTATAGGTTGTATATTTTGTCAATTAATTAAGCTTTGAATTGGTTCGACTTATTTTTAAGTTGGGTTTATTGGGGCATTAGGTTGTTCTAGTAGAAACCAACTTGAACTAAAAAACAAATCAAAGCTTTAATTCAAATATAATTGAACCAATGGGTTGTTTGTTCGTCTCTTAATAGTTCCATTAAGAGACATACTCTAAATTGTTAAAAGGTGAATCTTATTTGACAAAAAAAATCTGTTTTTTAACGGTTATAAAACCATCTGAATGTTTTTTTATATCATGACCCTCTCTTAACCATTCAGGGTCCTAATTTCGTTGTAAACAATTACCAAACAACTATATTTCATTTTGCACTATATCATGAGGGCCTCTTAATCATTCTGGCCATTTTATTATTCTACACCAAACCATTCAGTAACTGTCAAACAACTCTTAAGTATTAAACAAAAAAAAAAGTTATCAATCATCTTAGTAAGCTTTTAAAGGTTTTGCAATCGCATTCAGAAGTATTAACCAACATACATGCACTTGTTTCGACTAAACTTGTTGTTCAGAAGGCATAAATGAGACCTAAGTGTAAGATAAATACACTCATGAGGATGAATTTTGAAAATATCGTAAGTAGAAGGGGTCTAAGTGTACATTGTATGTTAACCGACCTCCTCCTATATTCACTTTGCGTGTCTGGGACCGGGTGAAAGAAGCCTCCAAAGTCCAAACCCATCCGTAAGGCCCATTTAATTAATTGTAGGCCCCAAAAAATATTACCCTCCTCTTCCTTATAATTATCAGCTTTACTTATTTTATCGGTAATATTTTTGACCATTAAAACGAATTATTAATAGAGGTGTTCATCGATTGAAATCAAATAAATTTAGGTGGATCCAATTCGATCCGATCCGATCATCCATTGGATGTTGGATTTTGTCATCCGATCATCCATTGGATGATGGATTTTGTCATCCGATCCAATTCAAATCCAATGGATGATTGGATTCGATCGGTTCCATTCATTTGATGTTACTACTGGTTATCCATTGGATTGGATTAGACTCGTCCAATCTTTTGATCCAATATTCAACCAATTAATCCACTATTTCAACCAACTTTTTATTTCCTTTATTAAGTTATTAAAACACAATGTATATAAATATAAACTAAAAAAATATTGTAAAATGTTAATTATATATAGTTATTAATTGGATGGGGAATTGGATGGTCATTGGATTGGACCGGTTCGGTTTTATTGGATGTTGGACTGTCATCCAAAAATCGACCGATCCGATTTGGATGTTGAAATTTTGGATCCGGATCCGATTTGATCTTATTACGATTGGATATCTGAAATTTTGGATCCAATATAATATAATTTATTAATTAATATATACGAGGTGGGGGGGGAGTGCGATACCCGACCCCGTCCCCATCCCCATCCCCAGTTTGAGCCAAACGGGGATCCCCGTCCCAGTTCCCGATACCCGGTTTAATGGAGAATCCCCGTCCCCGACCGTGGCGTGTGGACCGCCAATTCTCATACCTACTTGAGGTCGCGGGTTAAGTCATTCACACACTCTTACGTTGAGTATTAGTGTAAAATCAAATGCGATTTTACATGTGATCCAACCGGTTTTCGTATTATTTTATTTGATTACTATTATAAAAGAAAGAATCCAACAATGCCGATGGTATGCACGTATTATATTTGTTGATATTGATATTTAGACAAGGAGCGTGAAAAGCGGACAATCAATCTGAAAATATATGCTTACCGTCGATTTCTCAAAAATCTGTGTCTCTCTCAATATATATACATTTTGCAACCCAACCCAATTCAAATTCATGAATTCATGTGATCCCTGATCTTTTTGTGGCAATTAAGAAATATGGATGATGAAAGTTCAAGCAAGAAAAAGAAGAAGAGAGCCAGAAGCTTGATTTTCAAATACTGTTTCCGGAAATCCGGTTCTTCCCGCTCCGATGATCCCTCGTCGTCCGGCAAGGTTTTGGCTTCCGATGACAATTTGGTCTATTGCGACGTCAGCACCAATGGCAATAGCGTCGATTCCGATAAATCCACCAAGAAATCATCCTCTTCTCGTGGTCGTATGTCCAGAATTTTCAAAGCTGTCTTATTCGATACAGCCATGGTGAGAATAATTATTTATACGAAAATTTTCATTATAATATATATATATACAAACTATACGTGTAAGAATAAGAGTTAAGATGAGAAACGTAAGAAAACATCTGGATCTTGATCATTTTTAATCTCACAACCATGAATTGCGCTTCATACAAGAATTGATCTTGTGCATCTCATTATTGTTGATCTTTAATTATGATTGATTCAAGGATGAAGGTCTTTCTCATCGTAACTTTCTTTCCCATTAGAAGCCAATAGATATGTATGTGTATGTATCTATATTCATTTAGTTTCCGTTCGATCGATCGATTATCGGAACAGAAGAAGAAGATGCGTAGCAAGAAATCCATAAAAGCTACATCAGCATCTGCCGGTTCATCGCCTATACCGTATGATTTTCCGAAGACGGACGAAATATTCAACGAAAATATGATTGTTAATTCGAGCATCAAGAAAATTTCCGATGCGGAGGACTCTTCTAACTCTAACGATCATTCTAGCCAAATCGTGTTGTCGCCCAAAGTCGCTGCACCAGCCACAATCGTGATGCCCACTGCCGCATTACCCGCTACCGCACCCGCCGCAATGCCCGCTACCGCACCCGCCGCATTGCCCGCTACCGCACCCGCCACATTGCCTCTGGTACCTTCGTCACCATCTTCACCAATCACCGCAAATCCACAAATCGTGCAGACAGAGAGGAAATTAACATCTCGAGTAGACTCGATGAAGAAGAAGCCACCGCTTCCGCCATATTCACGAGTAGAATCAATCAAGAAGAAACAAATTCCTGCAACAACAACAGCAACAGCAGCAGCAACAACAACACCACCACCACCAAGAGATCGCAAACCTGCGAAAGGCGCAAACAAACCAAAAGTTCGATTGTGTCTATTAATCCTCCTCAGCCTTTTCGTTACGGTGGCCCTCTGGACGATTTATGCCGCCATCGCAACCGAGCCTTCCGATATCGACGCAGATCCGTACACAGACATAGTAATCACCGGAGACGAGTTGTAATCACTATATATGTGTTAATTTCAGGTATATACTTAGGGTGTATTTCTTAATTAAACAGTTGAAATATAATATATTTAGAGGTGCATTTAATTGATATCTGATTCAAGTTTTAAAATGAATGCAATGTTATACGGGTCGGGTCGGGTTGAGGAAGTATGAGATCAGAGTGCAGGTGATTTTGGTGCTGCATAAACTGCAAATAGCAGCAACTGCAGATCTCTATTTTTTACCTGAACCAACCACTCATCAAGTTTAAGGTCTCTTCCATTAACAGAAAGCTTTTTTCCAGCCTCTCTCTTTATTCATCACATGCTCATAATGCTAGGGTTTAATTTTCTAGGGTTGCAGTAAAAGCTTCATCTTGTCCACCCTCATAACAATTAAACCATCTGGACCTATGTCTCATCTCTTAATAGTAATCCTTCAATTAATGGTGTGATCATTCATCTTATTTACATGATATGTGGCATGAGTACCACATCATGATCATGTCCCATGCTTCTTCTATGAAATACCTACAAAATACACACACACATTTATATGTATAGGGGTAAATTCCGTTAGGAAACTAAAACTGATTAGGAACCGTGAACCGACCATTGCATGACTCGTGACATATTTATCATGAATATAGACGTGTTAATTCATCCCAAAGAGGACAGATTGTGCGTTGTGACATGTTTTCCAGGTCCCTAACGAACTTCCCTCTATACATATGTATGTATGTTAATTCATCATGGAAGTATTATTCATGATGGTTATTCATCCTAAAAACAATACATGACACACGATGATCGATTTTTGGGTTTCTAGCGGAAGTTTCCTCTATGTGTGTGTGTATATATATATGTGTGTGTGTGTGTTTTTGTGTATGTATAATTCAGAAGGAGAAGATAAAAGGAGTAATAGAAAAGCAGGTGCACCAATGCTTGGATCACATGCAATACATACAAAGGTGAAACGACAGAAGTCTTAAATGACAGGCTACTAATATGAAAGCTTTAGAGACAGATCAACGGAAGAAACACTTCCTTCTTCGCTACCAGTTATAGCTGTCACACATGATCCCTCACCACCACGTAACCCTATCATTCCACCTCCAACTGAAGTACTCCCACACCATGTTGTCGATCCCATTCTCATCAACTCCTTGTAGTCATCTGCTCCGCCACCTTTTCCCGGGAAAAACTCATATTCCGTCAATGAACTCCCGCCGTTCCGGTGAACAGACATAACTTCCGTCACCTGCGTTTCGTTAACTGATTAGGATCCGAAATGTACATCGATCGGTAGTTTCATTTTTCAGGAAAAAGAATTTGGTTAAATAATTACCTGTCCTGAACAGCGACGAGTTTTACCGGCATCGATCATCTCGCCGACGTTGTTGTTTCCGCAAAAATTACGAAACGGATTCACCGAGCAGACGTTACTTCCACCATTTATGCGCTTTTTCTGACCAAAATTTTATGAAAAAACTGTTTCAGAACTTATAATCAACAAACACGTATAAGAACGATGAACAGATCGGTCGATAATCCATTAAAATAGTTACCTTGTGACAAATACCACAGCCATCGGAAGCACATTTGACATAGTTTGGGATTGAAGAGAGCTCCTTGGAGTTCTCAAACCGGAATCCACCATGACTAGATACGATCACAGACGGATCTGTAACATGATCTGAAGAAAACAAGTTCGATCCATGGAACATTCCACATCCATTTCCGATTCCGATTCCCGGAAACAACATACCTGGAGAAGAAGCAGCAGCAGCAGCAGCAGGACGGAAATGAACGGCGACACCGTTTGCGGCAGTATTGCACGACGGCGTCGGAAAAGCAACAGAAGAATTGAAAGAAGGAAGAGGAAGAGGATGGAGTGAAGGTACTTCAGTCATTTTCTTCCATCTCTCTTGTAACCGAAGCCGTTCAAGCTGTTCAACTCCCATACCTCTCTGAGGCTGCTTGTTCTTCTTCTGAGCCAACTCGCTTCCCTTCGACTTCCTTCTTCCTCCTCCTCCGCCATTAACACTCTGCTTCCTACCGCCATTTTCACCAAGGTTCATCTCCATCACCATTGAAGTTGTCATATGAAGATCACTTTGTAGAGAGAGAGAGAGAGAGCAGTTGGATTTCTAGAGAGAGAAAAGTGAGATTTGGTGCTTGAGGGTTCTGGTTTCTACAGTAAAAAACTTGAGCAGCAATATATAGGAATTACAGTTTTGTTATTGCCAGGCAATACATACTACTTCCAGGAGTACCATCTTTTTGTCTTTACTAGGACAAGGACTGTCAGTTGTCTCTGGAAATAGTAAAAAGACAAAACATTTCTACACCAAAACCTTTTTTATTATTATTTTATTATGAATTTAATTATATTTTTTTATAATAATTATTAAAAAATTAATATTTGATTTTTTAAAGAAAATTACCTTTAATATCTAATATTTTTTATTTCAACCATTTTAAAATTAAATATTTTATTAAAAAATTTATTATTTTAATATATTTTTAAAGTTTTATTATATATTATTATTTTAATCTTTTTATAAAAGGTTATGTCTAGACTAATCCTAGTAATTTATGACAAGGAGAAATCAGTCTTGATAAATTCAGTTATCATAATTATTGTATATGTCTAGAATCGAACTCTGAACATATGAGATATTTCACCACATTTCTAGGACCTCAACCACTATGCTACAACCGTTGTTAATAATATTTTAATTTTGAACCACAAGGATGATGTCTGATTGGTTTGATATTGACTTCAAGTGTCAAAATTACCAGGAGGTCTGAGATTCAAATCCAATGATGAATAAAAATCCCATTGTGGCCACAGAGGTTCAAACGCGGTAACTTCGAGCTATCTACAAAGCAAGTGGTCGTCTTGGGATTAAGCGGCTCGCATAGCGGATTGGATATCCAGATTAATAAAAAAAATTAATCTTGTTGGGTGAAATAAATAAATAAAACATTTATATGTCCTCCCCATCAAGTTTTAGAAATCTCCAACAATTATGTTATAATATAAATTTTAATGATTTAAGAGAGTTTGTGATCCAACAGTTATGATGTATTGTATGGTAAAATAAAAAAAGAAAGAGAATATGAAAATATCTAAATTTAGAAAAATCTTTAAAGAGCATCTTCAGCAACTATGTTATAATTTTTATAGAATGTAGTATCAAAAGTTAAAATCTATAAAAAAGTTTATCTACAACTCCAACGACTACCATTGATTATATTATTAAAATATTCAATACATTTAATAAAATAATATTTCTCACTTCTAAACACTTAATTTCAGTATCTTATATTCACGAGATATAATTAAATATTATTTATTTGTCATAAATATAAAGTTTTAGAGATTTTTCCAAATTTGAAGATTTCTACTATCTCCCTCTTTTCTTTTCTCTGTTTTAGCATACAAAATAACATAACTGTTGTAGCAAAAACAAACCTTAAATCTCTATAATCTTTTGGAGATGCTCTAACACTCTATGGCCTTGTTTGTTTGTTTTCATTTTCAGCTCTTAATTACCATTTATGTCTGATTTGTTCAGACGTTTTGTAATTCAGACTGTTTTTTTTTTCTCTTTTCAGAGCTCCTTGTCACTTAATAGAGTATGGATAAATAAGGGGTAAATTAATATTTTAATTCCTCTTATTTCCTCATTTTCTTTGATTTTCTTTTGCTATTGCTTTCTTTTTCCAAGGACGCCACTGTCCTTTCACCATTCATGTGAAAATGCACGCCCCCACTTTCCCTCTCTCTCTCTCTCTCTATATATATATATATATATATATATGTGTGTGTGTGTGTGTGTGTAATTTCTGTATGTATAGGTTAGTTTAGAAAATTAATGTTAAACAAGAACTTCTATCGACGATCTATCCTCTATCAAAAGTATTGATCTTTCCATAAACAAACCGGTGGCATTCCCGATAGCATCGAAAGTATGAAAGATATCCAAAATATTCTTAATGTGTTCCATATGCTAAACAATTATTGAGATGAATTTTGGCATGAAAATTTTATGAAAATTAATAGAATTTTGCAAAATGTTTGCATATGATTTTACAAAAACAAACTATTAATTAAGATATTATACTTCATAAGTTTGTTGGTTTACAAAAACAAATAATCTTATTGATTCAGATTCCAGACTTCAGCACCATCTCTTATTAATCAGAAGTGAAATAAAACTTTAAATATCAGCGTCTCTTAAAAAACAAACGCCACACATGTAAGATAGATAAATAATATTTTAATTATTTTCCACCAATAAGAGGTACTATAAATAAATGTTTAGAAGATAAAAATAATATTTTATTAAATGTATTGAATATTTTAATAATATACTTAATTCTATGATTGCTAAAGTAGATAAGCTATTTAAGTTAAAATGTAATTTTTTAAAATTTAATTTTAACTTTTGATATTTTAATTTAAAAATAATTTAGAGAATTTGTTAGAGCAAAATCTATACTATATTATAAAACATTTGATAAAAACTCTTAAAAACCATTCTTTATGCATAAAATATTGTTTATTAACGTATATTAATTAAAATTTAATATTGGAGGTAAATTGTGCGTAAGTACAACTTATTAAGAGTCTGTTTATTATTTTTTTTCAAAATGACCTCTTAATACATCTTAAGTCTGATTTATTCAGACGTTTGAGTATTGAGAGCGATTGTTTTATTTTTAAAATAAGAGCTTAAAAACTTTAAGTGTTCTCTGAAATTTTAAGTGGTGAACATACCCCTTAATACCTCTTAATCCTAATCCGCCCTCTATCATATGGTTCGTATTTTAGGGGTTGGAAGAGATTTATTAGCAAAAACTATTTATCATTTATACTTTTGTAAAAAAAATTATTTATCTTTTATATTTTTGCACTAATTTGACCGATTCAGGTAAGACTTTAGACGTAAAAACAAACAATCTTACTAATCCATATTTCAGACTTCAGGATCACCTCTTATAAATCAGAAGTGAAATCAGAATTTAGATTTCAGCACCTCTTAAAAAACAAACGCCACCTAGAACTCCATTTTTGAATAGAATAAATATCTCATTTTAATAAAAAAATTAAAATATAATTAGAATCATCTTTGAGTTATAACAAAAAAATTATCTTTATAAAAATTATATCATTAAGCCAAAAATAAATTATTTCACTATTAAACCTAAATTAAATTATAATAAAAAATTTAAATTATAAAAAATTGTAAAAAACGAGAACTTTTAGATAGTTAATTTGATATTAATATCGANAATATATTTTTTTAAATTTATTTTTACTTAAAAGTAAAAACAATATCTTTCTCAAAACTACATAAATTATAATATATTAACAAAAGTAAAAAATAAAATAAAATATTAAAATAAAATTATACTCGTTGCATTGTATGAATACCTTTTTAATAAATAACAAAGACACGTTATAAGACACTCTTGATTATATGATTTTATTTGAAATAAAAAAATAGAGAGATTTAATTGATTCATTCATGTAAAAAAGGGATGTTAAGATCGTAAGAATATCTGGAGAGAACAGAAGGCGCGTGAAGCAACAACCAAATGAACATGGGAATTTTGGGGTGGTCCCCTAGGGGGAGTGGGGTAGAATGTGTGAGAGAGGGTGGCGCATTTTAGCAGGCAAACTTAGCATTGGCTAAAATAAGTATGAAATGATTAGGTTAAGAAGGGTGGCGCTTTTTAATGTGGATTACGATTATGACAACAGTATTTGCATGCCAACAACAATTTTCATGCCTACCTCGTACATTACATTTTTTTTTTACAATAATTAGAAGGGTGTTTGTTTAATGTAGTGAGATAAATCTTAATTTTAATGTTTAATTTTATTTTTTGTTTCTATTGATATAATGCGATTTTATGTGGTTTTGAGAGAATGATAATGATTTATTTTTATAAATTAAAAAAAAATCGATATTGGTATCAAATTAACTATTTAGTAGTTCTCGTTTTTTTGGTGTAATTTCTTGAATTCAATTTTTTATTATAATTTAATTTAAATTTAATAACAAAGTAATTTATTTTTGGTTTAATAATATAATTTTTTATAAAGATAATAATTAAACATTATGTTACAACTCAATGATTATCTTAGTTATATTTTAAATTTTCTATATTTAGAATGAATGTTTATCCTGTATTTGATTATGTTTATCTGTAGTTAGTTACACAAATTAAAAAATGGAGCTTTAATAAGTTGTACTTACACAAAATTACTTACAATATTGAATTTTAAGTAATATGTATCAATAAATAATACTTTATGGGGGTAGTGATATTTTTACATTTTCTAGAGAAAAATGGCTAAGAGATTAATTTGGTTCCAGAAAATGGCTATTTTTATTAATGATCTTACATATATACAATTTTAAATAATATTTAAAAAATCCATATTTTAAGTATATATAACATTTATATACGGTAAATACAACAGATAAACTAACACACCCTCTTCACCTCTTGTGATGTTTGAACCATTGATCTCCCATGAGGCCAAAGACTATGATACCGTTGGATCAAAGACCATTTGGTTTCTTTATGGGATTTTACGGGTCAAAACGGTTATCTTGGAATCTTGAATTTGATTTAAAGACAAGAGAAATCTTTTCCTTATTCTTATAGAAGAAGGAAAAGGCAAAAGAGAGATGTGAAGGATTAATGGTGATGAGGGGGTGTTTCACCATCAAATCTTTTGAAGATCAACAATTTCTCAAATGATGTGAAGCCACCAAGAATGGCAAAAATCTACACCAACAAAACCCCAACTTTTGATTTCTGTTTTGAGAAAACATTGAAAAGGAATTTGCAAGTATTGAGATGGTTAGTTGTTCAAAACCTAATGGAGGTTAATTTGGTGCATATATAGTTTAGTTACATAAGTTAAGGTTTCCGTATTTGTAGGATTTGGAGTTGAATTTCATTATAATCTTAGGGCTTGTTTGACAGTTGCTGAATGGGTTTGATGCAGAGTGATCAAGTGGTCATAATGATTAAGAGACTCTCATGATATAATGCAAAATAAAATATAATTGTTTGGTAATTGTTCACAATGAAATTAGGGCGCTCAATAGTTAAGGGAGGCACATGATACAAAATCATTTAGAGGGTTTTAAAACATTAAGAGACATTTTTTTTTTTTTTTTGCCAAACTAGATTCACCTCTTAGCGATTTAGAGGTTGCCTTTTAATGGAACTGTAAGAGGTAAACAAAACAACCCCTTATGTTTGGTTTGAATGAATTCTTAAATTTGAAGGGCAAATTACATGAAAAAATAACGTACTTTAACTTGATTTTATTTGGGGTAATGTACTTTCTAAACTTTCATCTAGGTAACTTAGATGTAAAGTTTAATTTAAGTAATCGGATAACCGGTTGAAACATTAACTGGTTACCATGTTGATGTGGTATAATATTTCAACAACAAAAAATACTGAGGTGGATACCACACCACTCGTCATATCAGCATGGTAATCTGTTAATGCTTCAACCGGTTACCCGAGTACCTAAATGTTTAAAACTTTACATCTTAGTTATCAAAATGGAAGTTTTTGAAACTATGTTACCCAAAATAGGAATCAAGTTAAAATACGTTACTTTTTAATGCAATTTGTCCAAATTTGAAATTCCACAAACGTGAGATTTCAAATCTCATTGAGATAGTTGGTATTTTACATGATTTCATATGATTTGTTTACAGTAATGTTTTAAAATATGTTAAAAACACTTCTTTTACGATAATCAATTAATAAAAAGATTACAAGCCCTTAAAATTCCAATGATTTTCACGAAATCCGAATCTTTTAAAAACATTCTGTCAAACCATAAAGGTTTATGAAAAAAAGGATATCTCTATCACTTGTGGTATAAGAAAGGCTTGCATATATCTGGTCCCTAAGGCCTTAATTAGTTTTGAGTTAGAAATGACGGGTGCGTTTGGTTTTAAGGAAATTATATCTATCAGTGAAAACACACATACACATATATAGATTTGGGATTACGTGAGACCAACATGTTTTCGTGAGACCAATTTTTTACACTTGACACTTTACAGTAAAACACTGTGAAGGTAACCTTCACACTGTTTTTGCTGTGAAAGTTCGGTTTTTTACCTTTACAACGTTTTGCTGTGAAGTTTCAAGTGTAAAAAAATGGTCTCACAGATCTCGCAAAAACAAGCTGGTCTCACATGAACCCGACCATATATATATATATATATATATATATATATATATATATATATATATATATAT
>NC_037544.1:1514254-1516077 GCF_001531365.2 Cynara cardunculus var. scolymus
ATGCACCGCTAGACTCACTGGATCGCATCCGTATAGAGAGAAGACGATGGAGAGGGAGAGACCGAAGGAGATGAAGAAAGGGATGTGGTGAGACGATCGAATGAGAAGATCTGGAAAGAGGCAGGGAGATTGCTTAATAATAATTATATAATATAACTTAAAATAATGATAATATACAATGTGTATGTATATATCTATGCTATCTTATTAAACAAATTTAACAAAAGTTTTAAAGTATTAAAATATTAAATGACCAAGATACTATTTATAATAACTTTTTCACCCCCTCCTCTCACCCCCTCACATACACTCACCCTCTCACATACACTCACCCTCTCACAACCGAATTTTTTTAATTATAATTTTAAATTTACACTTTATACACTTATAATTAGTTAATTAATTTATTTTACGTCATTTACTTTTAAATATTTCATTTTAAACTTTTATCAAATTAACATACATAATCATATATCAATTAAAACATGTTTAAAAAATACATTTTTATTTTAACAAGTTACACCATTATAATCGTCTCGTTAATACATTCGAAATGAGTCCAATATTGAATAGTTTTTAACTTAATTATATATATATTGTGAAAAAAATATTTTTAATATTTACGATTTATACTTTTATAGTTATTTATTTATATATATATTATATATATTGGGGGTTAAGCTGTCCAAATTGCACCGTATAATATGTTCTTGGGTTTTTTTGAAATATATATATACATGTATTAATTCAACCTTAATCTGAGTTTCTGGACAAGAAAGAGGGTAAGCAGTTGAAGTTTCCTTCTAAAACCCATATTTTTTGGTCTTTTCATGGCTTATGATCTGTCAAATTTGTAGTTTTCTTTATTGGTTTTGAGTGTTTATCTTAAAACTCAAGTTTCTTGGTTCTTTACTCTTGGTATAAATCGAACATATTTGTGGAGACGTTTAAATATGTTGGATTTTTAAATATATTGGATTTTAAACTGTCATACAATTTTTTTCATCGATAGTCTGTAATTGGAACCACAACTCTTATTTATTCAAATTGTATTCATATGTAAAGACCAATTGTAACATATATCATCGTTAAATCTTATCTTATAAAACCAGTGGAACTTCAAAATCGTTAATTTTCATGGCTCCCGCCGCATTGCGCGGGTACACAACTAGTATATATATATATTTATATATATATATGTGTATATATATATATATATATATATGTATGTATATTTACAAAACAATATAATAAAAAAAAATATAATATATTATTGTTGAGTTTGACATTTGATGGAAATGAAGCCAATTTCAAATTCCAAAACATTCAACACCCCCTATCAAGGGACACTCACTATATGCAATACATTTATAAGGATTGAGGACTACATCATTTGGATGGATGGTTTCACAATATTTTATTTACCGGGTAAGCATTTATGATAAGAATCATCATTCTCATTTATTTTATCGGTTAACATTCTCAATAATCACAAAATAGGTTGATGATAAACATTTATCATCCAATAATTGATTATGATCAATGGGTTGTTTGTTTACCTCTTAATAGTTCACTAAGAAGCAACATCTAAATCGTTAAGAGGTGAGTCTTATTTGACAAATAAAAAATCTGATTCTTAATGGTTCTAAAACCATCTGAATGATTTTGTATCCTAAGTCTCTTTTAACCATCCAGCGCCCTAATTTCATTGTAAATAATTACCAAATAATTATATTTCATTTTGCACTATATCATGAGAGTCTTTTAATCATTATGACAACTTAGGGGATGTTTGGTTGGAGGTATTAGAAGGTAATCAATGG
>NC_037544.1:1516782-1548438 GCF_001531365.2 Cynara cardunculus var. scolymus
AAAGGGATGTGGTGAGAAGATCTGGAAAGAGGCAGGGAGAGGTTTTTATTTTTTTTAACATTATTAATGGAAGGAAATCATCAATAATATAATAGAATGGAATAAAAATAATGATTCCCATTCTACTTTATTATCATTACCAATCCCATTTTCATTCCTTGAAATGAACCAAACGCCCCCTTAATCATTCTCACTTACTAGGTAAGACTCTTAGGAATGTTTGGTTTGATGGAATGGTTTTGAGCGATTTGAATTTTGTGGAAGAATTTATAATTAAAGGGATTTGGAATTTTTGGTTTGTAGTATTTAAAATGGAATTGAGTTTTATTATTTATAAAATATTTGTAAAAACAAATTATAAAAATAATTAAATTACCTTTTTATTGGTTAATTACTAGAAAACATATGTTTTTAACATATTTTAAAGCATTATTATATACAAATCCTATGAAATCCCGTGAAATACCAACCACCCAATTGGATTTCAGAATCATATTTTTTAGGGAATTCAATGAAATTCTAGAATTTGAAATCCAATAGATTTTTCGAACCAAATATGGGATTAAAATGAAATTCAATTTCAAATCCCTCAAAACCCAGACGAATCCTACAAACCAAATGAGACCTTAATCATTGTTCTCCTACTTATCAGGTAAGATTATCGGTTTTTCCTATACTCACCCAGTAATATAATTGACTAGGTAAACTTATATGATAAATGTCTGATAAACAGCCCCTAAGTCTCGTTTTACCTCCATAGAAAGTTGATTCACTTGACGAAGTCACGTAAACACATAATTTGATATGAAAAAAAAATATCGATCTATTAAGCATATGAAAAAAATATGATTTTTAAGCACTTACACAAAGTTACATAATCTAATCTAAGCTTGTAATTCTAATTATTAAACTTGAATTTCAAACAAAATTTGTCGGTCCCGACTCAAATTTAAATAAAATTCAAACTTGATTACAAAAATAACCACGAAAACTTAACCATAAATCCAAAACCATCGGAATACTGATAATAATCGACTTTTAATAGGCCTTCGATGTGTGACTTAGCTGATAAAATGACGGGATGACGTCTCATGTTCGATTCTAAGCCACCTACAGTCTCAGCCGTTGAATGATCAAAAAGATTTCCTCTCACTTTTTTCCCTTCCTCCTCACTTGCGTAACCCACTTGTTCCAATAAAATAATCAGAAAGACTAGACGTAACACAAGTTATGCAAGTGTTACTTGCGTAACGTCTAGGTGACATATCTATAGATATACCACTTACAAATTACGCAACTTGCTTAATGTCTAATTTTTTTGATTATTTTATAGAAAAAAGTGGGTTACGTAAATTACGTAAGCACTAAATCTCCGACTATTTTGATCATTTTATTGAATGAAGTGGTTAATTTGTATAACTACCTTAAGGATTGGTTTCCGGTGGAAAAGAAAGTTATGGCGAGAAAAGTAAGAAATAATCTCCACCATTAAATCAATCTCTAATTGAATGTCAATACTAATTTGGTGTACTGAGACGTACCAGATCAATTTTCTTTTAAAACGTAATTCATAGGTGGACATAAGATTAAAAGTGATCAAGGTTCAGATATTTTATTACGCTTCTCATCATAACTCCTTTCTCACACGATCCTTCACCATACCCTAAAAGGGGTGAGTTCTGATGAGAAAAAAAAGTTAAAATGAGAAACGTAAGAACTGCACTCTTGAATGCACATTGGGATGAGATGCACCAGATCAATCTTTGTATCAAACACGATTCATGAATGTATTTAAGATTAAAAGTGATCAAATATTCAAATTATTTTTTACGTTTTTCATCTAATTCTTCTTTCTCAGGCTGAAAGTATCCTCTATCCTAAAAATACAAATTCTAAATGCCCACCAAAAAAGCACATAAAAATTTGTGGTCCTTCAAATTCAGGTATCAAATGATCCGAACCGCGTGACCCACCAATGTTACTATTCTGACCTCCCGCCGACCTCACTTACACCTTAACCGATCGCCATGAAAATTGTGAGGTCTCCATTCCACCACTCACCAACCGCCACGTCATCATGTGGGTCCCCGCCATTTTTACGCAATTTGGCTTTCCGTTAATCTGATCCGTAGATTCTCATCACAAGGGAAATCCGATTCAAAATATCACACAATCTGGGGATGAATATGGGCTACCCCTAGTATGAGGGTCCACACTCTCTACCATGTGGTGCTTTGACAGAGGATAGATGCCCTTGAAAACGTACGAGGAGGAGGGAAGTGATGATGATGGGGTACGGGGAGTAAGGCGGCTCCGGCCGGGAGGTGGAAAAAGCCGTTGGTGGGTGGCCTGACACGTGTCAGCAAGTGGTTGGGGGTGGGATTGGTGGGGGCCCAGGTGTTACAATGGGGCAGACAGTAGTGGATTCATTTGGGTACTGGGAGAAGATTGCACTCTGCATGGAATGATTGGGATTTGTGTAAAACTAACCCCACACCAATACTCCCCTGTTCCTATATGCACCTGATAATTTCTTTCATCAATACAAAATTTATCATCACATCATATACATATTTCATATTTGTACCGAATATAAATTATTTCGGCCCTTACAAATTATAATAACCATCAAAACGATAATTTGAGATCATGTAAAATAAAACTGTTTTCATGAAACACGTTTTTTACACTTAAATTTCACAGCAAAACACTGTGAAAGTAACATTCACAGTGTTTTTGCTGTGAATATTCGGTTTTTTTATCTTCATAACATTTTGCTGTGAATATTCGGTTTTTTTTACCTTCATAACATTTTGCTATGAATATTCGGTTTTTTTTTTACCTTCATAACATTTTGCTGTAAAGTTTCAAGTGTAAAAAACTTGTCTTATGTGTCTCGCAAAAACAACATTGTCTCACGTGAACCTAATCCTCAAAACCATTACACCATATGTTATGTAAAATCAGGATAGAACGATAGACTAACTAATAATTTCCTCTTTACATACATTAATATCAAAATCTATTTTTTATATTTTTAATGAATGATTTGATCTGATTTTGACTTAAATGAGGGTGCACATAGAGATGCCCATAAAATATTGATTGACATATATTTTTCTATATATTTTCTTTTTCACAATATGAATTCTTTTTACACTTTGTATTCACTAAAATACATGTAAAATGTTTGACACAGTGAAACAAGTGCATGCAAAATAAACATATGTTAATCAATATTTTAAAATCCTAACATTAGATGCAAAAAATGTGTAAAACAATACCTTAAATTACAAGTTATCATGGTTATCACAATATTTAAGGTTTCCATTTATTTATACACCAATAACCATCTTAAATAAAAATCATAAATATTTTGAGAACATAAAAACCAATTTCATAAATATTCACAATAAATATTATTTATAATTATAACACATAATATCATAAACAATAAAAAAATTATATTAATAATGAATAAATACATAAAATAATTGGTTTTAAGGTTCTTAATATATATATATATATATATATATATATATATATATATATTTATGAGTTAAGGTTCTCGTGAGACCATCTCTGAAGACACAAAAACACCAAAAATATACATTCACATTGTTTTTCTGTAAAGTTTTAACTGTTATTTTAAGGTATCATGGGTCTCACAAAATCAGAATCCTATTCATTATTCTCATTTAAACTTTCCTTCACATACATATACATATTACAATGATACATACCTTTTTATAATCCATGTAAGATGACATTCAAATAAAATGAGGTGAGAGTGAGGACTTACTGCATGCTTCCAAGAAGTAACTGTTCTTTCTAGCTTTATGCATCCTTGTGTTCATGCTTCCCTACTTCCAGTATATACACACACACATTATATATATGTATATACATACATATATATATATATAGAGAGAGAGAGAGCATATATATATATATATATATATATAGATGGAGAGAGATAGAGGGATAGAGAGATGGGAAGAAATAAGGCTAGATGGATAGGTACAGAACCCAAATAAGATAAAGACAGGAATAGGACCCCCCATAAGGCCAAAAAAAAGGTACATGTTGTCTTTAAAACTAAAGGGTTTGTATGTATAGTAGTGGTATTATAGTAGCAGCAGGGGCATATGAATGCATGCATGCAAGCACAGGGTGGAGGGGGGGTGTTGGGGACAGATCTGGACCGTCCAGATTTCTATCTTTAATTATAAATCCCCACACACACATACATACATATATATATATATATATATATATATTGGAATCTGGGTGTTGTTACTGCAGTTGTATGATGAGAAGGTACAAATACTAGAGGCTTTTTCCATGCTTAATTCTTGATAAAGAGAGATGGTGTTGACAGAAGTTGGTTGTGTTTGTACAGCAACTAATTTAATATAAACAAAAGTGTGAGAACCTTCACCCCACAAAAAAAAACTATACTCTTGCTTTATATTACTCTCTCCCAATTAGATTTGGCCCCAGATATATCTGTTTTTCGATCTGTAAAAAGGTCTGTGTATATTTTATCTTCGGATTTCTTTATATTTTTTTTAACTGTTATTGAGTTTGTACCAAAGTATTATGTTGTTTTGGATTGCTTATTGTTGATCTGGTGCATCTCGATGTATTTCATTTGAGTTGAAATGCAATTATGATTGATCCAAGATTGGAGATCTCTTCTTATGCTTCTCACCATAACTATCCTTCTAAGTTCTAACGGGAATCCAACCCTATATTATATATATATATATATATATGTGTGTGTGTTAAGGGTGAGTTTGGTACATGAGATAGGATGAAATATACATAACAAAAACTTGAAGTAATGATAAAGAATCATTACTTCATCTACGCCGGGGAATGAGGTATTGTTGTCTCCCATTTGATGTTACATCAGACCAAGACTGAACATAACTTAAGTGGAACAAAAATGCATTTTTTTGTCCCATCAAAATAAGTGGAACACACATAAATAAGATGAAACAAGATTGATAAATTACTAAACTACCCATGTTAATTTAGAACCCTAAAACCTTCCATAATTCTTTCACGCGTCGATCGGACTCTTGTGAGTCTAGTTTAGTTCGTGTACCAAACACAGCCTAAGGAAACTAGACGTTCCATCCAGTTATAACCACATAGATATGTTTTCTCATTTCACACACTTAGGAGTAGTTTACCAAATACTTACCGAGTAAGCACTTATAGACAAGAGTCACCCCCCTCACTTGCCTTATCAGGCAACATTCTAGACCATCAAAACCGATTGTTGGTAAGTCGGTAACCACTTACGGTTCTTACTATGCTTCTTATTGGGTAAAACTCTCGGTCCTTGTCATGCTCACCCAGTAATATAAGTGACACCCAGTAAACGCTCACTTTGTAAGAGTTTGGCAAATGGTCCTTTAGTGCGACTCAGAAATAGAAACCAATATGTAATATCAAGCATCAATTGAGATGAAATCGCAAAAAACGCTAAAACGCAGTTCTGCGATATTTGAGGATCAACAGATCTAATACGAATTTAAGATGGCATTTCAAACTAAGAGAAAGGACATCAACATATTCCACTTATAGAAAATGTGACTCATTGTTTGGACATGCATAATTCTTCCTACACTTGGGATTATGCGAGACCATATTGTTTTTCTGAGACCCGTAAGACCACATAAATAACACTAAACTTTTACAGCAAAAAACTATATATTTCACAGTGTTTTTACCGTAAAAGTTCGGTATTTTTTATACCTTCACAATGTGTTGCTCTGAAGTTTTAGTGTTATATTGTGGTCTTACAGGTCTTATGAGATCAGGCTGGTCTCACTTGACCCAACCCATACTTGATATGTCTACAATGTCCTACATTTAACCTGTCATGATATCTAAGTAACTTATTGAGTAGGCCTACCATAAAAGCCTTTTTATAAGTAGGTGAAAAAAATGGTTGCTTTTCTTGTGGGGGTGGGAGGATGAGTGATTGGGAGGAAAATATAACGATATTTAGAACATCGAAAATTTCACCTTAAAGCGGAGAATACGGTGAACCAATTGTATATCAAATCAATTACTCCCCGAATCTTGACACTCGAATCTGGTCCTTCAGTTGGAATTCAATCCTGATGTATGTACGAGTGCCGGTCAATTGGGCCTTTTTTTGGTTCAGCTGAAAAAGGGCAAATTTGGATCAAATTTCTATTAAATTGTAGAAAACAAAGCTTCACTCTCCTGCGAAGATAGTCTTTCGAGAACACATGCATCAACGAAGAAAACTTTTCATGAGTTTAAATATGATCTTAGATGGGTTCTCGAGAGACTAGTAAGGCACACCTTCACAAAACGTTCAACCTTTCCAGCAAAAACACTGAGAAGGTACAAAAACGTATCTTCACGGTGTTTTTGCTTTGAAGGTTCGGTATTTTTTGTACCTTCAATGTTTTGCTATAAAAAATCAGTGTTATAATCTAATCTCACATGATCTCAAGTCCAATATATATTTCTACTCATTATAAGATGAATAAATGATCTTACCAACATCACTCCATGTAAAACATTCATAAATAGAGGCGGACCAAGAATTTTTTTCAAATGATGGCATAATTTGACCGTAAAAAGTCACAATATTAGTATAGATTTGTTGGTTAGTTTTTTGTCATAGAAAAAACCCATGTTCAAGTCTCGTCTACATATATTTTAAAAAACACAACAAGTATATAAAAAACACCAAAATTGAAGCTAAAAAAATAACAAATTTGACAACAGGCGGACTTGAACCTGGTGCTTTAGTACAAAGGCAAGAGCATTTATGTTAGCCATTAAAGTTTTGTGTTAAAATTTCAGTTTCGAAAACTATATGGTGGCACCCAACAAAACAATACGGTGAAACCTTTAAAAAACGTAACTTTTCCCCCTTCCTACGGAACTATGAAGCGATGGTCTGTGCCACCCCTTATCTATCCATGTGGGTCTTCCCCCGTTCATAAACCCCAATTTTGACCTGTAACTTTTCATCTCTTGCAATCAACCTGCTAAGCCAAGATAGTGAGGTAAAACCATCTTTCCATGCATAATGAGCCAAGAAAGCCTACAAGATGAGCACATGACACCAAAGGGCCCAAGAAAGCCTACAAGATGAGCACATGACACCAGGGGGGCCAACAAAGCCTACAAGATGAGCACATGACACCGGGGGGCCCAACAAAGCCTACAAGATGAGCACATGACACCAAAGGGCCCAATAAAGCCTACAAGATGAGTATATGTCACCAAAGGGCCCAATAAAGCCTACAAGATGAGCACATGACACCAGGGGGCCCAACAAAGCCTACAAGATGAGCACATGACACCAAAGGGCCCAATAAAGCCTACAAGATGAGTAAATGACACCAAAGGGCCATTGACCTAACAGCACCCAGTTTACTAGTAAAGTCCAGTCTTCCAAGAGGTCAAGGATTGAAACCTCACTAAAAATGAGAAATATGTGCGAGTATTTGGCATATATAAATATTATATACTTCAAAAAGAGTTGAACACAGAACAAGGAAGAATTCCGCACCTCCATCCTTGTGACGAATGGATTTGGCCCATATTCCCCCACCCTTCAGAACGAAACCTTGTTTTCGATAGGATTTCGCATTTTACCCTCCAAAACTCTATACCAAATACCTTCGAAAGGATCTATATAAAGAGATTTTTCATTTAACAGAAAAAGAGAAGGTTAGAAACAGATAGCAGCCATAATAACTTGCAACCTACTAAAAGAATTTTCAATTGCAAGAAACCCTTTCACACAATCTTTTTCAGAAAAAGGATCTAAAAGAACAGCAACATTTTAGATATGACCTTGCTCCATGTATTAAGAGTTTAAACATGATCTCAGCATATACAAAGACGACGATCAGAAATGGCATGTTTAGATATGAACTTGCTCCATGTAAAGCGATTCAGAAGCCTTGAATTCTTGGATTACACTACATTATCAGTTTTGAACACGGGTACATGCAAAGAATAGAAAGATAAATGATAATGATGAACATTTCCATCTTTTGCAATCAACCTCTGAAAGTCATGGAAATATCTATCAATTGATAACAGAGCTTAGAAGAAGCACACAAGGCTGCTCAATGATAATGAATATGCAGATTTGAATTTTGTATGATTAATCTACACTAGAAGAATGTAGAAGACTCATTATCAGCATTTTGTTTTTGGTAACCATGGGTGTCGTGGCCAGTTTGTGTGTACCTTGACTAATCCCATAAGGCTCTGAAAATAACAACCAGGAACATCCCTAGTGGCTCTAAGGAGACTCAAAATGGCGACCTATAAGAAGGAGGTCCAAGGCCTAGCCTAGGCCTTTATTTGCCAGTTGAGCAGGCCCTTAAGGTTATGATCAAGGTTGTAACCAACCATTTCAGAAGTTAGGGGTTGTTTATTGATTTTTCATTAAGTCCTGTATGGATAAAGTTGTATGTGTGGATTAATCTGTCTGTATAGATTGGGAAGACTTTTGTTTGGGAGGGTTTTTTCATAAATGGAAGGAGCATGTTTTTTATTTGGGGGGCAGGTTGGAAAAACTTGGCTTTCTGCATAAAGCTCCCCCTAGAAGCTTACTGAATAAGTCACTTTCTATATCATTAAGCCACTAGCAAACAGTCATGTATAGCTGACCGAATAAGTTGTGACTCCCATTAAGCTCACATAAGCTTCAAATTTACTCATTTGTGAAGGCATAATGGACCACATCTTGTATCATTACATGAGCTTTCCATCTTTTCTATTTCATAGAATGAACATAACTTGATTCAAGAATCAAGATTGGTTTCATGGATGATATTTGGCACCAACAAATGGACCAAAAATGGGTTGTTGGGCGGCTTTTGGCGGGCAGTCTGGTAGTTTGGACCTCAAAGTTTGGAGCTAACCCTTTTAACAAGCAACCTAAATTCAAACTCTTTTCCTGCATTGGATAAATAAACAGGTAAGCCAAATTTCGTTACCTCCCTTTAGCAGCCCATCTTTTAAGTTCACATCACAAGTTGCATCCTGGGTGATTGTCTACTGTCTTAGCCTGTGAACCCAGTGAAAAGTAATGCATGAACCTGAAGTCATCAAATGAAAAAAGAAACCATTAGAACTTGTAGCAGTTTAGACCTTACTTCAGCCATGGAAGTTGAAGGGGGGCAGAGAAAGATGATCCACGAAGTGAGGACCATAGGTGATGGGGAGCAGAGAAGCCAGGAGCAAAGAAATCTTTTAGGTCTTAAATGAATCTTTAGAAGATGAATAGTTTCCTTCTATATACATCAACGGAAACCTGTTCCGTATCATATCTGGTTATTACCCAGACATTGTCATTTCTCTTGGTTTATCAGGTTTCTCGTGGAAGCTTCTGCTGATTTTTGATTGTTAAGCCTGTTAGATATCGAGGTTCCTTGATAAAAAAAGAATGGACAAATCAATTGGATATCATGTAGTCAGCTTTCCAAATACACTAATTCGACCCGATAAGCCTTGGGTATCACAAATTAAGTATTGGGACAACCCAATGATTCCTCTGAATTTAGAGGCTGTAAAATAGAGTTATATACACACCCAGATTCAACGGTTTACATATTTATATGAGAGCATGACAGGGGTTGGGCGGTTTAATCATAACTGCTTGTGGATAAGGATGGAAAAACGGACCAGAGGCTGACTCATAAGCTCCAAGTCAGAAGTCTTCTCAATCAGAAGCTTTTGATGCCTTGGAGGCTTTTGATTACACTCAGAAGCTTCTGATTCCTTAGTCACCAAAACCACTAAGTTTGTAACCTTCCTCAGACCCTGCTAGGAGGCACGACCCCCTTGACCCTGCCTTATGGCGATCTAAGGTGATAGAGACAACATTGGCAAGTGTGCAACTCCGCACCTCCTAACTCACTTTATGTATGTCTTTTTCACCTAGTCGACCCGTTGTGAATTACAATTACACCAAAATGCTTGATGACACTAAAATCACAAACAAAGTCTATGTCTTCGGTTATAATCTACCCTATCACCTCTTCTCATTGATGTTGATGTGCAAATTGAATGGTACTTAGATTTAGTATAATTTCTGCTGGTTTTCCTCTTGTTGCAACATAATTCTTTAGCCTACAATCTTCCCTAAAAATAGTTTTTACTGATAGGTCTCAATCTCAATCCAGCTAGAACACTGTCGTTCATCAACAATCTCAGTTACAACTTTGGAAGCCGACCGATGTGACCCCCAGTTTGCCAAGCTCGAAAAACAGAAGGTTCAACTGGTCAAAAACTTGGGTCTTCAGTTGGCTCAGTGAAATTTGGTTCTTTTGGGTATGTGGACACTTGGACCTTGATTCAACTTGTATAAGGCAGAAGCAGGTCATAAATAGTTAAACCCTCTTCAAACATTTTGTTTCGTGGTTCTTTTGGTAAGGTTGGGTTCTCGTGAGACCAATCTGTTTTCGTGACACCCACGAGACCATAAAAATAACACTTAACTTTCACAGCATAACAGCGCGAAAGGCACGAAAAACACGGCAGTGTTATTTTGTGGTCTCACAAAATCAGGCTGGTCTCACGTTATCTCCAAAGTCTTTGGTAACTATAAAATTAAATAATGCCAACAGCACAAATAATTTAAGGCAAAAATGGAGATATGGAATGCAGAAATGGAGTAATAGAAAGACATGGGGGTTGCACAAATTGTGGGAGCTTTTGCAAATGGTATTCACCCCCTTTCAATTTCTTTATGAAGTATGACAAGCTTTTTTGTCTGAAACAAGCATCAATCACAAAAGTTACAAAACAATTGATATAACAAAACGAGATTTCAACTGGATTTCCTGGAGCAATGTCATCGAAAGACCATACCATCCATGCCAAGTGGCCTCTTCTTTAATCTGAACGAACAAAACATGGATGAAATTGAAGAACAATCCATTAACCCAACTTGAACAGAAAAAAGGGTAATCTGATCACATCCATAACGATGTCCATCAATCATCAATTCATCATTGCCAACGAAGGGTGAATGATCAAAACTATTTCCAGTCCTTTTTTGTAACATTTCACCATGATCTCCAACTCTGTCTGATCTAAATTGGTCTAAAGGATCTGAATGAAATGGCGTCATCGATCTCCGTTCTAGCTTTACTGTTGGATCTTTCCGATGAACATACTGTATCGTCCTGCATCATATTTGACTTCCAATTAGTTACACGATTTTTGTTACTGAATCAACACCTTTTCTGAGAAAAATAAGAAATACGAACTTCAGAATCGATATAAGCATCCAATCGTTCTCGTTTAGTTCCGGATCTAGTATCATCAGATGACAATCTGCTTGAAGAAAATTCCTCACTACTCGAAGAAGCGGTGATAGGTGCCGACGCCACAATCGACCACGGAACCACCTGATTTTCTGCATCCTCATCCTCATCCTCATCGACATCCTCTCCCTCACTCTCATCACTGTGTTCCGTATCGTCATCATCCGTCTCTCCATATCCCTCCTCGCGTAGATCATCGTGCACAACACAATTATCCTCTAAGCCATCGTTTCCACGGTGACTAGTCCCTCCTTCCATCAACACCCGCCGTTGAGACGAGTCTTCGTCAAGACAATTAACACATACGGAGGCGGTACGGCCGAGATTGAGGCCGGAAGCGTTCCAAGGAGTTGGAGATTGACATTTATGGCAGAGGAGGGTTCGGGAGTGCTTGGCGACGAGAAAATTGGCGGAGTGAACGTTTTGATCGCAGTCGTAACAGAGGCTTGCGTTATCGGATTGGCAGTACATCCGAGCTACGTTGGTGCACAACTCACACCTCTTCATTCCTTCTGGTTTTCCGGTATCGGAGTTTTGGTTTTCCGGTATAAGAGTTTTGGTTTTCCGGCGATCCCTCGATTCTTTTTATAAGCACCGTATTCACAATATTCTCCACTTTTGCATTTTTCACGGGTGTTTGCCTGTTTGGACGTGTATCATTTTATAATGCTTTCCTAAAATGGGTTGTTTTTATTTTTTAGAATTAATAATAGTTACATTTGAGGGGAAAAAAAAGAGTAAAATACAATTTTGGTCCCTGTGGTTTGTAAAAATAATAATTTTCATCCCTGTAGTTTATGAATTACAAAATGACCATCATGGTTTGAAAAAGAAATCCTAATTTGGTCCTTTTTTCTAACGGTTGTTAAAGAATTCCGATAAATGAGGGACATTTTCATCCTTTCAACGATTTTTTCTCTTTTACCCAATCAAAATTTTATGATTTTGGTTATTGTGGTTTTTGATTGAGTAAAAGACAAAGAAAATGATAAAAGAACGAAAATACCCCTCATTTAACGGAATTTTTTAATGGACGTTAGAGGAAGGGACCAAATTTGTATATTTTTGCAAACTAGTGATATCTTATACTTTCGAAACTGAAAGGACAAAGAAATAGTTTTTTTTTACATACCACATGGACCAAAAGTTTATATTAACTAGCTCCATGCATCTCCCTCTTATTTGCTCACCAACATCTTTTCTCGTGTCTTACTGTTGATCACAACAAAAAAATCTTCATTTCGCTTGTTGGTGAGTCAACCCCTGAATTAAAAACCCACAGACAAAAACGATCGGTATCCCCATCTCTCGCTTGAAAAATCAACAAACAACGGTGAAAGAATCAGTGGCTCATTCCACCTAAAACACAACAAAACCACTGTATCCCGCCCCTTTCACCTTAACCAAAACCCCACTTGCAAAGGAAATAAATTTAATGATTCTATTCGACTGAAATCATGTGTCTATGTCTTGGTGCGTAATTTCGAAAAATATGTGCAAACAACGAAGTTCCGTATTCCATAATAAATGAAGTTAAAGGACTAACTTTATAGAATCATCAAACCATAGGGACCAACTCCGTAATTAACTATAAATTGAAATGTAGATGATAGAGACGACAACGGTTTGGTGGGTGGCCGCGGTCTAATTAAGATTTTGCTTTCAAAGTTGTTGAGCTTACTTGGCCTTCTCTTGTCCACTAAAACCTTATAAGCCACGTGCTTCCCACCTCCTTCAAACATCCACCTTTTATTTATTCATTATATTATATTATCCTCCGTTATTTTATTATATTATCATTTATGATGAATCAATTTAATATGGATCATAGCCGTATATTATTTATCATAAATGTTGTATTATTCATCATAAAATATTTTATGAATTTTATATTTATTATTTATACTGAATGTCATTTGTCATTCATTATGAATATGGATGATAGGAACATGTAATTTATGTATCTTTTGTTTAATTGTAGTTTCTTATATGAAGTTGTTTTTAAATAAAAGTAATATGTTTTATAGAATGATTATGTTTTTTATGTTATTTATTTGATGTTTAGTAATTAGAAGATAGAGCGGGTTTAAACGAGAACGCTCGTGTTTTATAAAAAAAATGCTTATCGGTCTTTAGATTGATTTATCCATAATAAAAATCACAATAAATTAGTATACAATAAGATTGTTCGGATTTGAAATTCTAGAATTTAGTTGAAATATTTCAAACATAAGATTTTGAAATCCTTAGAGGTGCTCTGGATTTCATGAGATTTCGTAAGATTGTATACAATAAGGTTTTAGAAAATTTTAAAAAACATTTGTTTTGTAATAATCGATTAATAAAAATGTAATTCAATTATTTTTATATTTATTTATAATTTTTTTCTATAAATTATTTATAAATAATGGAATCCAATTTACATTTCAGTTCCTATAAACCAAACACAACAATGATTTCTACAAATAGACTCTTAGGACCCGTTTCGTTTGTATAATTGTTTTTGAGGGATTTAGATTTTATGGAAGGATTTGGATTGAAATAAACTTGAAATCATTAATGCGTTTGGTTTGTAGGATTTGAAATGGAATTGGATTCCATTATTTATAAATAATTTATACAAAACACTATAAATAATTACAAAAATAATTAAATTACATTTTTATTAATCAATTATTATAAAATAAAACTTTAATTCATACTAATATTGTGAAGAAGAAAAACTAGATATTTTTTAGGGAAAAGTACAATAAAAACCAATGAACTTTCTTGTTTGGAATGATTAAGTCCTTGAACTTTTTTTTGGAACAAATAAGTCCTTGAACTTTCCAAAACATGTTAAATAAGTCATTGGACAATTTTTTGGCACAAATAAGTCCTTGGACAATTTTTTGGCACAAATAAGTCCTTGGACATTCCAAAATATATTAAATAAGTCCTTAAACATTCCAAAATTTTTTAAATAAGTCCTTGAACTATTTTTGGAACAAATAAGTCATTGAACAATCCAAAACATGTTAAATAACTTCTTGAACTTTTATAAAACATGTTGGATACATTCTAATGACTTGTACAACTAGTTAAAATGGTAATTATTTTTTTGTAAATGTAAGTACTTTTTTGTTATATTTGTTTAATTTTATAGATCTAAATACTTTTTGGTTCAAAAAATATTTAGGGGCTTAATCGTTCAAAATATGAATGTTCATTGGGTTTTTTCCGGATTTTTTTCACTATTTTACCACTTTATTTTTTTCAAAAAGTTATTTAACATGTTTTGGATTGTTCAAGGATTTATTTGTTCCAAAAATTGTCCAAGGACTTATTTAACATTTTTTGAAATGTTCAAGGACTTATTTGTTCCAAAAATTGTCCAATGACTTATTTAACATATTTTGGAATGTTCAAGGACATATTTAACATGTTTTGGAAAGTTCAAGGACTTATTTGTTCMAAAAAAAAGTTCAAGGACTTAATCATTCCAAACAAGAAAGTTCATTGGTTTTTATTGTACTTTTCCCTATTTTTTATAGTCAAATTATGACACCATTTGAACTTTTTTGGTCCGCCTCTGATTCAAAGACCCTGTTTCATATGACACACTGAAACACCCTCAAACACATGACTGATCATGGACGTTCTAATCTTTTTAGAGGTCATGTTACATATAAAACTTTTGATTGTACTGTAAAATGAGATAACAATGATACATATATACAAATTACATATGTGATGATAAAAGACATATTACTTTTGTCTTCTAATAAAAATTAAAGAAAACATTAAAATAAGCTATATTTTTACATGAAAGGCCATAAACAGTATAAAATTAAACCTTATTTAAAATCACACATTTAACATGTTAAAAGACGAATAACTGATGTTAAATTATCTTGAATTTGGTGGGATCAATTCCAATCCAATATAGAACAAAAAAGGATAAGGCATGATGTGATTGAGATTAGAAGGCAGACAATGGGGGAACCCCGTGGCCAAATGAACGGCTAAACGACACCGTATGTTAAATAAAATCACAAGGTTGAATGGCCATGGTTCCTTTTGACAACTGGTGGAACCCACGTGACATTTTAGTCCCAAATCGCTGCCGGTGATTCATATTACCAAGTAGGGGACTGCCCACGTGACCGCATATGATTATTTGATTACGTGGCACTCTAAGTTTAGATTTTAGGATTCATTGTTTGCGTAGGTGGAAATGCCACGTGGGGGTGTCCATGCTGATGTGGCAGTGGATAGGAATGGGCGTGGATCTCGTGTGGTGTGGTGCACTGCATCTGGGTTATCGTATTGTTTAAGCAAATGTAAGGGGGGCGGGGCCACGGTGAGTGCATGTGCATCTCCCCTTCGTGAGGTCGTTTTTCAACACCAAAGTAGAGATAACATAATTCAAAATGAATCATCACTTCATGAGTTGTTGTCGGGTTTTTATCCGATTTCGTTTTACATAAAAAATGTATGTATAAAAATAATTTAAGTGTCTGTTTGTTAGCAGTTTAATAAGATTAATGAGATTTACAACTTATTCGACGAGCGATATATAATTATCTGTAATTGTCTGATAGTGGCTTAATAATACAAAAAATGGCTTATTCGGTAAACTTTTAAAGATGAGTTTTATGCAGAAAGCAAAAAAAAAAAAAATAATCATTTGAACTTGCCTATCCCAAAAAAAAAAAATGCTAATTTTATCTATGAAAAAACTTTTAGAAACAAAAATATTCCAATTTATACAGATGGATTAATCTACACATACAATTTTATTGATACGAGACTTAATGAAAAATCAACTAAACAACCCTTAAATCCGTCTTGATTCAAGAAAGATACAGTTGCAACTCAAGAATCTACATCGATCCCAAATAATTTGTATATATGAACAAATCTTTTTTTTGATTAACCTGAATATTTAACCCGTTATATGAGCCGACTAATCCCAAGACGACTACATGCTTTCTAGGTAAAACGTAATACAACCCTTTATTTTGTTTTCTGAATTTTTTTTTGATTAATCTGGATATCCAACACGCTATGCAAGCCGACTAATCTCAGGACGACCACCTGTTTTGCAGATAGCCCGGAGTCACCGCATTTGAACCTCCGTGACCACAAGGGGATTTTTATTCCTCCTTGGATTTTAATTAATTATTTGGATAGATGAGGGATTGATATGGATTTCGTTTTATATCTCTGATGTACAAATAAAGAAAAACTCTAGATCGCTGCCTCAAAAAATGTAGAATAGCCACGAAAGTGTGGATCTTTTTTAAATCCAGCAAGTAAGGTTTCAAATCATCCGAGTGGATGTTTCACATCGAACCCAGTTTCAAGCTAAAAAAACCATAAATTTTGTAACAACATAATTCAAACCCAAGCTTTTTCTAACTACGCGAACCACTGCTCAGTAGCCTTAAACTAAGTCACTTGCTGTTTGGCAGTTGCTGAATGGTTTGGTGCAGAATGGCTAAGTGGTCAGAATGGTTAAGAGGGTCAGAATGGTTAAGTCCTGAATGAAATATTGTTGTTTGGTAAATGTTAACAAATTACCCTTTTAACCCTGTATGCTTTGGTCCTGTTTTTTTATTGAACTAACAGATACCAAAAAAGAAATTAGGGTTTCACTTCAACCCAAATCGAGATCAAATCCAAATCGAGATCAAATCCAAAAAGAAATTAGGGTTTCACTTCAACCCAAATCGAGATCAAATCCAAATCGAGATCAAATCCAAAAAGAAATTAGGGTTTCACTTCAACCCAAATCGAGATCAAATCCAGTCGATCTCCTCTCCCATCCGGTTTCTGTTTTCATTTCGATCTCCCTCCTTTCCAGTTCTTTCCCTCGATTTCGTCCCTGTGATTCGAACATGTGATTCGTCGCTGGTTGCTACCACTTGGTTCGCTCCTCATATCTGGTTTCGGAGAAGACGGCGCCTTTCTGGATAAGGATTTGATGGCGACCGGCGAAGCTGTGGAGGTGACCGGCGATGGCGATGGCAACCGGCGATGGTGACCGGTAGTAGCTGTGGAGGTGACCGGCGAAGCTGGCGATGGTGGCCGGTAGTTCTGCTGCGTGAAGAGACGAGATGGGAAGAAGGGTGGGAAGGGTAAAATTGGAAAAAGAACGGTCTGAATGGTTGAGTGAGGTAGTAAATGCAAAATGGTTAAGAGGTTATTGTAACCATTAAGAGGGTTGTTTTTTTTTGCCAAACAGACCTAACCTCTTACCGATTAAGAGGTTGGCTCTTAATGTAACCATTAAGAGCCAAACAAACAGCCCCTAAACCTTTGTTACAATATTATTTATAAGAAATAGAGGGGTACAAGATGAAACGTTACGTGACACCTTTTAAACACGTAAAAGTTTTCCCAATAAAAATAGCATTATGGTGGATTTGGTATGATACCGAGTTTTTTTTCTTTCAAATACTGAATATCAACTAATTGTAATTGGTATGCAAAATCTTATATCATGTACCAACCAACTGGGTACCATTTTTTTTTTCCCGGTTGGTACTATCTTTTTTGTAACAATTTCAAGTTACATATATAAAAAGTTACAATTTTGTTCAGATTTGGGTGACATAATGAGTTTGCATTTAACACATGTCAATGATTAAGAGTTCTTTAGTTGCAAGGCATAAATTTTGTAAACATACAAATGTCAAATAAAAACAGCTAAAGTTATGATGTTTGATACCAACACATCAAAAAATATAAAAATTGTAAATAATTTAATAAGTCAGCTTCATGATATTATCATAATATTTTATTAATATTATCATAATATTAATAAAACATGATTAAAATGGTAAACTGATAATAAACAGTTTTTTATAAATCAGAAAAGATTAATTTATCAAAAACTGCTTATTATCGATTTGACACTGGTATAAACAGTTTTATTTTTCCTCTTCCAAACACTAACATTTAACTTATCACTAGTATCAGACTTAAATAAGTCAAAAAAAACACCTAAAATAAACAATTTCAAACAGCCGCGAAATCTCTTCACTTATTATATACATCTCTAATTTTTATTCTTGTTAGTCGTTTAATTGATTGGATTAACAAAGTATACTCGAATTGGAACGGAACCCAACCCGAGCTTCAATTATTTGATAACTCCATTTGAATTTGAGCTCCAATTTTTCGATAACCTCCAAAATTCAGTCATCGATCTTATCCCCAAATCTGAATTCAACAGAAATTGAACCACAAATAACGACACACACTATGGGCAATGCAAAAAACAGGTGATCTACTGACTGCGATTCTTCATTCTTCCATCTGTTTGGATTTTGCACTTTTGAAATCATGAATTTTGTTCATCGATGATTGATTCTGCTGCATTTACCATTTGAATCATTGAAGCATGGGGAGAGTTATTTTGATGTAAGCTAGAATATAAACCATCAACCATTGGATCTTTTAGGGTTGATTTCGATTGATCAAATGGATGCTTATTTGAAACTATTGTGGATCTATAGAATTTATAGAAAACATTAAACCCTAAAATGAGACTTCATTGTCATCAGGTTAATTTTGTTCTTCGAAATATGAATTTGTACATGCATTTGGCACCAACAAACGGAATTGCTTCAGTCAATTTACGTGTATGTATGATATATGATGCTACATTTTGCACGGATTGTTGAATCAAATTGTTCAATTGTAAATATTATGTGTGTGCTGGCTGATGAGATGCTAGAAATTAGAGATGGTG
The DNA here is from genome assembly GCF_001531365.2 of Cynara cardunculus var. scolymus. Classification (NCBI taxonomy): domain Eukaryota; kingdom Viridiplantae; phylum Streptophyta; class Magnoliopsida; order Asterales; family Asteraceae; genus Cynara; species Cynara cardunculus. The sequence goes on from NC_037544.1 coordinate 1,535,875, forward strand.
ACCTAGAGTAAGTATTGAAAGTCAATATACATGTAGAATCTGTTGTGTGCAAACAATGTAAACCATATAAGGGGCAGGTCCCATTAGGAACTTAAAATTGATTAGGAACCCGAGAATCGTCTACAGCGCAACGTGAGAGACACTTATTAGAAACATGGACGTGTTAATTGTCATCGTGTGATTCCTTATGAATAACACGTTCATATTCATCATGAATGTGCAATTCATGATGAATACCACTTGCATATTCATCATCTTGAAGAGAGACAGGTGGTGTGCTGTGGGAACCTGCCCCTTATGTGGTCCACATTGTTTGCACACAACAGATTCTACATGTAGATTAATTTTGTATCCTTTTTCTATATCACCATCTCTACTTTCTAGTATCTCATTAAGCGGCACACCTATAATATTTACAGTTGAACAATCCGATTCAGTAATCTTTGCAAAATGTAGCATCATATATAATACATAATACAAAATTCTCTTCCTACATATCCCAAATGCATGAACTCGATTTTCTTCTGAATTTATCTACCTTCTACTGCTGTTATTGTCACCAAGTTTCTGGAAAAGTAGTTTTCTTCACCAAATGACATGTCTGTTTCCATGAAGTCTCCTTCTAAGAAAAATCCTGGTTGTTTAGGTGGAGGCAATGTCACACCATCATTGCATAACATGAGAACTACTGAAGACATTGTTGGCCTGTCTTTAGGGAACTTTTGCGTGCACAATAACGCCACTTGGATGAACTTTAACATTTGAGATTCTACAAATGATTCCTCTAAAACTGAATCAGCTAGCTGTAAGGCCTTCCCTTCATACCATAGCAACCATGCCTGAAAGATTGTGATACATATAGTTGTTAGAGAGGGAAGCATCTCCCATAGATTCTCCAAAATGGAGAAAATGAGGACTTTGGAGTTTTTAATCTATTGTTTTTTCTCCCAATAGATTCTCTAAGAGCATCTCCAACAGATTCTCCAAAACGGAGATTTTGGGGATTTTTGCTCCAACATATTCCCCAAAACCTTCTCCAAAATGGAGAAAATTGGAGAGAGAGAGGGGGTGAAATTCTCCAAATTTCGAGAACTGTAAAAAAATGATTACTATGAAAATATTTTTTGTTCTTCATACCAATGAGAATTCTTGAAACTAAATGTATATGAGAGAGAAATAATATTTTATGAAGGATATTGAATATTTTAATAATATAATTCATATTGTAATATCCAAAATGGAGAACCTTTTGGAGATGGATATAAATTTTCTTTGGAGATTTTCATTTTTGATTCTCCATTTTGGAGAATCTTTTGAAGATGATCTAAAACTTTCCCCAAAATAGAGAAAGTAGGAGAGAGAGAGTGTTTTAATATTTCCACCAATGAAGGTGAATGTATTATCATTTTATAAAAAGTTTATTTGAAAGTTTATTTGGATATTAAGTCCATTGAATATCTTAACAATTAAATTTATGTTGAGATCTTCAAAATGGAGAAACTGTTGGAGAAGAATGTATTTTTTTGGAGATGTCAACTTTTGCTTCTCCATTTTGGAGAAAATTATATAGAATCTGTTGGAGATACTTACATGTCCCAAAAGGCTATCGTGGTGCTCAGAATTACGGTACTTTGTAACTTTTTTCCCGCTTAATATCTCCAGCAAAAGCACACCGAAACTGAAGACATCCGACTTCACTGAAAAGTTCCCATGAATGGCATATTCTGGAGACATATATCCACTGCACGTATTGAAACAGTTAGGTTGATATAAAGACCTGGAGGTGTATCTGTTTGGGCCGGCAATGGGTAGGGTATGGGTAGGGTAAGGGTTGTTCCGTTACCCTAGCAGGTAAAGAAACAGGTAATTACCCATCTCATAGAACTCTTATCCAACCCTACCAATTAAAATGTCGGGTAAACGGGTAATGGATAAGTGGATAAATTTTCGAGTGCATAGTGGATCTGGTCCATATATCTTAATATTTATTTACTAGGGTTCTTATGATATTTATTGTGGATTTGGTATTTGTAGTATTCAATTTGTCTTGGTGTAGTCCTTTCGACTAATGCTTCCTCTAAATCAAGGATCATTTTAGTTCTTTACTCATACCCTTATCTAACTGGTCGAAACATAACAGGAAATGGGTTTACCCTTAACCCATTGTCAGCTATAGTATCTGTGATACATGGGTGTGACACTTACTATGTTCCAATAACATGCTTTGTTTTTCCTTCGCCATGATCTCCTCCGAAAATTCTTGCTATGCCGAAGTCCGAGATCTTGGGATTCAGGTCACTGTCTAACAAAATGTTGCTGGCTTTAAGATCTCTATGTATAATTAGCAATCTTGAGTCATGGTGAAGATATGAAAGTCCCTTTGCAATACCAAGAATTATTTCGCACCGATTTTTCCAGGGAAGTAATGATTTTCTGTCGTCGTCTGCATGGCATTTTCATCCATAGCAAGTCAATATCAGTTAAGACGAGGGATCGTGTGAGAATAAGAGTTATGGTTAGAAACGCGAGAACATTTCTGAGCCTTTGGATGAGTTGGCTTTTTTATCTAACTTAATTTTTTTCAACCACTTTCAGTACCTTCAATTACATTCATCTACCTTCAATTAGATTCAATTACCTTGAACTACATTCATCTGCCTTCATTTTCAAATTTATCTTCACTTCTATGTCACTTTCATGAACTTTTTACATACATTAAATCACTTTCACAAGCATGAATTTGTTGAACTTTAGGTCATGGTGAATAAAAAAGTAAGTAAAGGTAGTGAATGTAGATGAAGGTTTCGTTCTCACCTTCCCACCATAGCTCTTTTTCTCACCGGAACCCGAACCTATCAACTAAAATATGCATATGGAGAATCTCTATATTTCGAGTCACAGATTTTGTTTGACTGACCGAAAATGAAGTAGTCGAGACTTCTGTTAGGCAAATACTCATATGCCAACATCCTCTCATCTCCCTCTAGGCAATAACCTAGAACCCGAACAAGATTTCTATGCTGAAGTTTTGAAATTAGATGGATTTCATTCTTGAACTCTTCAAGACCCTGTCCTGAATTCTTGGACAGTCTCTTCACTGCTATCTCTTGTCCTGTGATTAACCTGCCCTGCAATTGTTGAGCTGGACTGTCACAATTTGTTTTAGGAAAGCGGATGGTACCTCTGGCAAATTTATACTGTCACAACTCACGATCTTGTCATGCTTCCTAAGACAAATGCTAGTAATTATAAGCAGATGCATGACTAAAATTTAGGATATTGACCAAAATAGCTAATCTTCTCAACTAAATTCACTTTTTAGCCACTTTTGGCATCAAATTTCTATTTTAGCCAAACTTATAGAGCCTATTTTCCAATTAAAAGAATTATTTAATTCTTTACGCAAATGGGAATGGGGATCCTTAAGCAAATTATGCGAATTTGCGTAAAGATTTTCTTTTTCCCTTTTTTAAGCTGAAAATAAGATTTATGCAAATGCGTAAGGCATTTGCATAAACTCTTGGCTAAATTGGGAATTTGATTGAAAAAATTACTAAAAAGTGAATTTGGTTGGGGAGATTGGCTATTTTGGTCAATTTGCCCTAAAATTTCCGCGTATCCAGAGGCACATTTCCACCCTTTTTTAATTGTTTGATATGACTATGACAGAAGTGTTCCCTTTAACTTCAATCTTGTTGGGAGTCCCACATTAGCTAGACTTGGACCAATTCTCCTGTATATATGTTGAACCTCCCCTTTCTCCTCAGGGCTCTTTTGGAGGGTGATATGGGGATTTCACATATTCTCACAAATATGACAAATAGACTTATGACCTTTTCTTATTTTCACTGCGTCAATCGTTTGAAATTCTGCATATCATCTAGGCATTGATCTTAACTTAGAGGGAAAGAATATTTCTGTTGGCTTAATGCTTTATACCATGATCTAATACAGTGTTGTAGGTATAAATACTCCAAATTCATGTTGATTCTATGGGAAAACAATAGTACATGAGTGCTATAAGATGCAAGTCTTTGGGATTACCTTGTAAACTGGACCAAATCCACCCTCCCCAAGCTTAAAATCGACAGAAAAGTTGTTTGTAGCTTCAAGGAATGTAGATAGATTGAACGATGGTAGTTCCAACTCTTCATTCTGGTTCTCATTCTCGTACACTTGTTCTAGGTATCCTGGAATACAACCCGAACAGAATTTAAAACATCAACTTTAGACAAAAAAGAAGAAGACTAGATTGCCAATAGGAGAAGAAATGATTTGTAGCACCCCTGAACTTTCAAAAAATAGCAGTAAAGTTATAATGCCGGAAATAACACAAAAATAGAGAATCTAACCCGAAGGGTGTCGATATTACAAGATAGTGAATAAATAAATCTAAGTATTAGAGTTCTATGGAATTAGATAGAAGTCCATAGAATTCTGATACTTAGATTTATTTATTCGTTATCTTGTAATATCGACACCCTTCGGGTTAAATTCTCTATTTTACCGAGGTTTAAATTTACTGCTATTTTCTGAAAGTTTAGGGATGTTACATGATACGACAACGAGCCTTTTATCTCAATTAGTTTGGCTTGGCTAAAAAGGAAAATGATATGGAGGTGATCCCATTACCTTCTTTGCTCAATTTCCTCTTGTATGTTAGATACACCCATAGGGCTAGAATTGTTGTTATTGCAGAAAGTACAGGGATGAGTATGATTAATACTCTCTTGCTCACACCGGAGGTTCCGTTATGATTACTGCCCCCATTTATATCTGTTAAGACAGAATTGTTATTTGTAGTAAGAACCTGCATTTACAACACTACACAATAAGAAGTTGATGTTAGAATTGTTTAATTTAGACTTGCTCACGGTACGTTGAAGCATTAATACTAGACCTTGCTAACAGCAGTGTTCTAAAAAAGCTCGCCACACCAGCCGCCACGGTGCACCGTGGATCAAGACTTGTGTTTGACGCCACGTTAAGCCTGTGGCATGCCATTGCCCAATGCGTGGTTTTGTAACGCAAAATTTTATTTTTTTAACCTTTTAAGTGTCTTACATTTTTGTTTTTAGTATATAACCTACTTTAAGTTGCTTAATACAATTGTCTCATCGAGTAATAGTAGAAAACATATGTGTGTGTGTGCATATATACCAATACATGATATAAAGTTTTGTCACCATAAGTCTTGCCTTGGAAAGCATTGTGACCTCGCCGTGGCTTCTAGGACTTAAGGCTTGATCTCGTCGCCATACCATACCAAACCATTTACAACCTTGGCTAATAGTTAGGGCTGTTTGGTTGGTCTTCCATCAAGTCTTTTGTGGATAAAAATGTCTGTGTGGATTAATCTGTTTGTTTGTATAGATTACAAAAGTTTTTGTTTGGGAGAGTTTTTTCATAGATGGAAGGAGCATGTTTGGAAAAACTTGGCTTTCTGCATAAAGCTTCCTCTTAGAAGCTTACTGAATAAGCGACTTTCTATGTCATTAAGCCACTACCAAATAGTCACGTATAGCTGACCGAATAAGTTGTGAGCTCCATTAAACTCGTTAAGTTGCTAACAGACATACCCTTACTAGCATATAATATCATTACTTTATGTGGATACAAGCTTACTTATGTCTAAGGAAGCCATTCTTATATATAGGTCGTCCCCATTGTGATCAAACGCTATGATATCGATTAGGTCACCAAACCAGAGGATGCATCCTCTTCCACCCCCTCGAATGTCTGAATTTGAATAAGCTGTGCAGGAACAGTTATTCAAGCAGACCGTTTCGCATTCTTGAAGGTTCATGGTTTGGTTGAACCAAGAACCTCGTGAGTCCGGAAATTTCAAGTTTGAATACTTTCGGAACCCATCTCCACTCTTGCAATTCAATGGATTCCTTCTTTCGCACCCGCTTGACCAATCAGCCATACTCCATTCTTCCGGTTTTCTTGGTTCAAATCCGTCTATACACTCGCATAACGGAATATTGTTAATGTTGCAGCTCCCGTATGCTCCACACAATCTGTAACGTGCACAATTATCCGGTGCTGTCGAAGAATAAAAATACCAACCTTGGGCACGGTTGATCCAGTTCATACGGTTGAAGTTCCCATCAGCAGCCAATGTCATCCTTGAAATAATTGAACTGCTTTTAAGTTCATATTTATAATAGATGTCACTTTGATTCAAAACGAACTCAAATCCAAATATCGGGTTTTCTTTCAAATTAGGCATTCCAGACCACTTAAGACCATCCCAAGGTCCAAGCCGAAACTGTATAGCCTCTCCTTGCCACTGCATCCCTTGCGGGTATCCCTCCGCATTCACCTCAACTAAAAATTCACCAATCGAAGGATCATCAACACTCTTCCATTATCTCAACCGTCTCTCTATTCCCGTTACCAAATCTTTTTCTATTTTCATCCCCGGTAATTGGGTATCAGTAGGATAGTCAAAACTCTGCCAAATGGGATTTTCGGGGTTGTTGTCACCAATCACAAGATTCCCGGAATCCAAAAGCCTTGCCATTGGATTTGTTGCTGGTCTCGATGAATTTGATGACCAAATTATTGCACTGGTCGTGTTTCGGACGACCAGAGTTCCGCTAGGATCGAGTGTGAGAACACCTGATCTGTTGGCCAGTGGAGCCTCTCTGTTGGCAACCCAAACAACGGTGAACTCCGATATCTTCTTGTACCATATCCCGACATATCGGTTAGCTGACCTTCCGGGGCTGAAAAATCCGAGTCTAAAGGTCTCATCAGCTGAAACAATGGTGTCTCCATCTCTGATGGTTTGATTGACTGCAATGGTGTTTATTGCAGTTGAAGCTGTTGAGATTGATAATAGGGCAGTGCAACATAAAAATGTTTTGAGAAGGCTATTCATTGTTATTTTGTTCTTGCTATTCATAATGAATGGTTTTTACAGATCAATGATAAGTTAACAAAAATATTCATAATTAGCAGTTTCCAGGAAAAGAGGAAATTATGTTTTTCGTTGAAATTCTTATTTTCATCCGCTTTTAAAATTACGTTTTTCGGTTTTTGTGGTTTACAATTTATTGCTTTTTTCGTCTTTATGATTTATAGGTTGTTGCTGTTTTTGTCCCTCATACTTAACTGTAGGGAAAAATCTAAAAAAACCCAACAAACTATCTGATTTTGAATGATAAAACCCTTAAACTTTCAAAAACAGGTTAAATACATCATTGTAACCTGTAAAAACAAGTTAATGTGATATAAATTTGGAAAAAATTTAAAATTGAACAAACTATCTGATTTTGAATGATCAAGTCACTATTTTTTTAACAAATAAATCCTTAAAAGCTTTATTCTCTTAGACTTTTCCCATTAACAATTTATTAATTTTTTCGTTCTTGTGATTTATAGTTTGTTGCTGCTTTTGTCTCTCATACTTAATTGTAAGAGTGAACTACATGTTTCTTACATGTGGTTATATGTTTTTAGCGGTCCCTTGTCCACTTATTTTTGAAAATTTAATAGATTATGTCCATGTGGTTGCATTTTTACCACGAGTTGGGTCCTTAATGCAACCATAGGGACCAAGTTATTGATTTATTTAGAAATTGAACTCATTAAAAAACTGCAACCACAATGATGCATTCAGTTGAATTTTTGAAAGAGGGATAAAGACCGTCAAAACACCTAGTCACATGAATGAAACTTATAATTTACTCTAATTGTAATAAATTGCCTCAAGGATAGAAACAACAATTGATTATAAACTATAGGGACGAAAATCGCAATTAAGAAAGTACAAGGGCGAAAATTGAAATTTTAAATAAAGCACAAGGACGAGAATCCTAGTTTACTCTTCTAGGAATGTGAATCCAATGTTACGAGGAAGTCCGTTGAGATCTGAAGACATTGTATGATTAATATAGCTCATTGACTTAGTCGTGGGGATAGTTAGCAAACAGCATACAAATTCAAAAGGGTAGTTCTTTGACCGTTTCCCGTTATCGTTTTCTTTGACCACATATGTTGAATACGTCACAATTTCCATTTTTACAAGCTTGATAACTTGTTCGTACCTGTTCTATAAACAGACTTGTCCACTGGTCAATTGACCTAAAAATCTTTTAGGTAGGATTTGATACATAGATATGATAGAACTGCACATGACAAGTTGTCGATTTGGTGTTCGGTAAAACTAGAATTGGATAGGATGAGACTAAACAAGTTGCCCTTAAAAATTGTTTGATGATCTTATATATCATATGATAGTTATAAATAACAGAAATCAAATAAATAATTTATTTATAAATATTTTTACACAAATTTTATATACATATATAATAATATCAAATTTGACTTAACATTTTGATATACAAGAAAAAACCATGCATTCCTATTCAGCTGAAGATTACAAATTCAAAAACACATATACTGCTCTGTCTCCAACTCTGACCACACATTAGGCTCCTATTTGGGTGTAGGAATGGAGATGGGTTCTATGGGGTTTACAGAAAAAAGATATATTTATAAAGCGAGAAATTATCAAAAACTAACAAACACCCTGGTAATTATTCATTTGGACAGTATGTTTATGTGCATACGAGTAATTAAAGTTGTTTTTTGGTTTTTGTGCACGTGGTTATACCGTCCAAATGAATGATTACTAAGACGTTCCTCACTTTTTCATTTAATCGGACTCCATACATACGTACACGCACACGAAGGATCGCGTGAAGATATGAGTTAAAGTAAGAAGCATAAGAGATCTGGACCCTTGATCACTTTTAATTTCACCCCACCTCATGAATTGTGCTTGATACAGGAATTAATCGGATGCATCTCATTAGTGTTGATCTTCGGTTAGGATTGATCCAATGATGGAGATCCCTTCTCATCCAAACCCAACCCTATATATACACTATCTAGCATTCAACATTGTAACAGTGAGTTCATTGGTTGAATTTGCTCCGTATGTACTTGAAGAATAACCGGTATCTGTTGTAGCTTTTTCGTAAAAGAAACCTGGCAGCTTAGGGGGAGGCAATTTGCCATCACTCTCAAGCATTAGAATCACGGAAGACATGGTCGGCCTATCTTCTGGACGTTGTTGAACACACAACAGACTCACATGGATCAACCGTATCGCTTCTGATAAACTGATCGATTCATCTAGAGATGCTGCAACCAGTTCCAAGGATCTGCCTTCTTTATGGAGCCCCCATGCCTAATAAGAAAGAAAGAAAAACAGTAAGGCGTAATAAGTTGGCTTATTTTTTAGCTTATTGAAAACCTCCCTTTTAGTTAGCCATAAGCTAGCCTTTTAGAAAAGCTACTTCAGGTGGTGTTTCAAAAAGCTCTACTTTTTCTTTTTCCAATTATACCCCTTGTATTTTTCCAGGTAATTTTTCGTCATGTTATTTTAGGATGCGTTTGATATCCAGACAGGATGGGATAGGACAGAACAACAGAGTTTGGTAAGACATAATTGGAATGGACAGAACATATGAAATGACCAATTTAGCTCTAATGATTTGTTTATATATTTTGATTCATCTATTAAATTATAATAAAATGTATTTTTTATAATAAAATATATCATTACAAAGTTCCGTCAAAGATAATTAAAATGACACTAAAATAAAAGGTTTATGTAGTTTCCAATTGTTATTTTATATCTTCTCTATGTTATTTTTATATTACTAATATTTAATAAATTTTGAAGATGATAAAGTGAGTTTAAATGGCATAAAATACCATAAATAAATTTTAAAGAATGAACAAAATGTAAAGAGAGAGGCGTATTTGATGTTTTAGAATAGAATTAGGTTTTATTTTGAGGTTATAATGGTAAAATACATGTCTATTTCATCTTGTTCCATGGGGTGGGGGTGGAACACGACTTCTACTTTGTTCTACTATCTTCTACTATGTTCCTGTTTGTTCTACATAAAAGTCCTGCCAAACGTGAAATACTGATCTCTATTATATTATATCCTATGCAGTGTACCAAACGCACCCTTAGGTTCTTTTACATTGTCATCTAACTTATCGGTTAGTTTTACCAAACATGACTTGTTTTCAATTAGTTTGCCAAATATAGCCTAAAATATAAGAGCACACACAAAGATAGACAGCTTAATTGAAACAAAACTAACATGTCCGAGAAGGTTGTTGCTGTGTTCTTTATGGAGGAATCCTCTGTTTTTCTTCCCACTCACAATCTCCAACACCAAAACACCGAAGCTAAATACATCTGATTTTATTGAAAAGATACCATCACCTGCATACTCCGGTGCCATGTAGCCACTGCAGAAAATTTGTTGTTTAATTCAAGAAATTTTACTATATAAACACAAGTAAATTGGCCAAGTGCTAGGTATAAATGAGTTCTCACTATGTTCCAACCACTCTGTTTGTGTTTGCCTCTATCTGATTTCCTCCAAAGCTTCTGGCCAACCCGAAATCTGATATCTTCGGGATCATATCATGGTCAAGCAAAATGTTGCTGACTTTGAGATCTCGATGGATTATCCTCAGTCGAGAATCTTGATGAAGATAAACAAGTCCCCGAGCAATCCCCTTGATAATGTGAAAACGTGTAGGCCAATCTAGTATCTTACTTTGAGTTCCATCTGCAGTTTGTTTACATCTAAGTTTATGGTTTTTTAACACTCGATGTTTTCATACAGTTGATGCACGTGCTTTTAATATAAAAAAACCAAGCCAAACAAATCAAGTAAATCTTAAAACTGTATCGTCCGTGTAGGGTAAAGTGTATACCGAATATAAAGGAGTCGAGGCCTTTGTTTGGCATGTATTCATAGACCAACATTTTTTCTGCTCCTTTGATGCAGCAGCCTAGGAGCTTTACAAGATTCCGGTGTTGAAGTTTGGAAATACAGATGACTTCATTCTTGAATTCGTCGAGTCCTTGAGTTGAAGTCTTTGATAGACGCTTCACTGCTACTTCCTGTCCGTTTCCCAGTACACCCTGAAAACGATCTTTGAGGTAAGTACAGTATCTATATATAGTTTTGTTCCGGGTTCTGTTGAGGACAATCTCTTTTTGTTGGAACATGTGCATAGAAGTAATTTGTAAGCAATTTTTCTGGTATGCACATGTGCATAGAAGTAATTGTTAAGCAATTTGTTTGGTATGCACATAGGCACAACATGTGCACGTGCATAGAAACCAAGAAACAACTTCAATTACTTGTATGCACATGTGCATACTGTACAAATGAGTAATTACTAGGTGTTCCTCAAATTTTCTTTTCTTTTTTGCGGTTTTACCATGAATTTGATCCTATATAAGGAGGTTAAGGGGAAAACCCCCAAAAAATGAAAAACTGAGGAATATTTTGATAACCATTCATCTGCACGATATGCATATGTGCATACAAGTAATTTTTCCAGTATTCACATGTGTATAACATGTATACATGCAAAACCAGGAAACATCTTCAATCACTTGTATGCACATGTGCATATCATGTAGATGAATGATTATTAGGGTGTTCCTCGGTTTTTCATTTTCTTGGGGTTTTTCCCTGAAGCTCACTCTCTCTCTCTCTCTCTATATATATATATATATATATATAAATATTATATATTGCAAATCATATAGAAACTATCTAAAGGTTAGAACCCATGAAAACCATAAACAACACATACAAACTTACTTTTTGACAGTTTCTATATGATCTGGCCCTTGTATGTATATCAACCGTTGCATTTAAATGTAGAAATATTTGTTTACGCATGCCTCAATTAGTTATCCCTTTACAACTAACAAGTCATACACTCATTTATTACCTTGTAAACGGGTCCAAAACCACCTTCTCCGAGCTTATTGTTGTCTGAAAAGTTGTTGGTAGCTTTACGTAATATAGAGAAGTCAATCAGTGGTAGTTCTAGATCATCCTTTGAGTTTTCGTCGCCAGGATCATCTCCATAGGCTCCCTTTAGTGTCCCTGAGATAGAGCCAATGCCAACTGAACTATATAATCTGCATCCCGAATCAAATTGACAGATGAAACAAGACCAAAATAGAACTACCTTCTTGCTTCGCCTTCCTCTTCTTAATTCGATAAAATACGCACACAGAAAGTAGTATGATTAATAATACCGATATTATAGGGACAATAATCACTACTCGTCTCTTTACACTCGAGCTTCTACCTGTTGCTGCAATGACAATGTCGCACGTTTATCAAATCAATATATATATATATGTGTGTGTGTGTGTGTATACGTATATGTATAGAGGGGAGTTCAAATACAACCCCTCTAGATTATACAACCAATGCTACCCACATATCCACCATCCATTTTTTTCCCTTTTTTTAATTAAGGGTAATTACAACCGATAAAATAGTGCCCGTTGATGATCAAATGGACGCTCCTGATTTGGTTATAAGGATTGTAGGAATATAAATGGTTGTATAATAACCCACCTCTATGTGTGTGTGTGTGTGTGTGTATTACCGGAAGAACCAAAGATTTTTGATTTTTGAGGTGGCATGATGAGAATCGAGTATTCTCAAATGGTGGATTGTGGTTGAGTTTAAGTTGTAAGATGTG
>NC_037544.1:1548828-1554657 GCF_001531365.2 Cynara cardunculus var. scolymus
TTTGAGGTGGCATGATGAGAATCGAGTATTCTCAAATGGTGGATTGTGGTTGAGTTTAAGTTGTAAGATGTGGAAGTCCCATTTCACTCTACAAAAGAGCCCTTAGGAGAAATGGGAGGTTCCAATATATATACGGAGAAATGGTCCAAGTTTGGCCGATGTGGAACTCCAACATGCCCCCTCCAACAGATGCTAGATGGACACAAATTATCCCAGGGTGTTTCGAGGGGGTTAGCCAGAGTGACAAGTCCTAGAGTGGCATACCTTGGCTCTAATACCATATGAGAACGTGGATACCCCATATCACTCTTCAAAAGAGCCCTGGAGGAGAAAGGGGAGGATCCAACATATATATATAGGGGAAATGGTCCAAGTCTAGTCGATGCAAACTCCAACACGCCCCCTCCAATGGAGGCTGGATGGACACAAATTGTCCAAGGGTGTTGAGAGAGAGTTAGCTAGAGTGTCGAGTCCCTAGAGAGACAAACCTTAGCTCTGATAACATGTGAGGATATGTGGAACCAAATTGTCCTAAGGTGTCGAGAGGTGGTTAGCCAGATGATTCTAATATCATGTGAGAATATGTGGAACCAAATTGTCTCGGGGTGTCGAGAGGCGGTTAGCCAAAGTGTCGATTCCCTATAGTGGTAGACTTTGACTCTAGTACCATACGTGGAACCTCATATGGTCATATCACTTTCCAACATATATACAGGTAAATGGTCCAAGTCCTGCCAATCTGGGACTCCAACACAAATAAATCAAATTCCTAATGATAACAAACCAAATGAATCAATTGGGTCTAGAAGGGTCCTTCGTTTAACTGACCTTCGGACAAGTTTAGAAGACTTAAAATCGTGTCAGAAGGTCATAGATTCAAAAAGCACTTGTCAGGATGTCATTTTAGCTGTTTACCTAATTCTGATGCCGGCATTCTTATATAAAGATACTGCCCGTTTTCCATAAACGTTCTGATATCAATCAAGTTACCGAACCAAAGCAAGCATCCGCTTCCTGATCCTGTTATATTCTGTGTTGTATACGCACTACAATTACAATTCTTCTCACAAACCATCTTGCATTCGTCAAGATTCATGCTCTGATTAAACCACGACTCCTGCGTATCCGGCAACTTTAAATTCGAATACTTCCTAAACCCGTCCCCTGATCCACAATCCAAAGGGGTCGAACGCCGACACCCTTGAGTCCAATCCGCCACATTCCATTGGTCTGGTGATGCCGGTTCGAACCCCTCCAAACACTCACAAGACAGCGAGTTGTTAATATCACAACTCCCGAACGGTCCACAGAGCCCGTATCGGTCACAACTATCGGTCTGTGGAGTCAAATATAACAACCATTCTCGCCGGTTTTCGATCCATAACAACCGTTCTAAACTACCACTTGGCTTCAGTACAACCCTTGTGACTACTGAACTATTTATAAGATCAAAATGGTAATACATTTCTCTTTGATCAAGAACAAACCCGAATCGATAAATCGAATTTGGCCTCAAATTCGGCTCGCCGCTGAACCGGAGTCCGTTCCATGGACCTGCCCGGAATCTGATTTTCCGGCCATCTCGGACGATCAATTGTGGGTACCCTTTTGTCTCAATCCATACAGAATGATCACCAATTGAAGGATCATTTTCACTCTTCCATGAAGTAAAATACCTTTCTAACCCTGTAACCAAATCTTTTCCGAACTTCATTCCGGGAACAAAAGTGTCCGACGGAAAATCAAAACTTTGCCAAATGGGATTTTCCGGGCTACCATTTTCCTCCCGGATGATGAAGTTTCCGGTATCTAAAAGCTGAGCCACCGGGTTCCTGACCGATGGTAGTGACGATGACGAATTTGCCGACGACCAAATGACGTCGCCGGTGGAGTTACGGAGGACCAGGATTCCTTGGAGAGTGAGAGACAGTTCGCCGGAGTTATTGGAGAGTGGTGAGTTCCGGTTGGCCACCCACATGACGGTTCCCGGAGATATTTTCTTGTACCAGATTCCGACGTACCGGTTTGTGGAGTTTTCCGGGCTAAAGAAACCAAGTTCGAAGGTCTGTTGAGGTGAAAGAATGGTTTCGTTGCCTTTAATGGTTTGGTCGGCGGCGATGGTGTCTGCGGCGGTTGTACAAGTTATCAATGCATAGAGTACAAGGATGGAAAGATGGAAACTGGTGATGTTTCTTTCTTGCTCCGCCATTGTTGTTGTCGTCATCCTCCACCACCGTTTGGTGCCATTAAATTGGGTGTTTCTTGTCCATCTGTTTTGCTTTAATAATTTATATATGAATGTTGACATTTCCTTTGGTCTTCATGGTGATCGGAATATTGACTCGTTTAAAAATACTAACTTTTTTGCAATTAATTTGACCGTCGTTTCATAAAATTTGGTTGCCAAGTGTAGATTTTATATACATATGTATATATAGGGTTGAATTCACTTGAGACCAAAGATTTTCCGTGAGACCTTTGAATTCACTTGAGACCAAAGTTTTTTTGTGAGACCTGTAAGACTGATTTATATTCATTTATCAACTTTATAAACTAGTGATCTAATAGTCTAGTGATCTAATGGTCTAGAGTTGTACGATGACAATTTTGTGATTATTGAGAAGTCTCATGGCATTTATGAATGTTCAGATTGTCATATTGTATATCTAATCCAAATGTTGAGAATTGGTCTTACATGTCTCACGAAATTTTTTTGGTCTCACATGATACTAAGTCTCTCTCTCTCTCTCTCTCTCTCTCTCTCTCTCTCTATATATATATAATTTTTAAATATTTTAGGATTGTATGTTTGATCTTTTAATAAGTCATGTATAAATAAAGATGTCTGTCTAGATTGTTCTATCTGTATATATTGGTAAATTTTTTGTTTGGAAGGGTTCTTCATGGATGAAAGGAGTATGTTTTTTAATTGGGATGAGCAGGTTTTGAAAAACTTGACATTCTGTATAAAGTTTCCCTATAAGTCACTATCTATATCACTAAGCCAATATCAGACAATTATGTATAGTTGAGCGAATAAGTTGTGAGTTTCATTAAGATACAAACAAACAGATCCCTCCAACCGACCGCCAAAATATGGTGATTTTTGCCGAGTCTTCAAATTGAACGGTAATAACGATGTGTAAATCTTCAATCGGCAAAATCCTCGACACATAGATTTGGTGTACTTAGAGTTTGGTTACAGTTGAGATGTCAACAAACTCGTTATTTTTAGTTTTTAGATGTCAATGTTGGAGTTGCTTTTATAAAAAATATTTTTAAACGTTTTCTTGGTCACATATTTTTTTTTATTAACCTGGATATCCAATTCGCTATGCGAGCTGACTAATCTCACGATGACCATTTGCTTTGCAGATAGCCCGGAGTCACCGCATTTGAACCTCCATGGACACAAGGGGGTTTTTATTCCTCATTGAATTTAAATATGAAACCTCTTAGTATTTTTGACTTTTGAAGCCAAGCTCAAATCAATCAACTACCATCCTTCTGATTATTCTTGATCACATCTTTAAAACCCTCAATAGTGATGACTAAAAAGAACCACTTTTTGCTGCTCACATTTATTTCAACATTAATAATATGAATAAAAATTTAAAAAAAAAACATATAAAAAACTCGTACAACATCATTTCATATAAAATTAAAGATAAGAATTATTGTTTTTTAAAGAAAACCCAAAAAATGTGATGATTTATATAAAATAAATTATAAGTTATTATATGTCTACGATATATGTCACATAACGATACTGCTAGAGAGTATGTAAACTTATAGGGTCATACACACAAAATACGTTTGCTTCTATTTGCAAGTAATCCAAAAGTTTTCTAAATTATTGTACCAAAGGTTCTATTTTCCGTTGCGTTTAAAATTACGAGTTACCCAATAATAATTTTTAAAAAGTCACTATATTTTTTCCATAAAAACCTTTTATTAAATATGCTACTTTTTTTTTATTAACCTGGATATCCAACCCGCTATGTGAGCCGGCTAATCCCAAGACGACCACCTGCTTTGCAAATAGCCCGGTGCCACCACATTTGAATCTCCGTGACCACAAGGGGATTTTTATTCCTCATTAGATTTGAACCTGAGATCTCCTGATACTTTTGATCTTTGTAGCCAAGCTCAAAACAATCAGGCACCACACTTGTGGTCAAAATAAATATGCTATTATAAATTCTATAAAATCACTATTATACTAAATATTTAATTTTAGTTGCATTTTCTTTAAATAAATAAAAATTAATATTTACAAAACATCAAGACTGAAATCTATTTTTTATGCAACTTTGTGAGAATTTAAGAAACGTTATTAAACTATCTATGCTATATTATAAAATATTTGACAAAATTTCTTAAAAAAACATTTTATTATGCATGAATTATTGTTTATTGATGCATATTACCTAAAATTCAAGACTACAAGTAATTTTGCTTAATTACAACTTATTAAAGCTTCATCTTTAAATTCGTATAACTAACTGCAGATAAACACAATCAAATAATGGATAAACATTCATTTTATATATATAAAATCTAAAATATAATAAAGATAAATCATTGGGTTCTAACCGAATGTTTAATTACTATCTTTATAAAAAATTATATTATTAAACCAAAATAAATTATTTTGTTATTAAATCTAAATTAACTTATGATAAAAAACTGAATTAAAGAAGTTACACTAAAAAAATGAGAACTACAAAATAGTTAATTTGATACTAATATCGATTCTTTTTTCAAATTTTTATGGTATCTTCAAACTTATATTTCATTTAAAAATAAAACCACTATTGCTTTACCAAAATCATATAAAATCGTATTATATCGATAGAGACAGAATAAAAACTAAACATTAAAGTTGAGATTTATCTCGCTGCATTGTACGAGTATCATTCTAGTTCTTCATAAGAGCATATTTTAGGTTTTAAAAAATGGTCAAAGTCCAGCTGATGTGTGATTCTAACACACTCCTTCAACGGAGGCTAGACAGATACAAATCGTCCCAAAGTGTCGATAGGGTGTTACACAGGCGAAGGAACTACACGAATACAGATAGTCTAAGAGTGTCGAATCACTAAAATAATATATACATCGACTCTAATACTATGTGAGAATATATAAGATCCCACCAGATCAGTATAGAAAATGGTTTGAATCTAATTGTTATAAGATTAGCAAATATGAATGGTCCAATAAGATGGTTACACGGAGGTAATTGAATTTGAAGATTTGTAGGTCCTTTGGAAAGTGATGTATGTGTAGAAGTTGAAATAGTTAAAGGGACAGTTTTGTAATTTCTTGAAGTTTAGATTTTGGTCAAAGAAAGTCGCCATTAAAAGCTGTAGGGACCATAGAAACAGGTTAGTCATGTTCTGTCTTTATCCAAGGGCAAATTCGTCAATTAACAAGAATACTGATTATCATCAGGAATTCGGGATTATTTCTAACAATTATGTTATTTTGAAAAGGAAAAGGTATTTGCACAGATACAATCTGGATTTAATGTTTTATTTTTTTATTTACATCAATATATATAAATATTTATGTATATGATAATTAAATAAATAAATCATCAAAAATCAATATATATATACTAGAAGCGTACTCGTGCAATGCAGCGAGATAAATCGTGTTTTTAATATTTCATTTTATTCTTTATCTCAGTCGATGTTATAATATGGCTTTATGTGATTTCGAGAAAGCGATGATGTTTTTATTTTTGAATAAAATATATGTTTGACGATATCATAAAAATTTGACAAAAATATATCGATATTAGTATCAAATTAACTATTTGAAATT
>NC_037544.1:1556221-1583952 GCF_001531365.2 Cynara cardunculus var. scolymus
TTTAGATTTTTTATATTTAAAATGAGATGTTTATCCTGTATTTGATTGTGTTTATCTGCAGTTAGTTACACGAATTCAGTTATGAGATGAAATTGTTTAGTGATGAACGGGTTTAAGAGTTTTAAAAGTTTTAGCCAAATGATTTATAATATAGTATATATATATATATATATCAAAATTTCTCAATCAATTAATATATCAACATATATTTAAAATATATTAATATAAGATGAAGAGGTGGTTCAAAAAAAAAAATCAATCTTATTTATCCTTTTTTTTAATGAAATTAGAATTCACCAATATATAAAATACATATATTCTGAGGCCACTTATGTCGTAGAGTAAAATCGTCCGGATCATGTATGATTTGTTACGTGAATCATATATGATTTTATACATTTTTAATAATACAATTATATGATGAAATTAATTGAAAAAAGATTAAAGGTTCAACATGTGTTGACTCTCTCCATCTTGCATATAAAAAAAGCCATGATTGTTGACCGTCGATGTTCATAGTTCTTGACATACAAGACGCTTACGCTTCTCTCTCCACTAAGTAATCGTTCTGCTTTCTGAGGTTAGTTATGTATAACACAAATGTTTTTGGGTTTTCTTTAGTTTACTTGCTTTATATTGAGTTGTGTCAGAGTCTTTAATGTTTCCGTTGTTATTATTACTCATTTTATTTAGTTTTATAACTTTATTTCTAAACAAATTTCTCTCTTAAATATATACTAGTTGTGTACCCACGCAATGCGGGGGGAGCCATGAATTTTCAACGATTTTGAAGTTCCACTGGTTTTATAAGATAAGATTTAACGATGATATADGTTACAYTTGGTCTTTACATATTAATACAATTTGAATAAATAAAAGTTATGGTTCCAATTACAGACTATCGATGAAAAAAATTGTATGACAGTTTAATATCCAATATATTTAAAATCCAACATATTTAAACGACTCCACAAATGTGTTCGATTTACATTAAGAGCAAAGAACCAAGAAACTTGAGTTTTAAGATAAACACTCAAAACCAATAAAGAAAACTAAAAATTTGACAGATAATAAACCATGAAAAGACAAAAAAAGATGGGTTTTAGAATGAAATTTCAACTGCTTACCATGTTTCTTGTCCAGAAACTCAGATTAAGGTTGAATTAATACATGTATATATATATTTCAAAAAAACCCAAGAACATATTAATTTAGAACATATTATACAATGCAATTTGGACAGCCTAACCCCAAAATATATAGTATATATATAAATAAATAACTATAAAAGTATAAATCGTAAATATTAAAATTATTTTTTTTACAGTATATATAATATATAATAATATAATTAAGTCAAAAATTATTCAATATTGGACTCATTTTGAAGGTATTAACGAGACGATTATAATGGTGTAACTTGTTAAAATAAAAATATATTTTTTAAACATGTTTTAATTGATATACGATTATGTATGTTAATTTGATAAATGTTTAAAATGAAACATTTAAAAGTAAATGACCTAATGTAAATTAATTAACTAATTATTATAGAGGTATAAAGTGTAAATTTAAAATTATAATTTCAAAAAAATCGGTTGTGAGAGGGTGAATGTATGTGAGGGAATGAAAAAGTGAAAAAGTGACTAAAGGTATCTTGGTCATTTAGTATTTTAAGACTTTAAGACTTTTGCTAAATTTGCTTAATAAGATAGTATAAATAAATAAATAAATAAATATATATATATATATATATATATATTAAAATTTCACTAATTAGATTTTATTAATTTTTTTGAATTATTTGAATACTATTTCTTGATGATTCTATTAACAACTAATATATATTTATATAAACAATCTTCAGATAATTAATTAAAGTATTCATGTTACCGTGCAACGCACGGTTCCCACACTAGTAATATATAATTAACATAACTGGTCCAATCTACCATCTATTAAATTAAATTCGATAAGTCATTCAAAGTAAATAAATTTGAATTGGTCGTTCAAACCCAATATCTAATATGTGTTGAATTAAACCAATTCTTTTAAATCTATGATCCATTTATTTAAATGTTAAAACGTATTAATTTATAAGTTATTAAACTTTGAATAAAAGAAACAGGTTCTGGGAGATGTGGTGGAAAACTTCATCTGTTCAAGGTTTAATTCAAGAAGCAATAACAGTTGTAGCTATTGAGTTTATCATTACTAGTTTCTTACAGTTATAATTTATCAAAATCAGTCTAGATGTAATCTGATACACCTTTTAAAAAAGAGGTGTTGGTGGGTGGGGGCCAAGTGCCAAAGGCGGTGGGTGGTGAGTTAGTGGGGTGGTTATGACTTATAAATAACATTGTGTGATTATTTAATGGTGTGACGATTGTCCCGCTGTTTCCGACATGGACCCAGTGAGACTAAATTCTTCGTGAAGATGCAGAGTACCAATGGATTTAATAACGAGAGCTAAGCTAGGAACGATGTTGTCACTAGAACGGACCATACAAATAGGGGTGAATTGTTATGGATCCAATCCATAGGAATCAATAGAAAAGGCAAATCTCTTATGATACACCAGATCCGGCTTGGTTATTGATAGAGTGAATAAATCTGTCATTTCTTGAAATCTCTCTTTAGATTCAAAATCATGATGTAACGTGTATCACTTTCAGTACTGGCAGGGGCAATTACCATGTTATTAACCGATCAAAGCGACTACGTCACTTTCGTGTACCCATCGGATGGCCTCTAACGTTGCGTGAGGGATGCAACGGAAGAGGACAAATGTATAAAACGATTTTTGTTTTTTGGGGTTGTTTACCTATTACACGAGTTAAGTTATTTGTTTGAATAAATATGTCTAATTGAATGACGAGAGATTGATGTGTTTGATTGAGATAGAGAGAGGGTTGGATCATTTTTCGCCTTAATTTACGTCGTCCAAACTAAATAAACAACTCTTTAAAATGGTTATCAAATCAGTTGCAAATGAGTATCGAAATGGATTTAATTTAGGGAAATTGACCAAAATGACCATTTTATACACTACACCTTAACAAAATGACCATTTTTCAGAATATTTTCACAAAATGACCATTCAAATCACCCCGAAAGGGGGAAATTTGACTTTTTGGAGGTGATTTTGATCAGAAGGTATGAAAGGGGTCCTACATGTATCTGATTTGGAGGAAAAAAAATCAGATATTATATCTGATATATGAAATCGTCTCATATTTATATTATTTTAATAGAATTATATATATGTAGATAACATTGGTTGAAAAGTTGGATGACTTGTTTGCAACACTAGTCAAACTTTATTTTTTCTAATACCGTGTTCCTACTTTTTTTTTTCTTTATAAATGAAGTGCGTATTTTTTTTTCTAAAAAATAAAAAGTTGAATTTCAATTTTTTTAATTATTATTTAATATTATAAATAATAATTATATTAGAACAAATTAGCCTCTGACGTGTAGCTCAGTTGGTAAAAGATGAGATGATTTTGTCTAAGTACAAGATAGGTCTCAGGTTCGATACTCCCCTCGAACTAGCATTAGTAGCTGTGTGAGACAAAAATGCCCCTAAAATCAATGTCCTTGAAGGCGGGTTCCGTGTGGGACCGGCCAGGATTGCCAATAATCAACTTTTTGTCCAAAAATAGTGTATTAAATTTTATAGAATTTACTACTCCCTCCGCCCGAAAATAAGGGGTTGTTTGACAGTTGATAAATGATTTGATGTAGAATGATTAAGTGATCAGAATGATTAAAAGACTCTCATGATATAGTGCAAAATTAAATGTAATTATTTGTTAATTATCTAAAACGAAATTAGGGCGCTGAATGGTTAAGGGAGATCCAGAATAAAAAATCATTCAGTTTTGTTATAAAACTTTTTTGCTAACCAAATGAAAATTTTACTCTTATTTAGTTTCTCCATCTTCACAACTTTTAGGGGCGTTTGGTTCGCAGAATGTTTTGGATGGAAATAAATCTGTTAAAGAAAAATATGACACACAGTTTTAAGCATACATAATTATTACACGTTTTTGTTAATCAAATTACATATTTACCCTTATTTATTTTTTCCCTCTTTAAAACTCTTAAATATTTGTGTATTAATTAAAGAAAGATTTGAAAATTCAATTATCTACTTTCAAAAGTAGACACTTACTTTAAAATAAATAAAATGACAAATTGTATAAAAAAGTAACGTACTTTAACTTGATTCCTGTTTTGGGTAACATACTTTCAAAACTTTCATTTTGATACATAACATGTACAGTTTTAAACATTTGAGTGCTCGGATAACCGGTTGAAACATTAACCGGTTACAATGTCGATGTGACGAATGATGTAGTATTCAACTCACTATTATTTGTTATTCAACTCAATTTCATTCCATCACTTGCCACATTAGCATGATAACTGGTTAATACTTTAACCGATTATTTGGATACTTAAATGTTTAAAACTTTACATCTTATATACCAAAATGTAATTTCTCTAGTATTTCTTAATCCTGGATTTATATCCCAAGTTGCATCATAATGTTTAATGACTTTTTAACCTAAAATATAGAAAACAATAATAACACCAAGTGGGACCAGGATAATGCATGTGTTTGACTTTCTAACATCCATAAAGTAATTAATTAATTAATTTTTCTTATTTTTTGAATAATGTTTGTGTGAATTCTCTTTTTTACCCCTACCATATATTTTGTTATTTGGTACAAGATAATAATAATAATAATGATTTCAAATAAATATTTTGGGTTTCGGTTTTATTTGGCTTCATTTGTTTTGTCTTTTCTGACGCTGTGCTGGACCTGAACCTAGATGATATATTCATGACCAGGATGAAACTAAGTAGAGGTTAGAACCGACTGATGTTGAAGAATTAGCTGATAAGTTGTGGTTAGGAATGAAATGCCACTCGAACCGAG
Organism: Cynara cardunculus var. scolymus; assembly: GCF_001531365.2. Classification (NCBI taxonomy): domain Eukaryota; kingdom Viridiplantae; phylum Streptophyta; class Magnoliopsida; order Asterales; family Asteraceae; genus Cynara; species Cynara cardunculus. Next base: position 1,561,173 of record NC_037544.1, read on the forward strand.
AGCTAGCTGGTTTCTGCATCCCAACCCTTGATCAGATAAAATTGCCCATCCTATAATCCATTTACAAATCATAACCTGCTGACTTTGTTTGGATGTTTGAATAATTTATTTCGACTTTTAAAGAAAATCATAGATGATAAAGATATCTAAAAAGAATATTGGTGGGATTTGAAATTAGATTCTATTTCGATCTCACGTTTGGTTTAAAGGAAAGTTTGGAGTTTAAATCTCGTGATTTCAGTGAAATTTTACAAATATGGGATTTAAAAATATCATGGGGATAGTTTGTATTTAGTGGGATTTAAAGATCTCGTGTTGTTTTAAAATATGTTAAAAAAAACATTTATTTTGTAATAAGTAATTAATAAAAGTAATTTATTTATTTTTATAATTTTTTTTAAAGAATTGAATTCGGTTCGTTCTAAATCCTACAAAGCAAACATACAAAAGATTCCAAATCCCCCTTGTTCCAATTTTATTCACGGAATCCATATCTCCTGAAAACATTTAGGGGTTGTTTGTTTACTTCTTAATAGTTCTATTGAGAGATAACCTATTAATCCTTAATAGGTGAATCTTGTTTGGCAACAAAAAAACATGTTTCTTAATGGCTCTAAAACCCTTTGAATGATTTTGTATCATGAGCATCCCTTAATCATTAAGCATCCTAATTTCATTGTAAACAATTATATTTCATTTTGCACTATATCATTAGAGCCTCTTAATCATTCCGCACCAAACCATTCAGCAACTGTCAAACAACCCCTTGGTCAAACTAAACGAACTCTAAAGGTAAACGATGCAAAACCTACAAAAAGTGATGAAACATGACAACAAAAAGATTTTCCCACAATCACTTTACTTTTAGGATCAAATCTTAAAGAAGAAATTTCGTTAGAAACTCGAAAATTGTCCACTGCACACCACACGTCCCTCTTCCAGATGAATATTTATCATGAATAACACATTAATGATGATTATGAAACGTGTTATTCATCATGGATCACACTCACACGTTCATGATGAATAACACATCATATGTTACAAAACTAACCCCTCAAATCTTAGAATGAAATATTTGATCCACTGTTATGTCAAATAAGAACCTTAATATATGAGATTCGAACCCTTTGTTTATCAAGCAACATATGCCACAAATGAAGGCGAATATTTGTCATTATGTCGACAATAACCAATGTGTGAATTTTAGTATCTTTAATTCAGTATATAAGATTCAAACCCTTGGTTTATCAGGTAACATGGACCTCATATCAGGGATATACCACAAATGAAAACGAACCAAACATGAGATTGGAATGGATTTCAAATGCGGACAAGCCAACAAACCAAAGATGAGATTGTAACTGATTTGAAATACAACCACAAGGGTTGTGCCTGATTGGTTTGAACTTGTCTTCAAAGGTCAAAAAGTATCAGGAGGTCCCAGGTTAAAATCCAAGAAGGAATAAAAATCCTCTTGTGGCCACGGAGGTTCAAATATGTTGACTTTGAGCTATCTGTAAAACATGTTATCGTCATAAGATTAGTCGGCTCGAATAACGGGTTGAATATCCAGGTGAATAAAAAAACTGATTTGAAATACAAATGTGGAGTCTCTCCCGAAGGCCCAAACCAGGCCCAATATCAACGCCTCAACCTCACTTCTTCCTGCACTCGACTCAATCACACGTGAATCCCCTCCCCCGTGGTCGCCTTCTGCTCCCTGCCGGCGTGCTGCTCACCGGATGCTAGCCTCCGACCTCCGCCCCTGCTACTCCTCGCCGGCGGCTTGATCTCACCTCTCGGTAAGTCGATTTTAGTCGATCATTTTTAGGGTTTAGTAAATCGCAAATTGTTGGAATATGGTGGGCAAATTGACATCGACTCGTTGTTTCAAAAACGTTACGGTAATTGATATGATCGTGCATTCATAAGTTGGAATATGCTTCTGACAACATTTCAAATTGAGATCGACTATTATGTTGGATTATGCTTTTGTTGATCTGTTATGTTTCGAATATGTTAGCATATGTTGGCCAAATTGACATTGAATCTCTGAAAATTGGGAATTGAATGCTTCTGCCTTCTGTAGTTCTGTAAAATGTCCCTGTTCCACTGATTCAATTAAGCTCTCTCATCTCTTGTGATGAATGGTAGAATTAAATATATTTCCCATTTGAAATATAAAACAGTCAAGGTCTGAAAACTTTCAACTTCCATTATATGAATGTATAGATAGTTTCGGGTTGGGTTGGGTTCCGGTGAGAATGAAAGTTATTGTGAGAATGAGAAGGGATTTCTACCGTTGGATCAATCCTAATCGAAGAGAACCACTAGATCAAATTCTTTCTAAACTGCAATTCATGGAATGTTTTGAGATTAAAAGTGATCAAAGGTCCAAATCCCTTCTTACACTTCTAACTTTAACTCTTATTCTCACACGATCTTTCTTCTAGATAGCTAATGTGATTCCCCACATGGATAGATACAGTGGCACGTGCCACCTCTTCATGGTTCTTCATTAGGGAAAAAATTACGTTTATGAAGGGTGCCACCGTGTTGTTTTGTTGGATGCCACCACATAGTTTTTGATGATGAGATGTTGACACAAGACTTCAATGGTTAAGATGGTAAATGATCCTGCCTTTGTATAAAAGGCCCATGTTCGAGTCGGTTATCAAATCTGTTGTTTTTAGCTTAAGTTTTGGTGTTCTTTTATACCTCTTGTGTTTTCTAAAATATATATAGACCGGTCTCGAACATTGGTCTTTTTTATGTAAGGACAAGGAACCATCCAACAAATCTATACTAATATCTTGGAAAAAAAAGATACTTTTTTATAGTCAAATTGTACCACCACTTGAAAAAAAACTGCGTCCGTCTCTGGTGCTTCCGTCAATATATTAGCACTAAAACCCCTCTGCAAAGCCCTAGTCGCTCAATCAGCCCTAAAATGCCTCCTCACGTATGGTTCCTAGGGAGCGGGTTCAGTGTAGGGTCGGTCGGGGTTGCCAGTAATCAACCCTTTGCTCAAATATTTGCACCACTTTGATTTTCTTTTTAAATTGCACATTTGGTTTTGATAAATTTCTTCTGATTGTGGAAGAAATGGAGATCAATTTTTCCTAAAGAGAAATCATAATCGAAATATAAGATGTTTGAACTATTTGCGGTATGAACATGCAAGAATCAAGCCACTTGGGTTATGGCGTACCGGTTAAAGCTCAGGGGATTTAGTGGAAATCTCATATGTGTTCGAATCGAGGCGTTGCCTAAGCCCTTATGGCCATGGAGGTTCATCTGAAATGACTTCACGCTATATGTGGGCGCCTGGGGGATTAGTCGGTGCGCATAAGCTGATCCGGATATCCACGGTTCAAAGATATCGACAAAAGAGGTTTTTGAGACTTTTAGGACCTTACAGAATGGCATTTTGCATTTCCTAATTCCTATATGAACATCAATCCCCAGCCCTAAATTCTAATAGCAAGACCAAAACTATGAAATGCAACTTTATTGTAGTCTTTGGGTGTTCGGTTTTGTTTCCGATACTAATAACGGACTTCCCGATTGTTGTAATTTACTACTATCTCTTTTTCAGCATTGATCAAGCAATTCTACATCCTCAAATCGTTAGGTCCTTGACCCACTTCTAGTTTTGTTGATTGGAAGCAAGAAAGGCACTTCTAGTTTTCTTTGAAGACACATCTTTATCGAAAAAATGAAGGAAGAAGAAGTAAATAGATGTCAAATTCAAGAATGGTATCCAAGATTCAAATCTGCATCCATAAAAACCGTGATTCACGAGCTTCCCGAATCATTCATCGAGTATCTTCTCGATGATTCAGGCCCCTTCCTTCTCCCACTTTCCATCTCCAATGATGATGCATTGCCCAACAGAATCCATAAACCCGAAGAAGAAGAAGATTATGTTATATCAGAAGAACCATCAGATGATGATTCAGAACAAACTTCACCGCCTCCTTCTTTCCCGGAACTCGAATCCCAAATCAACCAATCAATCGAAACCCTCGGTGGTGCCATCTTCCCGAAGCTCAACTGGAGCTCCCCTAAAGACTCCGCTTGGATAAGCCCAAACGGGAGCCTCAAATGCACATCTTTTAGTGAAATCACACTCTTGCTTAAATCTTCCGACTCACTCGTCCACGATCTATGTCACGCTTATGATTCATGCAGCGACTGCAGTATCCGGCGACCCACTCGTTTTTTCCTCGCTCTTCGAAAATGGTACCCGTCTCTCCACCCCGAAATGGAATTCCGTTGCTTCATACACAACCGCATCCTAGTTGGAATTTCCCAGCGGGAAGTCACTGGATTTTACCCTATTTTGACCGAGCAGAAGCACGAGCTGGAACCCGTGATCAAAATCTTCTATACGGGCGAGGTGAGTACAAGATTCGAGTCGGAAAGTTACGCGTTTGACGTTTACGTGAAAAGAAATGGAGATGTGAAGCTTCTTGATTTCAATCCATGGTGTGAATTTACATTGCCATTGTTGTTTACATGGGAAGAACTGGAATCTGAGCAGTTGAGTAGAGAAATGGAGTTCAGAATTGTGGAGAGTCAATGTGGAGTAAGGCCAGGTTTGAAAACTGCAGTTCCTTATGATTATTTGGATACAAGTGAAGGAAGTGGTTGGGATCAGTTCCTGAGAAATGCCGATGAGGAGTTGCGGCGGCAGACGAGGTCGGCCGGTGGCTAACGACCGTTGTTGTTGTCGTCCTTCTGCTTGCTTCAAAGTAAGGTTCGTTTTGTTGTTAGTTGTCGGTAATTATGATTCTAGACTCGACTTTTAATTGCTTTATGATATAGGCGAGATAGAGGAATGGTATCGCTATATTTTATCGTTAAACCTTGCTTTCGAATGAGATATATTGAATGGCATTATTGTAATTTGCCATGTTCTTATGGGCCTGTTTGTTAGCAGCTTAATAAGACCCATCAGCTTTATATGACTATTTGGTAGTGTTTTTGCGTAGCTTAATGGTTTTGATTTTTGATCATTTTGTGCTTTTGAAAGAAAGATGGGTTTTCTAGGAACAGTTTCATACCACCACAGATACCACATTATTGTGACATGACAGATTAAGGGTCCATTTACCAAACGCTTACTGGGTAAGCATTTATGTGTTGTCACTTGCCTAAATGGGTGACCGACTGTTCGTTGTAAGGACCGAGAATCTTACTTTGTAAGAAGCATAACAAGGATAGATAATCTTACCCGGTAAGTGAAAGGGAAGTCTCTTAGGGCTTGCTTGTTAGCGGCTTATAAGCTTAACGAGACTCACATCTTGGTAGTAGTTTAATGATATAGAAAATGGCTTATTCAGTAAGCTTATAGAGAGGAGCTTTATGCAAAAAACCAAACTTGTCATTCCTAAATAAAAAACACGCACCTTCCATCTACGGGAGCCCCCTCCCAAACAAATTTTTTTCTCAATCTATACATACATTAATCCACACAAACCCATAAGGACTAAAATGAAAAACCAACCAAACAACCCCTTGTTCGGTAAGCGTTTACCAGGTAAAAGACGCCTCCCAACAATCCATTTAAATGCCCGAGACTGTTACCCAATAACGTGGGGGTGGTGACTATTGTTTGTAGTGTTTGGTAACCGGCTCCTAAATGCTTTCCGGCAACAGAAGACTAGCTAATGGCTACAACGGTGGTCGTCTTGACGGTGAAGGGAAATATAGCTTGTACTCAAAAAATGTTTACCAGGTTATAAACCTTTGTTGATGACCAAAAATGTGAAAACACAGGGATTAGTTGGACGGAAATGGTATAAAAAACGTGATATTTTGACTTTGGGGATAAAAATGTTCAGATCAATGTCGACAAGGCTATAAAAAACAAAATTTTCCACAAATTTTGTAGGGGTAGAATTGTAATTTCACAGGGCTAATTTGATTGGAAATTTGGAATATCCCCCAAATGAGAAGCATCCTTAGGAGAGGTCAATTCCAAAAGCCATCGACCTCCTCCTTCCATGAAAATACCGTCCCCCAAAAATTCTACAATTTGGAATCGGTCCGCTTCGCATTTGTCCGTTTATATACACATCCAATTCAGAGGCTGATTTCTTCATTATCAACAATCTCTCACCCTCACATCTCTTTCCAATTTCAATGGCGGAATCAAAGAATCAATCAGAGTTTCAGGATTTCTTACCTTTAATGGCGGAAAAGCTCGGCGGCGATGGTCTGATTGGAGAATTATGTAACGGATTCCGGCTGTTGATGGACGCTGAGAAAGGTGTGATTACGTTTGATAGCTTGAAGAACAATTCATCGGTTTTGGGGCTGCAGGATCTGAGCGATGAGGATCTGTTGAGTATGTTGAGAGAAGGTGATTTTGATGGAGATGGTGCTCTGAATCAGATGGAATTTTGTGTTCTCATGTTCAGATTAAGTCCAGATCTGATGGATCAGTCTGAGGTTTTGTTGGAAGAAGCTCTTGAACTGGAGTTGAACAACTCGCATTCATAGTTTAGGTTTTGATTCTGATTTTTCATCTTTTACTGCTTCTAATTTACTAAATAATGCTTAAGATTTGTTGATCTTCGAACGTTTGACTGAAATTATATATAAATATAGAGCACTGATTATTTATGAACCGTCGTGTTACTACAAACTTTGCAAACAAGAGTGAAGATCCATTGTTTCCCTTTTATCACCGTAACTTTGCTTTTCGCTGGAACTCAATCCGTATCTATATATGTATGTATATGTAAATAGGAGCAATGATTCATTGATTTGCAAACCTCAATTAATATAAACCGATGACAACCAACCATCTAAGGCGTTGATTATAATGAATAAATTATGATCATATTTCATAAATATCTTGATCATAATTGTTTGGTTTGTATAAATTAGAGGGTTTACACTCTCTCTCTCTCTCTCTCTCTCTATATATATATATATATATATATATATATGAGGAACGATCAAATGCAAACCATCCAATTTGTACAAACCATTCTCATCCGTCAATTTCATTGTTTAATCTTATGAAATTTTTTCATAAAATTATTCCATATAATACTTTTTTGATGAAGTTGTTTCATATATGGTTATAAAATTGTTTCGTATAATATTTAATGAAATTTTAATGAAGTTGTTTCATGTATTTCTTTAAAATTAAAATAATGAAGATGATAATATCCATGATTAACAACCTCTACAATAAAAATGATTAATCAACATGTCATAATTACAAAAAAATGAATAAAATGAAAAATTTTGATTGGTTGAATGAGGTTTGTACGTTTTATACAAATAACGTGGTTTGCAAAGTAAACATTATCTCTCTCTCTCTCTCTCTCTCTATATATATATATATATATATATATATATATATGGGGATAAACTGTGAAAACCGTTGATTTTATTGTTTATCTTAGTGAAGTTTTTTCATGAAATTGTTTTAAATAATTAATTTCAAATAATTATGAACATTATCATATTCATTCTATTAATTCTAATAAACAAAATTTATCAAAATCGAGAAATACATGAAACAATTTAATTTTTACATAGAAATAAAAATATATGAAATATTTTCATCAAGAAATGAATTAATGAAAATAATTCATTATATTAAATAATTTCATGAAAAAAATTCACTAAAATAAACAATAAAATCGATGGTTTTCACGGTTTATACAATAGTTTGGTTTGTATTTATTCCCCCTATGTATATATATATACACACACACAATTGTTAATGTGTTTCTTCTAATCCTTTTCCTCTTAATGAACCTAGGGATTGTTTGGTTGGTTTTTCACTAAGTCTTGTATAGATAAAGTTGACTGTATAGATAAGAAATGTTTTTGTTTGGAAACGTATTTTCATAGATGGAATGAGCGTTTTTCTAATTGGGAGGCATGTTTGGATTAAACTTGACTTTCTGCATAAGGCTACCACTAAAAGCTTGTTGAATAAGACATTTTCTATATCATTAAGCTACTACTAAAGAAACAACGCTTGTAAGGAGTCCTATTAAAACCAAGAAATATAGGCAATTGGTTGGACCGTAGGTGCGATGATTTACTTCACGGGCGAGGTCGGAATAGCCGAGCCACTTCCCTTTCTTTATGATAATGAAAAAATTGGGTGCTATCATATAGCTTTGTATCGGCTAAGTGACACAGGTGGTGCATGGCTGTCATCAGCTCGTGCGATCATATATAACAGACCAAATATGTTGCGAGTCTTATTAAGTTGTTACCAAACAATCTCTCAATGGTCGATCTAGTGGGTAGATAAGATTTACCGACGATGTCGGTTTTTCATAAAGAAAGTCTATTTAAATATAATATTATTTAATGATAAATCATTGAATAATTTGGAAAAGAACAAATATAGTATTAGTCAAACTTGCCTTTTTTTTTCTTTTAAAAGTTTATGATTTCACTTGGGATTCAATTATTGAACCACATAAACAAACTTGTATTTGATTGTGTTTATCTGCAATTAGTTATACGAATTCAAAAATTAAGGTTTAATAAGTTGTACTTACGAATAATTTACTCGCACTATTGAATTTTAAGTAATATGTATCAATAAACAATATTTCATGTGTAAAAAATTTATTTTTAAGAGTTTTCTTCAAATGCTTATAATATAGATACATTTTTCTTGGTGGTCATTGGTACATTAGTTTTCCCCCACCTTTTTAGCACAATGCTCCATTTTATGGCTTCATTGGGCTCCTTGTTGCATTTTCATTTCAATTATTTGGGCTATAGATGGTTTAATTAATTGCTTAGTTTTATTTTAGCCCATTTAACCAATATTTCGTTTAATTAATTTTATATCCGTTAATATCTGGGCCATTTGCTTTCTGGTTTGGAGTCATCGTTAATGCATGATCTTCAAAAAACCGAGCTTCAACTATGAGTTTTCAAGTGGGTAACGAGACATCTCAAAACAAGATCCATTTTGTGGGCACTGTGGATTGAAAAACCAATTCGTCCAACGAGCTGAGTGATTCGCAGCTTTCATGACAACAACGTGTTTTACATTTTTCTGTTTAGAGTCCCCCTTTTTGCTAACTGGGCTTTTCAAGAATTAATGTTGTTCGCTTCGGGTTTTCTTCTTTTCTGTATGTTTCCATCTCTCTGTTGCATCACTATAGGTTTTAATGTATACCGTTGTACCTTTTGGTTTCGGTTCTGATTTTGTGTTGCTTGAAAACAAATACGTTTTAAGCATGTGATCGTTTCAGTTCTTGTCACAATGAAAATGATAACAAATCCCATTTACTATTATAAACAATTTTGTGGTATTTGACTACACATCGTCACTATGCAAATTACAGAAAAATGATTCAATCAATCATTAACTTCCGTTGCCATCTTCACGTCACATCCTTTTGTTCTGGATGTCTAAATTGAACAATAAACATGATTTATGTCATTTTCATTAGGTTTAATTCACATTTCATTAAAATATAACTAGGCATGGCAACGGGGCAGGAATGAGGAGGGTTTTGTAATCCCCGACCCCAACCCCAACCCCTGTTTTTAGTAACAGCCCACAACCCCTGGCCCCGACCCCAGTCTCATGCGAGTACGAGGATTAATATCTCTTTTCCAGTCAAATCCCATGAAGAATATCCGTTAGTTTGAGTCTATCAGGGATCTCCGTCCCCAACCCCGATTTAAGTAACAGCCCCCGGCCCCAGGACCCGTTTTAGCGGGGAATCCCCGTCCCCGTACTAATCGGGTGAGCCGGGTTCCTCACCGGATCGGGGCAAATCACCATCTTAAATATAACAAATCAAATCCTGATATGAAAACAGAGGTTGTTATTTCACCTCTGTATAAATAATATTCCTTTCTTAAATTTTTGACAAATATAGAAATATGTTTTCATTAAACTCTTAAAATATTAAAAATAAAGCAGACTTCATGACGAAATTAATGACATATAATTTTAAATTTTATCAGATAAGTATAAATATGGAACCGATATATGTTGCATGACTTTTTTAACACGGGATGCTGACACGTAAATTTTCATTTTCTATTTTACGTCTTGGTTTGTGATATAAACAAAATTATGATCATTTTTACCAAAATGAAAACGTCGTTTTTGGAAAGAAAAAAAAAAGTTTCGTATTTATTTGTTTAAATATTTAATATGCTAAAAACGAGTAGTTAATGCGTGTATTATATTTCTACCCTTTTGAAAAACTTCGAATCGACATTACAATTTGAGAGTTCATATGTTTCGAGAATGGATCTATACTGAACATATATTTATACTGATTATTGCAAAGATCTAGAATAAGAATATAAGATAACAAGTAAATATTTGAGAAAATTTATGCACATTCAGATAATTTTACATTAGAATTATTTATACATACAGAAATTAAACAATTTTCATAACTCCTGTTTTGAAGAACTGGTTTTCAAATCTTTTCATTTAAAAAATTTGTTGGAGTAAAAATCTCTAAAATCTTTATTTCCAATATTCTATTGGAGATGTTTTTAGGGGGTGTTTGGGATTGCTTATTTAAAACAACTTATGTTTTTTTTTTTTTGGTAAAAGTGTTTATTAACTTATGTGGTATCAAATCGGAGTTCTGTAAAAAGTGTTTGAATTAGCTTATAGTGGTACCAAAAAGCAACAAACTGATAAGTTGTTTTTTAGTGTTTGACATATTTTGCTTATATATGTAAAATGACAAAAAAAGACAGTCTTCCGTATTATTGCCTTACGAGAGTGTTTGGGATTGCTTATTAACTTTATTTGATTTTTTAACACGAAAAAACTTATTTTTCATCATTTATAATAATATATTTGACAAAATTTTATATCAATAAAATTAATAATTTATATCAATAAGATTAATAATTAATAAACATTAATAAATAAGGTTAAAATGGTAAATTGGTAATAAACAGTTTTTCATAGTCAGGAATGATTAACTTATCAAAAACTGTTTATAAGTAGTTTTATTTTTCCTCATCAAAACACTAGCATTTAACTTAACACCAGTGTCAGACTGAAATAAGTTAAAAATCACATAAAATAAGCAATCTTAAACACCCCTTTAGGAAAGATAAATTATTTATTTTTATTATTTTCTACCTATGAAACATATTAAAATTAAATATTTAAGAGAAATGATTAATATTTTATAAATTATATTCAATGTTTAAATATTATAATTAATATACATAATTTCAAAAATACATAAGAAAGGGATTATGTTGGATATGAAAGTAAATTTTTTTTTAAATTTAATTTTTAAGTATCACACTATATTATAAATCATTTGACAAAAATTCTTAAAAACCATTTTTATGTATAAAGTATCGTTTATTGATGCATATTACTTAAAATTCAAGATTAAAAATAAATTGTATGTAAGTACAACTTATTAAAACTTCATTATTGAATTCGTGTAATTAATTATAGATAAACATAATCAAATACGAGATAAATATCTAATTTTAAAATATAAACAATCTAAAATATGATTAGAACAATCATTAGTTATAACAAAATACTTAATTATTATCTTTACAAAATATTATATTATTGAACGATAAATAAATTACTTCGCTATTAAATATAAATTAAATTATAAGTAAAATATTGAATTAAAAAAATTACATAAAAACGAGGACTTTAAATAGTAAATTTGATAATAATATCGATATATATATTTTCTTAAATTTTTATGATATAATTAAATTTATAAATTATTCAAAAATAAAAATATTATCGTTTTCTCAAAATTACTAAAAAAAGATATTATATAGACAAAGTCAAAGAATAAAACAAAATATTAAAATTGATATAAATCTCATTAAATTACGCAAGCACCTTCTAGTATATCTAAACTATGTTATAAGACATTTGACAAAAACTCTTAAAAACTATATTTTATACATGAAATACTGTTTATTGATGCATATTACTTAAAATTCAAGATTATAAGTAAATAACCCAATCTTGAATTCGGTAACTAATTGCAGATAAACATAATTAAATACTGGATAAACATTTCATTTTAAATATAAAAAATTTAAAATATAATTAAGATAATCAATGTATTATAACAGAATACTTAATTATTATGTTTATGAAAAATTTCATTATTAAACATAAATTAAATTATAATAAAAAATTGAATTAAATAAATTACACAACAAAACAAGAACTTTTAAGTAGTTAATTTGATAATAATGTCGATATATTTTTATAAAAAATTTAAGATATCTTCAAATTTATATTTTATTTAAAAATAAAAGCATTATCTTTTTTCTCAAAACCACATAAAACTATACTATAACATTGACAGAAAACAAAATAAAATAAAATATTAAAATCGAGATGCATTTTACTGTATTATTTTTTTTAATTTTAAAAAAATTATTTATAAGATTATTTACCAATATTGCCTTTCAAAAAAAAAAAAAGATTATTTACCAATATTTATTTAAACAGAAATTTGATAAATCAATTCCGAGTTTCCGGGGCCAACTCAGAGGAGGGACCCACCTGGAAAAAAAAGAAACACGTTTGTGTAGGGAATTGTTTTAGCGAGACGGAGACGTCTCTCGCAATAAAAAATGATGGTGGTTGGTGACACCAACATCCCATCATTCCCTCATGGACCCCACATCTTCAACTAACCCTCATCTCCCCTACGACGTCGCTTTCCTATTTTTTCTTAATTAATTGCTGTTTTCCTACTAAAATTTATTTCTACAATAAAATATATATATATATTTAGGAATGTGTAACACTTTTTAATTAATAAAATTATGATTTTGTCCTTAATTATAGAGATAAATAGTCGTTTACTAAATGGTTACCAAGTCCATTATTTACCTTATTGGATAACATGACAAGCATCGGGAATCTTACCTGATAAAAATGATGATAAAGATGGAGAGTCTTACCTGTTAAGTATTTATCGGGTACATGGTTGCATACAACACCGTTTTAATGAATTAAAATCTTACCCGATAAAGTAAGTTAGAGCCTTGACTCTTACTGATAAGCATCTATTGGGTAAGTGTTTGGATAAACAATCCTTGAATTTTCTCCCTCTCGTGATTGTGGGTTTCTGGATTAATTTATACGTGGATCAATTAAGTTTATCAGGTTTTTAAGTCAACAGTAAGGCAAATCCTTAAGAGGTCCTGAAGGAACTTGAATTTGTGTCTTTGTTCTATCATAATAGTTAAAACAAAAAAGAATGGGATGAGATCAAATTACAAAACTACCCTCGTCTGATATATGTATGTGGATGTGTGTAGGGCAAATGAAATGAAAAATACAAATATATGTTACAAACCTACGAATCAGTTTTCACGTTTTAAATAGCACATATGAAACATGCTATTGTTTCCGTGTTAAAAAAACAAAAATATGTTACCAAAATATCTTTGTCTTAGCGGTATCGTAGTCTTCTGGGCCTCCTAGGAGGTTAGGGGTTTAAACCAACCAAAGGTGAGGAGGGTGTGTGAGTTTAATTGTTGCATTTTACCGTATATAAATACTTGTACTTTAAAAAAACAAAAACATGTTTCATATATGGAACACACAGACATACAAATACATGAATAAAACACATGAGACCATATGAATAATAAATATTTTAAAATCAAACTTATTGAATGAACAATAAGATATAAACGTTACTAAATTTTCTGGTGGTTTATGTATAAATTCACATATAAATAAGTGTTAAAATAGAAAATTATCAAATTTGGTATGATTTACAAGTCAATGAATAGTAATATAGAAACATTATCAAATTTGTTTATAAGGTGTTTTTCTAGTGTTACATGTAGTTTATATATTTATTCACATGTGAATGAATAATGAAATATAACATCAACAAATTTTCTTGTGGTTTTATGTGTTCATTCACACGTGAATACTAACTACTATAAAGCTATTTTGATATCATCTCGCCAATAAACTTGGTGCAAATTCGTATGTGAATATACACTAATATCTCATGCAATAAAATTGTCTGATAATATGAATTAGGGGTGTAAGTGATACGAGACAACTCACGAGTTATTCAAGATCGACTCTGTCAACACTTGACTCGAATAGGTAAGGCTCAAACTCGAACTCGACTCGTCATATTAACGAGTCGAGTCAAGCTACCAAATACTCCACTCGAAAAGCTCATGAGATAATCAATTTTTTTATATAAAATTAGTTTTAAAAATATAATCAATTTTATAATATAATATGCATTATATAATGTAATAAAAGTGTCTTATATTTTTGGATATTTGAACAATATCGTGCATTTTTAATTACAATAACTATATTAATATTTTTTTTATTAAAATCATATTACAAAAGACAAAAAAAAAACTAAAGAAATGTTGGTGAAGTTGCCCCGCATTGGAAGAAACATTGTAAAAGAAGATGGAAAATTGCTATAAAAAGAGAGGGAGATGAATGAAGTTCGTAACTTTGTTTTTTTTATGATGAAGTTTGAGATGCATCCTTTTGGTTTTTTAAAATTTAAAAGAAGACATTTAAGTTTATAATTTATAAGAGAAGATTCTAAAATTTCATAAAATTTCGACGAATGAGTTTGATTTGAGTTCGAGTTCGAGCTTGGTTCGAGCTTCAAACGAGTTCGAAGTCGAGTTTGAGTTTAAAAAATTGTAATTAAGTTCGAGTCGAGTTTATTTTTTAACTACTCACGAGTTTTCGAGTCGACTTCGAGTTTGAAAAAATGACTATTGAGTTCGAGTCGAGTATATTGATACTCAAGCTCGACTCACATTATTTACACCCCAATATAAATAAACAAATACAAGAACAATTACATTAACCCAAAATGCATATGAAGTTGTAGAGTTTTTTACACATGTGATACTAAATCAGAGACGCAGACGATTTCCGATGCGATCTTGGTTGAGGGCCAAGTCGCTATTACACCACTAAGCCATATCATAAGTATTATCACATGTGATAAGGGTGTTGTTGATATGATACTATAATCCATTAAGACCATCACATGTGATGCGAAATCATAGACACGGACAACCTTTGACGCAACCTAAGTCGTAGAACACGTTGTCCACATATTACAGGGTCCCCTCACGCGTATTATCACATGTGATAAAGGTGTTCTTGTGTTCTCGTAAAATGGAGGTGTTCTTGTTTGAACCTCTAGGTTTGGTTCACGTGAGACCAATGGTTTTTCATGAGACCCGTAAGACCAATTTATGTTCATTGATCAACTTTATAAGCTAATGATCTAATAGTCTAAAGTTGCATGATGACAATTTTGTGATTATTGGGAAGTCTCGTGGCAATTTTTGTGATTATGAATGTTCAAATTGTAGATCTAATCCTAGGGTTGAGAATTGGTCTTACAGGTCTTACTAAAAACCTTTGTTCTCACATGATCCCAAGTCTATATGTATATAATATGGTTGAGTTTCGGTCAGGAGGAGAGTTAATGTGAGAAATGTAAGAAAAGATCTCCACCATTGGATGCACATTATGATGAAATGCACGAAGATGAAATGACGAGATGCACCAGATCAATCCCCCGTATCAAGCACGATTCATGAGTGAGTTTGAGATTAAAGGTGATCAAGAGTCCAGATCCCTTCTTACGACTTATCACCTTAACTCTCATTCTCACACGATCTTTCGCATATATATATATATATATATATATATATATGCGTGTGTGTGTGTGTGTATGTATGTATGTATGTATAGGGGCCTAATCAAATGAGAATTAATTAGTTTGTGGTAACCGTGATGTCCAATATCAATCACAAATCGATAGATAAATTAGAAAATTTATAATTTTGGTAATTTTGAATTAAAATTTTAATGCAAGGACATTTTAGGTATTTTAAAATTCTCATCTCTCCTCTCCCCGTCCCCGTCCACCGTCCTCCGGCCATCGTTCTCCGATGACACCACAGTGGTATCACAATGCATCTTATATGTGTTTGGGTATCACATTGRYGTCGTTTGTGTGGTCGATCGGAGATGTAACACAGTGGTATCACAATGCATCTTACATGTGCTTGGGTATCACATTGTGTCTTTTGTTTAACATAGTCAATATTTTAGATATCACAGTGGTATTACTGTAGGACGGGTACATAGAGAGGAGAGGAGAGAGAGGAGGTAGAATACCTAAAATGTCCTTACATTAAAATTTTAATTCAAAATTACCAAAATTATAAATTTCTTAATTTATCTATTGATTTGTGGTTGAGATTGAATCTCACGGTTACCACAAACTAGTTAATTATTCCTTGAATGGACCCCTATATATATATATATATATATATATATATCAGGTTCATACAATAACAATAACAATAACTAAATAAAAAAAAACACAAAAACAGCCTAATCAAATGTAATTTTTACACCGACATTACATGTAAAATCACATGTGATTTGAGATCAGAGGTTAGGTCGCCCACTCAACCATACGTTAACTGGGTTTCTTAATCGCATGTAAAATCATATGTGATTTATATGTGGTTTGACTGTTTTTTTGTTTCTTATTTTGACTTTATTCTCGTTTAATCACACAAACATACAGACATAAATATATAATATAATATAATATAATATAAATTATGTATGAAGTTTAATAAATGTTATATAGAATTTTTATAAATGTATATAATTATAATATAATAAATTAATATTTATAAAATGAAATAACCAAATAGTAAATTGATTTAGTAGTCAGGATTCCTTTTCAGTATAAATAGGGGACGTAGGAGCCAGAAGTCAAATTACTCAAATTAGTGCTCGTTGTTGCTCTCTCAACTCAATTCTCGACGAATCGGAACCGATAACTGATTCATTCATCATCGATCAGAAACTAGAAACAACGTCTGTGGATTCATCAATGGCTACAAAAGTGTATATTGTGTATGTATTCTTTAACTCTTCTCTCATTTGATGCCAGCTGCGTTGCCGATGGCTATTTGCTTATTTGATTTCATTTTACTCGTTTTTGATGATTTTTAATTCAATTAGATTTTATTCTCCATCAAGTAATCTGTGTTTATGTTATTGATCGGTTGATTTGAGTTTCGCGGAGTGTTTTTTTTTGGTATCGATGAACGATTTGAATTTGAAATATTCATAACATATGCTTCAGCTTGACGATTGTGTGTGATTGGTGTATAATTAATGAGCTTAGGTAGGATGAGGAAAGGAGTATCTCCAATCTGCATTGGTTTTTTTATTTATTTCTAGATCTACTTTGTGTATGTTTGGCTAGAAGCATTCGTTTGTCCTCTGCCGCGATTTTTGGAGGTGCTGAAAATTTTCTCAGAATTTTTACATGTAATATTGTTCTGATTGTGATATTTGATTGTTGATTAACGTCACTAAACAAGGGAAATAATGTATATATAGATTAATCCACACAGACAGCTTTTGTCCATGAAGGACTCAAGGTGTGGTATTTTAGGCATGTCAAGCTACTGGTCTGAGACCACATGATCTGTTCTTTTCACATTTTGTGATATAGAATTTAGAAACACAAAAAATATATCAAGTGTTTGGGCCAAAAGGCAGCATGGTTCTGATTTTTGAGAGCTCAAGGATTGGGGACAGAAGCACCTTCTTTTATATGAATGGAAGTCCTTTCCTCTAATCACCCCTGAAATGGTTACATTAGTTCGTTGACCTCTAAGGAGGATCCCCCAAAGCCCAAGCCTTATTACCAGTTGAGCTAACCGCACAAGGTTTTGCTTTTGATGAAACGAGTTTCTAGTAACTTGCTTAATCGGATGCAAATGAGAGAAAATAGGACGATAGTGATAGACACAGGAACTGATCTTATTCATGATTGGCCAAGTCCGAAAGCACCAGAATTAGAAAAGGACTTCCTGGCTTGACTTTCTTGCTTGCTGGGAGAGAGGAAGCTTCCGGACCACCTAATTACTGCTTTGCAGAGATATGTAGACCACCGCATACATGTTTCCTAAATTATAACATCAAGAACATAGCACCTTATCTTTCCCATAAATGAAACAACATTTAAGGGAAGTTAATTCGAGTATCTGTCACATACTCTGGAGATAACCATTAGAGAAATGATTAGTAGAACTTCTCTTGATCTCTTCCCTGGTATCTAATCCACATGTGTTTGCTTCTCCATAATAATCAGGCACTAGGAGCACCGTACTGCATTTCTTTCTTTTGTTTATGTGAAGAGTATATCTTCTGTTACTCTTGAACAATATTTATTTCCCAAGACCAATGACCATATCTGAAATTTTGTGATCAAAGATTGAATGCAAGATGTTTTACCACATAACACTTGGTCACTAAGGGGTTGTTTTGTTGGTTTTCCATTAAGTTTTGTATGGATAAAGCTGTCTAGGTGGATTAATCTGTCATTATAGATTGGAAAGGTTTTTGTTTGGGAGGGTTTATACTTTATTCATAGATGAAAGAGTGTTTTTTGATTGGGAGTGACAGGTTTGGAAAAACCTTGGCTTTCTGCATAAAGCTCCCTCAAGAAACTTACTGAATAAGCCACTTTCTATATCATTAAGCCACTACCAAATAGTCATGTATAGCTGACGAAATAAGCTGCGAGTCTCATTAAGCACATTAAGCTGCTAACAAACGAGTAATATTTGTGTTTGGCATGAGTGCTTTGGTGGCTTCATGTCATTCTATGCATTATTCGGGCAGATCAAGAGTCAAATACTGGTCAAATGAATGCTGGAGTATAGCATTTGGCTGAGTATAATACAGCTAAGAACATAAAAGCAAAGTGAACAATGAAAGAAGTGCCAAAGGTGATAAGATGCTAGATTTAAGGTTGAATCAGAAACCTTAAATCAGTTGGACTTATTCCAGGGCAAGTTGCAAGTGATGAGTAAGGTAATCTTCAAGCAAATTTACAAATTTTCTCCAAAATCCAGCACATGAGAAAAGTTTCAAGCAAATTTACTGATCTACCGATTTCCCCCAAATTAACTGTAAGATAAACTATGATAGGAAGATTATTTTACAGTGTGGTGGAACTGTGGAAGTAATAGTATAGAACATACACATCATCCTTGACCTTTTTGTTAACAACTTAATGAGCTTAATTGGACTCACTGTCACTGCTTATTCGGTCAACTTTATCCATACAAGACTTAATGAAAAACCAACCAAACAGCCCCTTAGTAGATAAAAACTTGTATATCTTGAATCAGAATCTTTATTTAAAATTCCTCTAGAATGGAACTCACCTTTTGTTATTTAAGATGTAAGCTTATTGATCATGGTATACTATTATACAACATCTGTTTTGGGAACAATTTTCTGCTTGCTGGCAATTAACGTTTTTCCTTCTTGTGGCAGGTACTATTCCATGTACGGACATGTAGCGAAGCTAGCTGAAGAGATAAAGAAAGGAGCTGCATCTGTCGAAGGAGTTGAAGCCAAATTATGGCAGGTAGATGTTTCCTCTCTAGTTCTTTTTTATATGTTAAAACGATTGATTAACATCTGTAGTTCTTCATTTAAATGTTCGTAGTGCAAAGATCATAGATTAAAAAAGATCACACAAGCATTCTTATTATGTCACATGATTTTAGAAATAACGGATGAAATAAAGCTTAGGGGCCGTTTACCAAATGCTTACTTCAAAGGTCATCATCCTCACTTATCTTACCGAGTGACATTCTTGGCCATCAAAATGGATTGTTTATAATAGTCTTTTACCTAGAAAGTGCTAACTGAGTAAGAGTCTTCATTCTCACTTACTGCGTAAGATTCTCGGTCCTTGCTATCCTCTTACCGGGTAAGATCCTTGCTATGCCCAACCGGTAAGGTAAATGACACCTGGTAAGCGCTTATCAGGTAAACTTTAATCAACGCTTAGCCTCTTACTTGCTTTGATCCCTATTACTTAAACTTTAATCAACCAACTTATTAATCTATTTAATACTCCCTCCGTCCTAAAATGATATGTCCACAATGAAAAAGACATCTAATTTTAGAAATATATAATTATTACACTTTTTGGGGATGTTTGATTGGTTTTCCATTAACTCCTTTATTGATAAAGTTGTCTGTGTGGTTCAATTTGTTTGTATAGATTGGGAAGGTTTTTGTTTGGGAATGTTTATTTCATAAATGGAAGTAGCGTGTTTTTTTAATTGGAAGGGACAAGTTTTGGAAAAAAAACTTGGCTTTCTGCATAAAGCCCCCCTTAGAAGCTTACTGAATAAGCCGCTTTCTATATCATTAAGCCACTACAAAACAGTCATGTATAGCTGACAAGATAAGCTGTGAGTCCTATTAAGCTCATTAAGCTGCTGACGAACAAGATCACAATTTTCCCCTTAATAATGGAGAGAGTAATGATTTTTTCCATCTCATAATAAGGGTAGACATGGAATTCTAGATTCGATTCCTATCTTCCTGGCTTCGGATGTGAGAGCAACTAATATGCAAATGAAACATAAAATCCTCATATTCTAAACTCAAATTCCACTTGTCCTGTTTGGATCATAGGTGCCCGAGACTCTTAACGATGAGGTGCTTGCTAAGATGAGTGCACCTCCTAAAAGCGATGTGCCCATAATCACACCAAACGAACTTCCTGAAGCCGATGGATTTATTTTCGGATTCCCCACGAGATATGGTATGATGGCTGCTCAGTTTAAATCATTTTTTGACGCCACCGGTGGTCTTTGGAGAACACAACAGCTTGCTAGCAAGCCTGCTGGTATCTTTTATAGCACTGGATCTCAAGGTGGTGGCCAAGAAACTACTGCGTAAGTACCCATATATCCTAATAATTATATACTTATGTTCTGTAACTACTGTGAGAATATGTGGAACCCCCAGATCACTCTCCAAAAGAGCCATTGAGGAGAAAGGGGAGATTCCAACATATATCCAGGAGAACGGTTTTAAGTCTAGCCGATGTGGGAGTGGGACTCCAACAACTACCTTCTTGTCAGATCCCACATCGGTTGCCTTATAAGGGACTGGATACCTCCTCTATCAGACCCGTTTTAAATCCGTGAGTCCAGTGTGGATAAATCGCACAATATCTAATACGGTTGGCTGGGGATGCTACACTTCTTTATTGATAACCGCTTCTGCAGCCGGTACATTTATGTAACAACCCGTTCCACATGTACAAAAACTAGATCTGTGAGCTCCTTATAAACTCAAAATTTTGGGGTAACATTACCTTCCACCATGGTTTTTATTTTTTAAGTTGATTTGTATGAATTTGTGAGATCCCACGTTGATTGGGGAGGGGAACAAAAGTTGCCTTTATATGAGACTGAATACCTCATCCATTATACATGTTCTAAAACGGACAATATCTGGTACAGTGGGTCGGAACGCGGATATTGTTTAATTATATGTTGATGACACAGATTGACTGCAATTACTCAACTTGTCCACCATGGGATGATATTTGTGCCAATTGGATATACATTTGGAAGTGGAATGTTTGAAATGGAGAAAGTGAAAGGTGGAAGTCCTTACGGTGCCGGGACGTATGCCGGGGACGGGTCGAGACAACCATCGGAGCTCGAGTTGCAGCAAGCTTTCCATCAGGGTAAGCACATTGCTACCATCACTAAGAAACTCAAGGGAACTGTCTGATTCAATAAGCATGTTATGCTATATAACTACTACACTACAATGTGAGTGATTGCTAAACTGCTATTATTGTTTTCTATTTCTAATTGCTTTGCTTGCTACAATAGACCTATATAAATTGTGTCTGAAACTATTATGATTGAAGCTTAATGGAATATGTTTGGAATATTGTATTGGGGTCCTTTGGATAAGTCTATTATATATATTAGGTTGCATTTGGTACACTGGACAAGACATAACAGGATATAGATCACTTTTTACGTGTGACAGGACTTTTATATGGAATAAAGTGGAATATGCGTGTTCCACCCCCACCCTATGGAACAAACCTATATTTTATCAATTTAATCTTAAAATAAAACTTAATTCTCTTCTAAAATATTAAATATTCATCCTCTTTTTTTATATTTTATTCATTCTTTAAATTTTATAATTGTATTTTATATTCTTTAAACTTTCACTTTCTTGTCCTTGAAATATTATTTTTATATTTTGGTTAATTTAAATAATTTGTTAAATATTTATCATAAAAAGTATTACAGAAGATGTATAAAATAAAAACTAGAAACTATATTTTGGTGTTATTTTAATTATTTTATTGAAAACTATCTAATGATATATTTTGTTATAAAAATAATTGTTTTATTATAATTTGATAAATTATATGAATTAATCAAAATATATAAACAACTCATTAGAAGTAAATTGGTCTTTTTATCTGTTTTGTTTTTTCCAATGATGTATGAGCAACTGTTATGTTCTGTCTTATCATGTCTAGATACCAAACACGCCATTAAAGTAAGAACCACTTCGGTTGTAGCAAACTGGTAAAGGCTCAGGGGGAATGCAGTGGAAATCTCATTTTTCCTGAGTTTGAACCCCGACATTGCCAAAGTCCTAGGGAATTTTGGGCGTCAGATTTCATTCTTACGATATTTCTAGTTACCTTTGTGGACATGGAAGTTTACCTGTGATAATTCCATATATTTATTCGTCAAATAACAAATATAACAATTTTAATTTTATTTGGTAAATAGAAGTTAAAGTTATTTTTTTTTCCTTCAAAAATAATAAGAAGTAAATGTTTTAATAAAAGATTTAATTTAATCATTATTTTTTTTT
>NC_037544.1:1584101-1690842 GCF_001531365.2 Cynara cardunculus var. scolymus
ATAATAAGAAATGAAATTGAATGATGATTAATTAATATATTATATTATTTGTGATTTGTTTTAAATGTACTATGAAATGTTAAAATTTACTACTTTTAACATTCCCTTTTTGGTCATTCTACATTTTTCAACTAACTTGTCCGTTTGTTTTTATCAATGTAATTTACTCATTGGCTAACACTTAGGGGTCGTTTGTTAACTCTTAATAGTTTAATTAAGAGGTGAATCTTGTTTGATAAAAAAAATCTGTTCCTTAATGGTTCTAAAACCCTCTGAATGATTTTGTATTCTAGACTTCCCTTTACCATTCAGCGCCATAATTTCATTGTAAACAATTACCAAACAATTATATTTCATTTTGCACTATCATCATAAGAGCCTCTTAATCATTCTAACCATTTAATCATTTTACACCAAATCATTCAGCAACTGTCAAACATCCCCTTAGTGTATAACCTAGTTTATCAAACATAACCATAACGTAAAAAGCTATTTCCCATTGTTTATCAGGACGTTGCTATTTAAACTTTCTTCGTTAAATCTGAACTTTGAAAACCCGAAAACCGACACATGATATTGATATATACGAGAAGAAATTTACAGAAAACGGTTTAAAAAACACATAAAAAAGTAAATTTAATATAACTATTTTTGTACGAAGGATTCATTTGATCTTTGTAGTCCTATGTTTCAATCATATCCTTAATATCCATGTTCTTACTTTTATGATTACATTTTTATAATAATAATAATAAGTTGGTCATAAATAAACAATTAAATGTTTTCAATAAAAAAACTTTAATAAAATATTTAAAATTATTTATTTAGTTTGAAATATATATGAATATTTGAATGGACAAATTGTATGAAAATGTAACGTATTTAACGTACTTTCAGAACTTCAATTTTGGTACCCAAGATGTAAAGTTTTAAACATTTAAGTACCCAGGTAACCGGTTGAAACATTAACTGGTTATCATGCTGATGTAGTATCCAACTCAATATTATTTGTTGACGTGGTTAGTGATATGAATTTTTTTAATCTAAAATTAGTCTTCAATCGGTTACCCGGATACTTAAATGTTTAAAATATTACATCTTAGGTAGCAAAATAAAAGTTTTAAAAGTACGTTATCTAAAATAGAAATCAAGTTAATTATAATTTTCACTTTTGAAAATAGGAACAAAAGTAAGTATATATAGTTTAATTTTTTTTAAATAAAAAGTTTTAAGACATTGTTCTTCAAGATGAATAGATTCACTTAATTTAAATCAAATGCAAAGTTGCCTTCGACGTGTAGCTCAGCTAGCAAAAGACGGGACGACTTTGTCTAAATACAAGATAGGTTTCTGGTTCGACCCTCATCCCATCTCAATGTCTAGTCTCAGCCACTGAGTGAACCCAAAAATTGGCCCTCACATTGGTGTCCTTATAGGTGGACTCCGTATGGAACCGGTCAGGCTTGTCGATAATTAACTTTTCACCCAAATCAGATGTAAGAGTTGGGTTCACGTGAGACACGATTTTTACACTCGAAACTTCACACCAAAATGTTGTGAAGGTAAAAAAAAAAGCTAAATCTTCACAGCAAAAACACTGTGAATGTTAACTTCACAGTGTTTTCCTGTAAAGTTTCAATTGTAAAAATCGTGTCTCATAAAAACAGCATTGTCCCCCATGAACTGTAATGTTTATTGTTATAATTTGTTGCATTATGCATTTATCACACTTTTTAAAAAAAAAACAAAAAAGTTGTGTGGACATTTCTTATTTTCTTAGCAAAATTTAATAATCAAGAATCGTAATCATGGAAATGTTGAGTGGAAAGGAGTATTAATTATTAAAAGGATGAAAGTGCGGGATGAGCGTATGTTACCTCCTTCAACTTTCAAATTAAATAATCCTATAATTAATAATCAGATATTTTTTTTTGGGGTATGTAGAAAATCAACCGATCCAATTGAAACCAACTGATCCAATTAGAACTGACCGATCATGATTGGATATGCAATTGTAATTGGATCGGATCGAAGAAAATTTCAATATCCAATTTGGATCGGTCGGTTCTCGGATAGCAGTGTAGAACCGACCAAAATTGAACCGATCAACATCCAATTAATCATCCGATGACCATCCAGTTACCCGTTCAATCATTATCCAATTAATTTATTTTTAAATTATTTAAATCAGAATTTGTTTTATGTGAGACTTTGAAATTTTAACTTCCCTTGTGTTGGGTTTAGCACATATTAAAAGTGATTAATTAATTTGTATCATTGTTAGAGAATTGGATTGAATTAACACACTTGATGGATCCAATCGCATTGGATCATCCATTGAATATCCAATAAAAGTATCCAATGGATGGAACCGAACGATCCAATCATCCATAGGATTGGATTGGAGTTATCCAATGTTAATCCGATCAGATCAGTTGGCAAAATCTAACATCAAATGGATGATTGGATCGGTTCGGTTCCCCTCACATCCAATGAATCTAACAGGGAATGAAGTTTAACAAGGAATGGAATTTTTGGACTTCTAGAATAATTAACCCATTTTATTATAGATTACCAAACAGTTTCTTTTATTTTCATTTTAATTGATTACTGCTTAATAACTCTAACCAAACACTCTCTAAGTTTTGATGTTGACTGATGTGATGAGAAAAATTAATGGTAGGGGTTTATTTAGCAAATACACAAAGGTGCATTTATCTCATCCTTTTTTGGGTGGTTTTTAATTACGATTCCGTCCCTATGGTTTGAAACCGACTTTCGTTCGTGTGGTTTTGAAATTACAGTACATATGGTTTACAATTTATTGTTATTTTCATCCCTGACAATAATAACCCATATCTTTAAATACGAGTGACAAAAACATAAATAAAGTAAATATAAGAACTAAAACAGTAAATCTTCAACAAACCACGAGGACGGCAGTTCACCTTTCACCTACCTTATTTTTATGTTTCTTTCTGGTGATTATTTTTTAAAATATTCTTAACTACTTGACGAAAGTCAAAGATTTTATCTGATTTTGATTAAGACGTCATCGCTGTTTTCGGAATCATTCAATATTTTTGTCGAACATATGCACCTTTAAGTGCATTAAAAGTCTATGAAGTCATTCAAAGTGTTTTTATCACCGTTTCATCTTATAAGTATTTTCTATATGACATGTTCTAAAAAGCGTCAAGTGAAAATGTTATGAAAACAGCGTTTTGCTTGAATGACATTTTAAAAATATAAACCGCAAAATAAGAAATCGAAACGTTATCAAACATGGCTAAACGAGTATTTCATTGACGGATTTTAATTTTCGACCGGAATTTTCAGTTAATTTGTGGACGATTAACCATCACTAACGGATTAACCATCACCACTGGATTACAAACGGATTTTCTGTTGGCGATTGAGAAATACGACAGTAATCATGATCACCGACCACATTTAATTTCTCCGACTATAAGATCCGTTAGTGAAGAATTTTCCCGACAAATTATCAACGGATTTTTTGTCGATAAAAACCTCTATATTTTATAATTTTATTGCTTAATAATAAGAACTACTTTTTCATTTTTTTAAAATATTAATTATTTTTAAAAAATTAATAGTAATTTTAATTCATTTTGCCTTTTTTTTACTTATCCTTGAATTAAATTCTAAAAATTGTTAGAATTTTTTAAAACATATTTTCAATGCATCATAATTCATAAGCTATACAAACTAAGGGGTGTTTGATTAGAGGTATTAAGCAATAATTAATAAGAATGAAAATAAAATAAACTGCTTGGTTTTCTATAATATAATGAGCCCATTCCCTCCAGAAGCCCAAAATTTCATTCCTGGTTAAATTGGAAGGGGGGGGGGGGGGAACGAAAATTCATTCCCATTTTCATTCCTCGTCATTTTCATTTCTCAGCATGAGCCAAAAAACCCTAAGTTCATCTTCAATTTCCATGTAAAAAAATCAATAAAATAAGCATAAATTACAAAAATCGTTCTTAAGGTTTGCGGAAAATTTTGGATATCGTCCTCGTATTTGGAACTTACAGGATTTCGTTAATGAAATTGTCTCTGGCTGACCGTTAGAGCCAATAAGTGCCCCACGTGAGAGCAATTTGATAAATTTGTAGTTTCTTTTATATGTTTACTATACAAGTTTGTAAAAATACGTATGAAATTCTAAATTAGGCCCTCATCATCGACGCCCCTCCTTCTTTGGCAGTCCTTTCGTGAACCATTTCACCATCGCCCTAGGCCTCCTTCTCCAGCACCTCCACAATCGTGGTTTCCACCATCGTACCACTGATCCTGCAAAAAAGACGAATCGAACTCTCACTCTCACCCTCTACAATCCTACATCTCATCCTCATCAAGAGAGTTAAATGTGTGGAGATGGATTGCAGAAGAAAGGATTTAATGATAAAATAGTAAAATGACCAAAATGCCCCTCACATGATTTGCACAAGACGACACTTAATGGGCACCTTATAATTAACGGACATTATATAGGGTCAAAGACGATATCTGTAGAGAAATAAGAACTAGAATGATGGTTCTTCTAATTTCCAAACTGTAGGGACTATATCTAGAGTTCCACAAACCAGATGGACCGTTTTTGTATAATTTTACTGGTTAAATAAAAATCATATACATATCGAACTTGAAATGCCTCAAAATTTTCTCTACAATATCGAACTTTCACAGTGAAAAAACGAATCTCGAGAATAAACTTTGACAATGATCTCATGAGAAGCCCAACCTTTACGTCAATTATATGTAAAGATATTATGTCTTATTTCATGCTTCCAGGTGAAGCTTTGTTTAAGAGGCAAATCAAATACATATCCATTACCCCTACCTACTTATTGATGCCATTATTATTTAGTCAAAAGATATTTTTACAGGTAACGTTTTAAAGTATCTTTTCGACTTTGTAAAATGAATATAGCTCAACCGTGAACCTTTAAATGATTGGCCCTTTTAGCCATTATGAAGCAGGACTGATGTGCCACATTCAAACAAATCATGGTCTTAATCGTCACCCTCAAAACCCTCTTCAGTTCAGTCTGTTATGAAAACGGAGCAATGCCAAAAGCAAAACATGAATCCTACACGGTTTGCTCATTTACATCTATCTAAGTGATTGAAATCTTTTCAGATAACTGAAAAATTTCTGGGTTCGAATCTTTTACATCAGTATTCTCGATAGAGTGATTTGATACAACAAACAGATAGATAGACAGACAAACAAACAGTTTTGATTGATAATATATGAAAATTTGGAGGAGAAAAGGATAAGTTAAAGGCATGAAGGTGAGCATTTGGATGAAAAGCACAAAGACATACATACTCCTTCATCTCCATTTGATTTCTTTTTCAGGAATATTTTGCACTTTTTTTATTTTACTTAAAGTGGAAAAAGTATGCATACCCTACCATTCACTCTCTTCATTCCACTACTCTTTATTTATATATATATATATATTGGAGTGTTCAAATATAAACCGGCTCCATTTGTGTAAACCAATCTCATTCATCCATTTTCTTGATCAATGACCAAAATTAGTTTACTTTATTTTAGGAAATTAAATAAAAATATATATTAAAAATTTATTTTATTTCAACAGTAAAGGCATAAATGGTAAACAAAATTTAATATTTGGTAACATCCTACTCGATCTTTCATGAATCTTTTTTCATGCAAAATTATTTTCTTCCTTTCGTTCATGGTTTGATGCATTAATTCCTTTAAGCCTTGCAATCTTAAAGATTCTAAAGCATATTACAATCTTCAAGATTTTGGAGCAGTTTCTTCATGTATCCGTTTCATCATTCAATTATTTCATAACGAACCAAATACATTATGCAACCGTTTCACTAGTCATGCTCAAGAACGCCATGAACCAGTTTCACTTTCATGAAACTTATTTCATGTACAGTAATTTTCTTATTTCACCACTGATTTGATGGATTCATTCATTTAAGCCTTACAATCTTCAAGATTCTGGAACATGTTACAATCTTCAAGATTCTGTAGCAGATTAAAATCATTTATTCGTTTCATCATGCACTTAGTTCATGACGCATCAAATACAAAATGCACCGGTTTCAATTTTCTCTTCACTAACTAAATGGATCAACTACACAATCAATGCAACGGGTTCACCATGAAAATATTTCGATTCACATAATTTATTAGCAACATGAACCAGCTTCACGTTCATGAAACCTGTTTCATTTCTAGATTTTTTTTTGTTCATCTACGATTTGATGATTTCATTATACACTTCAATTGTTTCATCAAGACCCGTTTGCTGATTCTTAAAGATTACAATATATGAAATTCAAATTTTTAATATTATAATATAATTAAATATTTAAATGTTACCATTTATACAATTTTCTTTATTACGTTTTCTTAATTAAGATTTATTAATAACTTTCATATTTAATAGAAAATATTATAAATGACTGAAATACCCTTATTGATTAATTTTAATTAGAAAAAATAGAATTTTCCTATTGGTCGAAATTGGTTTACACGGTTTCTTAGAAATGCACGGTTTTCATTTGAACGTGCCTATATATATATATATATATATATATATATATATATATATAAGAGAGCCTAATCAAATGAGAACTGAATAGTTTGTGTTAACTATGAGGTCTAATCTCAACCACAAATTAACGGATAAATTAAGAAATTAATAATTATGGTAGTTTGAGTTAAAATTATAATTAGAGGGCATATTAGGTATTTTTAAAAAACTCCTCCCTCCTCTCTCATCTCTCCGACCTCCAATAGGAAAATTCCATTTTTTCCTACATACATGCATGCATGCATGCATACATGCATACATACATAACTTGTAAACTATAGGTGTTAGTGGTTAACTTAGATACACTGACTAATCCTCTGAATGACCATAGATGACCTGGAATCATTCTTGGTGAAACTTTATAGACGTAAGGACACTGACAACGTATGGATTCAAACTTACAGAACATGAGATTTTCCACTAAAATTATTATTTCTCCTTTTGCTTACGGATCTTTTTAATGATATAGGATTATTTCAGGAAACATTATAACAAAATTGGGTTTTTAGGACATCGTTAATTTCAAAGCGTCCTATTAAACTGATTTATACGACTCAATGTATAAGATTAAAAAATAAAGTGTTTTATCTAAAGGCGTTGTAATAAGTTTATAAAATGTTTTTTAATGTTTTAACAGGTTCTTTTTTAACATTTTTAATACAAAGCCATCTCATCGAATATCTTATAGGATACTTTTGAAAAAAAGTCCTATAAACCCATCTTCTTATAGAACAACTGTTTTTATAAGACTTTCAAATAACAATGTTTCGTATATTTTTGTTTCCATGTAAAATTTGTTCACTAAAATTAATAGAATGAAGATGGTAATTTTCATAATTAACACCCTACACAATAAAGATGATTAATCAATCCTTATAATTAAAAAAAAAATTATTTGAGTTAATGAACTTTTCATGGTTTGTACAAATGACTTGATTTGCATTTTATCTCTCCCAATCCACCGTGTGTCTGTGTGTGTATATATATAGATGAGTTATTATACAACGCTTAATTTCAACCGTTCATTTAATTTGATGAATATGTGATTTCATAAAAGATTTTATTGTTTTCTAATATAAAGTATTGATCATAATTAATGAGTTTTATTCATATTCCATAAATATTCAAATCATCATCAATAAACTCTCATTATTTTCAGAAATATCTCAAGTAACTAGATTGTATTTGGTTGTACAAATAGACAATGTTGCATTTGAAATATACCCTATATATATATATATATATATATATAGTGACCTAATCAAATGAGAAGTAGATAGTTTGTAGTAACTGTGAGGTTTAATATGAGTCAATCATTTTAGATAATTAATGTTATTTATTAAAAAAAACAAAGAGTAAATTAATAAATTGTATTGATTGTTCAATTTACTTTAATTATTTTAATATATGTATATATATATATATAGACACTGTACATGGACCAAATCCAGTGGCCTTCTCCGGCACCCACCACCACTCCGGTGACCTCCTGTCATTTTGTCTGACCAAGACGCCGTCTCCGATGATAACCATTAAAGACTCACCTGTGACAGTGGTATCAAAGTGGTACCACAATGGTCTCAAAGTTTACTTGGTGTATTTTAGGTATCACATTGTGTATCTTGGTGTATTTTGGGTATCACATGGTATTTATCGGAGGTAAGAGGAGAGATAAAAGATTTAAAATACCTAAAATGTTCTTTAATTAAAATTTTAAGTCAAATTAACAAAAAATATTAGTTTTCTAATTTATCCATTGATTTGTGGTTGAGATTAGATCTCACAGTTATCACAAATTAATCAGTTCTCCCTTAAATGAACCCCTCTCTCTCTCTGTGTATATATATATATATATATATATATATATATATATATATATATAATCAAAGTAAGTGTAATTAATGATTATATATGTAGGCTACCATTATTACAACAAGACTTATATTCTTGTACAAAGATATTGGCCAAAGCTGCATCATTTTGCCTCTATCTATACCTGTCCAACATTCAATTCTTTCTCTATCACCATTTCTTTTCTTTCTATCTTTATCTCCCCACTTGCATTTTGCTATTCTCATTTTTCATTTTATTAATCCCATATGTATACATACATGTGTATATATATATATATATATATATATATATATATATATAAACCGACTCTTAATTACATTATCGGAACGTTCCACCAAACGTAGGCGTCCAAAAATCAACTGTTGTTTCATGTGTCACTGGAAACGTACTTGAAACGGGCACCAGACATAGCCCACGACTTCTTAGATCTTGCCTAATTGGTCCTATGACTGATTTATCCACCGTCTACATAAATTAACATCCGAATTCAAATATACGAAACAAATCCATATACATACATACATATATAGGAAAACCACAAAAACTGAAGAAAAAAAAATGAGAAACACCCTAGTAACTATTAATTTATCTGTACGGTATGCATATATGCATACAAGTAATTTCTCAAGAATTTTTCTGGTATGTACACGTGCATAGAAACCAAGAAACATCTTCAATTACTTGTATGCAAATATACATATTGAACAGATGAACGGTTATTAGGATGTTTCTTATATTTTTCATACGTACCTGCTGGTGTTGCATTATGGAAGCTCCATTTTTCATGTATGGAGTACTTAGAACCTGGAATTAAATCATGACAATTTTAGATGCAATATTAAAATTAATTTAATTTAATTTTTAAATATGAATTAATACAGTAGAATATATATTATTATAAGGGTTTTTTTTTTTGTAATAATTATATATAATTGTAATAATTAAAGAAAATAAAAATTAGAGTAAAAAGGTGGACTTACACTAACTTGTTCATGTAAGAATTTGATGTATTCAATAGCTTCAGACAACACAGATGCCGTATCAGTCTGAAACCAATGAAGCATGAAAACTGGATTTCATGAATTCTTTATAATAATTAATAAATCAAGAAATTAAATTATATATACGAGGTTCAGGAAAAAATACAGAAAAATGAAAAACTACGGAACGCTTTTATAATCGTTTATCTGTAAGATATGCACATGTACATACAAATGAGTGAAGATGTTTTTCTTGTTTTTAATGCATTTGTACATGTTATACACATGTCCATACAAAACAAATTATATGTATGCACATGTGCATACTTACCCAATATAGATGAACGATTATTAGGGTGTTTTTCAGTTCTTAATTTGTTTCTGATTTTCATTTGAACTTGACAATATACATATATATATATATATATATATATATATATATTTCATATTCTTTTTTGGTCTAAGACTAGGATTTAGAATATCGATTAACATACATTTGTTTCATATGTCTTTGTTTCAAAATGTGAACATTTTTAGCCTGTTTGTGAAACTAAAAGTTACACGTTAAAATCACATTGTGAACCGTATACATACGATACGCACACATTGTGAAACAAATATATGTTCATTAATACATTAAATGTTAGTCTTAGATGGAAAAAAATGTTGTAAAACAATACCTTAAGATAAAAAGTTTTTTAAGATAATCTCATGATATACAAAGTTCTCTAATAATTAACCCAATATATATATATATATATATATATGTATATATATGGTTGGGTTCACGTGAGAACAAACTATTTTCGTAAGACCTATGAGACCATTTTTTTTATATTTGAAACTTCACAGCAAAACACAGTGAAGGTAAAAAGAAGCCGAACCTTCAGAGCAAAAACATTGTGAAGGTTATTTTTACAACGTTTTGCTGTGAAGTTTCAAATGTAAAAAAGTGGTCTCATGAGTCTCACGAAAACAGACTGGTGTTTCTCTCTCACACACATATATCTATATAGAGGAGTGTTTAAATAAAAACCACCCAATTTGTACAAACCATAAAAACCACATTCAACCAATCAAAATTTTTCATTTTGTTCATTTTTTTTTTGTAATTATGAGAGGTTGATTAACCATTTTTATTGTGGAGGGTGTTGATCATGGATACTATCATCTTCGTTATTTTAATTTTAGAGAAATACATGAAACAGTTTCATTAAAATTTCATTAAATATTATATGAAACAATTTCATAACCATATATGAAACAAATTCATCAAAAAAAGTATTATATGAAACAATTTCATAACCATATATGAAACAAATTCATCAAAAAAAATATTATATGAAACAATTTCACAAAATTAAACAATTTCATGAAATTTTTTCATAAGATTAAACAATGAAATCGACGTATGAGAGTGATTTGTACGGTTTGTACAAATGAAGGTGGTTTTCATTTGATTGCTCTTATATATATATATATATATATATATTATATCCATAAAGATGAGAATTCAAAAAATTGATCATACTTTTCCGAAAGGCGAAACTAATTGTTGGAGTGCAGTGATTCTGTCCCCCATCTTCTCCTTTTTCACCTGAAAAATCCAAACACAAATTTCTGTCATCTTTATGCATATATATCACACAACAATTTATTATATCATTAATCTTCAAATTAATACCTTTTTATTTGCATTATATATATATATATATATATATATATATATATACCTAATTAATTAGTTTTAAAATACACTAATTAATTAATTAAAAAGACAATGATCATATATACCTTACTAAAAGCCGCTAAAGGTGATTGGGTTTCGGTTCGGGGTCTTTTGTTTGATGATGATTCGCTGCTGCTTTCTTTCACTGTTTTGGATGTCATCTGTGACGTGAATTTTAGCACAAATTGATTCAACGAAAAACAGACAGAATATGGAAATTTAGGGTTTCAAGATCACTGAAACCCTAGCTCTTTTTCATTAGGGTTTGCAGGTTTTGTTACCTTAGGTTTATCCTCAAAGCTTGAAGAGGGCAATTGCATTTGCAAAGATGGGAAAAACCCTGATCGGATATCGTTTACGCCCCCACCAGATGCATTCCAAAACCGTGCGTTGTTAGAGAAGTGCAGTTGGTTGCCCCCGATGTCCGCTATTGGTAGCTGTACTTTCGGATGTGCATTTATGGCAAACTCTTGAGGTTGAGGAGGAAATTTGGACCAGTTAGAAGACGACAACTCCCCGNACCACCGCCCCCACCGCCAGGCATGTTCATGCTGCCATAGCTTGATTGATACAAAGAGTAACTCATTCCTTGGTTTTGATCGAAACCCGAATCTTGTTGCTGATTGTTGTTATCTGAACCGAATAAACTTTGCATTATAGTTGAAGCTGGGCTTCCATATAAATCCATACTTTGGAAGCTTGAATTGAGTCCTTGGCATGTGATTATGCTTTCGTTATCGCTGTCGTGCATCGGTTGATCCAACTGAAATCCCCTAACGACGTTAATTTGCTTGAAATCGGATGCCGAATCTTGTGAATTAGCCGAATACATCTTTTGTGATCTCCATTGGTTATTTTCCAGCTGAAAAGTGTTTGTGTTCGAGCTCAAATTATTATCTTGATCTTGAAGTAGATTCCGGTAACCACTCTGGTTGCTTTTTTGATCTCCCCGACTACAAATTTACAGCAAAGTAAACAGTTTTAACACACACACACACACACGCGTATACAGGGTCGGGTCAAGGGAAAACTATAAAAATAAGAAATAAAAAACTGAGGAACACTTTGGTAACCATTAACGAAATGCACATGTGCATACAAATTAATAACTGAAACTATTTCTTGTTTCTTATGCATGTCATGCACATGTGCATACCGGACAAATGCTTACAGATTACCAATATGCACATGTGAATGCCCCGTCAAGATGAACGGTTATCACCTTTTTTTTACAGCTTTTTCTGAACCTAATCCTTATATTCCTTCATTTGGTGGATGAAAAAGAGAAGGAAATTCAAGGATTAAATATAAATGCAATAAAGAAAAAGAAATTAAAGAAACTTATCAAGAAATGTTAGTGGACATACAGCAAAGCTTGGTTCCAATCCAACGACTGTGGAAGTGACTGTGAAGAAAGTCCCAACCCCATCATGTGTAAGCTGGTGGTGGCGGTGGCGGTGGCGGTGGTGGTGGCGGCGGCGGTGGTGGTATGATCATGGGTATCTTGGAAGAGGTCAATGGAGCTGGTAACAGAAACTGAATCCAAACAAGGCCTTGTTCTTGATGATGAATCCCACCAGTTATCAGCCATGGGTTGGATATGTAGATGTTATCAGATTCTTGATCAAATGAAATGAAAAGGATTTGGTTGATGTTGGTATTTATATGTGGTTGAAGATGAGATTTAGAGTGTGGGAAAGAAATAAAGTTGACTTTTTGTTAAGTTCTTCAAGTGAGATGGATGGATGATGGAGTAGACAACATAAATATCTTGTTGAAAATCAAATTCAATTGGTCAAAACCTTGTTTCAATTCATTGTCTTTCTGATTCAATGCTTTTCTTTTTGAATATGTGATTGTATCACTGCTGGAAAACAAGGTATCAGTGACGAAAATCAACGATAGAAAAAATCTATTGTTATGTGATATACGTATATACATATACACATATGTATATATAAGGTCATGTTAACGATAATTAAATAAGAAAACACATGTGATTTTAGATTAAAATCACATAAAAAATCACATGTGGTATGTGATTTGCATTGTGTACAGCATGTACATATTCCATAATCATATGTGATTTTAATGAAAAATCACATGTGAATTTGTCGTTATCGTGTTTTTTTATTTTGATTCTCTCTCTCTCTCTCTCTCTCTCTCTCTATATATATATATATATATATATAGTCAAACAAGAATCTCTGACTATCTGTTGGTTTTTTTAGTGTCATCAAACATTTTTATGTAATTTTGATTTACTTGAGCTTGATTAAGGTGCTAAGACAAATATATGTAAGTTAGGTGGTGCGGAGTGCACACTTACAATTGTTGCCTCTATCACCTTAGATCGCCATAAAGTAGGAATCAAGGGGACGGGGTTCCAAGGGGCTAAGCCCCTTGGCAGTGGATGATGTTCGACCTATCGCCGATTGGCTTCAGCTGTCGTTGAGAGGCCTTCAGCTATTGATCATCTTACGCTGAAGTTATCTTCAACTATCGCTGAAGATGCATGTTCCAGAACTTTAAACTATGTTGTAACTATCTTTTGACCTTATCCATTAACGGTTATAACCATTCAACCGCTAATGACCCGTCAATAACCGTCTATCTCTCATTTAAATATCTAAAACAAGAATCTTGATATATATATCTCGTTTTTCACAGCCTTTGGAAAAGTGAGAATAATCTAAAGAATTTTCTCAATACGAAATTCGTGAACCCAAAGGATAATAGGGTCGAATTATTGTATTCGAAAAGTACTTTCCAACACGATTCTTGAATTATATCCAGTCCCTATATCATCTTATACATAGTCCCTAACACTATAAATACTATGATCAAACCCTAATATGTTCAATGAAGTTTTTGTACAAGAATCTTGATTTTAATCTTCAATCGTTTGTGAAATAACATTTTATCAGTCTTTTATATATTTTTCATTCTTATTTCCATATTATTGATGTTGAAATAATATATGATACCTACAAACTGAAGCTTTGAAGTAAGGCAAATTGCATGAAAAGTAACATATTTTGACTTGATTCATATTTTTGGTAATATGTTTTCAAAACTTTCATTTTAGTATCTAAGATGTAAAGTTTTAAATATTTAAGTACCCATGTAACCGGTTAAAGCATTAACCGGTTACCATGCTGATGTGACGAGTAATGTTGTATCCAACTCAGTATTATTTGCTAAAGCATTAATCAGATGCCACATCAACAAATTAACCGGTTAATGCTTCAACCTGTTATCCAGAACCTTAAATGTTTGAAACCTTACATCTTATGTACCAAAATATAAGTTTCGAAAGTACGTTACCCAAAATAGAAATTAAGTTAAATTACTTTACTTTTTCATGCAATTTATCTTTTGAAGTATTATCACAGTTCTTAATTTGTTAGGTTAACAATTATAAGATAAAAATGTAAAAACATGTTTTTTTGTTGTTTTTATTTTAAATAATGAACATCATATATATATATATATATATATATATATATATATGAAGCCAAATATCTTATTTGAATGAATACAAAGAAGACAACACATCACTTCAATTCTACTTTTGCTTTTTAAATTTATAAATAAGATGCTAATCAAATCACATATTATATAATTTATTTATATTTTTAATCCATTTATTGATTGATTTATGTTAATAATCTGTTGAGTAATTAGTGATTAATTAATTAACATGTGTATGCAAATTCAAATTCTTACAATTTACATTATTTTTAGAAATTCATTTTACTCGAAACCGTTTGACTTAAACTGGCGGTATCTATGAAATCTCGGAAATTATAACTCGGAATCCTGCTTCGACTAATCAAATGCTAAAAATAACGATAATATTTTTAAGTTATTAACAAAGCAAGTCGTTTATTTTAATCACATTTACATTGCATTCTCGAATTTAAGAAGGAAAAAATGTCGAGGAAAAGAACAAAAAGAAATATTTCAATTTTGCAAATATGTCCTATTGTCTAGAGGGGTGCTTAAAAACCCGAATAACCCAACTCAATGCAACGCGAAATAACTCAATCCAAAGCAACCCGATATCTAATCGAGTTGTAAAATTTTCAAAACATATGTATTGGGTTGATATTGAGTTACTATTATTTGAATCCAACCCGATGAACGCGATATCATTTTATTTTTTGAATTTAATATGGTTGTTGAATTTCTATTAATATATACATTGGACAATTACACTATCATGTACGTTATTCATATATACATATTTTCAATCTATTCACATCTCTATATAACTTATTCGTATATATGTTCAGTAATTGTGAACATATATATGTAAATTGAGAAAACTAACTGAATGTCATATACGTAAGAAGTATGGATAAGTTGTATCAAATTGTTGATGATGAAAAAGAAACCTATGAGTAGAGAAATAGCATTTTCAAGACTAGAAGAATATTTTAATGTACCAAAGTATCAACCCAACCAATCCGTACGATTTAGATTGGGTTGAGTTGGGTTGCACTTTGATTTGGCTTGGTTTGGTTTGGGTTCGGTTGGGTTGGGTTGAATTAAGATTTTTCAAACCGCAAGCATTGGATTGGGTTATTCAAATGTCTTCAATCCGATCAACCCAACCCATAAGCACTCATATGATTGTATATATTTATTTTGTAGGAGATTATAATTGATCGGCATAATGTAATTTTATAATTGTATTAATTATTTTGGAAGGAAAACCAGCTTTATTTTCTTTTGTTTTCCCTCCTAAAAACAACTCACAATTTAGAATTGAGACATCCTTCATAACTCCCGGTCTAAAGAGTCTCATAAATAACTCACAAAGTGTATTTACTATGATGCTATAAATACACGATTACATGTGATTGTGTGCCTGATCAAATAACAGTGGTGTTATCATGTGCACAGTCAAACAACATATGTTTATTAAAGTGAAAAAAATGTATAATCCAATTGTACTCGTACACAATCACAGTTAGTCATTAACAAGGATGTCATATTATACACAAATCACATGTGATTGTTTATTAGATCAGTATTGGTTCTATGTATATTCACTTGTGATTATGTGTATTTGATATAATTTCTGATTCATCCGTTTTAATGCAAATTTAGAATCCTCATCATGCAACTTCATATAGAATTTAACATGTGAAATTGTAATGTAAATGTCGGGTCTCGAACGGATGACTGTATCATAAATAACTGTAGAAGCTGTTGATTACAAATCTTTTCAAAGTTTAAGATAACTTCTTATTCAACACAAGTGTGAGTCTTATATAAATGTGTTACAGTAAGTTGATATAATGTTATCAGACGTCCTAACAAATTCTTTAAGAAATTATTAAAATAAAACATATTATGATTCAACGCAAGGTGGATCGAGAGGTGACAATCGTTCTTCACGGATGGTGGACAACCTTTCCTCACGATGCGACACAATGGATGATCTCCTTTCAGTGGCTGATTCGGCTTATGAAGCCAATAAAGGACATCTTGAATGTTGTCATCATGGTGTTCATCTGGGCTCTTTGGCGGGCTAGAAACAGATCAGTTTTCTAGGGGAAACATACGACAATTTACCTTACTGTTAACGAGGTGCATTTGTGAGCTTTTTCAAGATTAGGAACATGCTCGAAAAATGGTTCCAGATTAGACTGGAATGTTTGGTCTAGTGACCCTCGTTAGTTCTATTTTCTTATCAAATTTATTACAAAAACGTCTTAAAAAACTTGTTAGGATGTCTAAAGAAGTTATATCAACTTATTGTAACATCTTTATATATGACGTATAATTACTTAATTTCACAAAATTAAGTTATATAAAGCAGTTATTAGAAAATTTAGACATATCTGACATCTGATTATTGACCAGAATCTGTAATAATGTAAAGCAAAATGTAAATGTGTTGCAAAGACATTGTGAAAAACAATGCCAAACAATGTTAATGATTACCATCTACTTCAAGAATTTATGACATGATGTTTTATGCTTTTCCATAATTTACCAATTATTTTTCAATCCTTTTTCCTAAAAAATTATATGGTTTTTGTTCATATAATAGTAGGGACAATTCACTCTCCATGAATTAATTCAACATGAAAACCATTTTACTGACATGCGATCGTGTTTTTCATAGGATTTATCGTTACTTATATCAGTATTTATACTTTTGATATGTCGTGTCATAAATAACATTCACCAATTGAAAGAGTACAATTAAGAAAAAATAGCGTATATATGTCTATATATATATATATATATATATATATAGAGAGAGAGAGAGAGAGAGAGAGAGGGGGGAGGGTTTATTTAATGGAGAACTGGTTAGTTTGTGATAATTGTGAGATAAAATCTCAACCAAAAAGCATTTTAGGTATTTAAATTTTTTTTATCTCTCCAGCTTCCAATCTCCGGTAAACCTTATTTTGACGAATACCATGTGATACTCAAAATACATCAAGATTCACAATGTGATATCAAAAACACACCAAGTAAACTTCGATACCACTATGATACCAAATGTGGTACCATTGTGATACAAACTGTAGTATCACTATGATATGTACGTTGTATATGTGTGTGTGTGTGTGTGTAGATGTAGATGGTGGTCAGTAGCGGGGATGGGGGAAGGGAGATGGTAGTTGGAAACGGCGTCTTGGTCGGACAAGATGACCGGAGGAGGCCACCGGATTTTGTTCCCTGTGTGTCCGTGTGTGTGTGTGTGTGTAATAAAGTAACTAATCTAATTAACGTAAATTGGAATATTAAACTAATTATATAAAATTGAATAATCAACCCAAATTACTAATTTACACTTCTATTTTATTTTAAGAAGAATATTAATCATCTTAAATTATTGGCTAACGTTGGATCTTACAGTTACCATAAGTTAATTAGTTCTCATTTCATTAAACCCCTATATACAAACATGTTAATTAAGGGGTTGTTTGTTTACCTCTTAATAGTTCCATTAAAAGGCAGAATCTGAATCGTTGTTTGACAAAAAAAAAAAGTTGTCTCTTAATGGTTCTAAAATCCTCAGAATAATTTTGTATCTTGGGCTTCCCTTAACCATTAAGCGCCTTGATTTCATTGTAAACAATTACCAAACAATTATATTTTATTTTGTACTATATCATGAGAGCCCCTTAATCATTCTAACCATTTAATTATTCAGTACCGAACCATTCAGCAACTGCCAAACAGCCTCTAACTTCTCTTCTCACACGATCTTTATTCTGTAAATAAAAACTGTGGAGATGGAGAAGATGCAATCGTTATTTAAAGAAAGTAGAATGTGATGTGAATTAAAAAAAATCATAGAAATGGTAGTGAATTTCATGATCAGCCAAGGCTTTTGGGCTTCCAATTATTTTATTATAAAATAAATCAATTAATTAATTAAATAAATAATAAAATTTTGAGTGGAAGAAGACTAAGAGGGTATGGAGGCGGCAGCCGGCGGAGTTGGTGATGAGCGGCGGAGGTGGTGGTGGTGAAGACGACTGCTATCACTTACGTCATCGTCCCTTTCATTTTGACTTTTTTTAATTATTTAAAATATAAAAAAAAGTCAAAACTAGTCAACGAGTGGGGTCCACGCGCATACGCGTGCCACTTTTTTGGGTCCCAACGTCTACCCTTGTTGTCCGGACCTGAGGACGACGTTTTTCTTCCTCAATATTTTCTTTTTTAAAACATTAAATAAATAAATAAATAAAATTTCAGAAATTACATATTTCGTCCCTGTGGTTTGAGTATTTTCTTTGTTTGGTCCTTAA
Source organism: Cynara cardunculus var. scolymus (assembly GCF_001531365.2). NCBI lineage: Eukaryota > Viridiplantae > Streptophyta > Magnoliopsida > Asterales > Asteraceae > Cynara > Cynara cardunculus. The sequence goes on from NC_037544.1 coordinate 1,603,063, forward strand.
ACTTCATTTACTACAGAAAGTCCTTAAATTTTGCATTTTCTAGAGTAAACTACAAATTTGGTTTCGATGGTTTGTCGAAAATAGCACTTTGTTTCGGCAGTTCTAAAGTTATAAGATAACCATCTAGTTTAGAAAAAAGTTCAGATTTGGTCCTTCTCTCTAACGGTCGTTAAAAATCCATTAAATAAGAAACATTTACATCGTTAATCATTTTTTTTTGTCTTTTACCCAATCAAAATCGATTTATGATTTTGGTTCTATGGTTTTTGAGTGGATACAAGACAAAAAAATCGATAAAAGGACTAAAATACCCCTCATTTAAAAGATTTTTTTAATGACGGTTAAAAGAATAGACCAAATCCAGATGTTTTTGCAAATCACGATGGTTATTTTATAATTTCTAAACTACAAGGACAAAAGTATTATTTTCGACAAACCACAGGGACCAAATATGTAATTTACTCATTTTTTTTTTATTTGTACAATTGGCCAATTTCTTATTTTACTACGTTCAACTTTATGTATTACTTTATCCGTAGAGTACATTGAATGTACAGAAATGGCTATAACAGAGTTTCTCTTATTCGTATTAACAACTGCTATAGGATGAATGTTTTTTATACGATGCTAACGATTTAATAACTACCTTTGTAGCTCCAGAATGTTTCAGTTTATGCTCCTACCTATTATTTGGATATGCCAAGAAAGATGTACGGTCTAATGAGACTGCTATGAAATAATTACTGACTAACAACTATATATATTTTCCATTAACTAGGAGTGAAAATAAAATACAGACTTTAAGGTCCCGGTGGATTTGTAGGATCATGATATTGACAGGGTTGGAGTTAAATTCCATTTCAAACTCATGTTTGATTTGAAATATTTTCTGTATTTGAAATCTTGGGATTTTATTGAAATCTCACAAACATATGATTTTGAAATCACACATGGGTAATCAGTATTCCATGGGATTTCGAAGGATTTGTCTGTGATAATATTTTAAAATGTATTAGAAACATCTGTTTTAAACAATTTCATAATCAAAATTTTGATGACAAAGAGATGAACCAGACAATCAAAAATTACTCGGAACCACGACAATAGCAAAAAAGTTACCATGACTTGAAACAACCGTTAAAGTGATACAATACAGTTGCAAATGAGTTGACTCGGCAAAAACCGTTCGGCTAATATATAACTGTCGCCTAAAACAATCAACTTCAACCTCACTGCTTCAGTGTCACGACCATCTATATGTTGTATAAATAGCTAAAATGTTTCAGGAACAGTGTAACAAAATTTACTTTATATACGTCGTCTAAAATGTAGAAGCCTTCTAAGGAAATACTTTACTATACTTAAGTTTATAGGAACAAACCAAAAAGTGTCGTATTTAAAAGTGTTACAATAGATTTATAAGACGTTTTTTTGGACGTTTTTAAAATAAAATATTCTATTAACTATTTTATACGACATTATTTGAAAGAGTATCTTATAAACATAAATTTCGTATAAGAAATGGGTTTATAGGACACTTCTAAAAAATGTCATATAAAAAACCTAATAAGACACTTTATTTTTAAAGCATCTTAAAACACTTGTTAAAGCGTCTAAAAACGTCCTATAAATCTATTGTAACGTTTTTAAATAAAATGTTTTATAATTTGATTCTATAAATCTAAATTTTATAAAGTATTCTAATAGAATGTTTAGTTAATTTAAAGGGTTGTTTACCAAACGCTTACTCAGGTAAGCACTCACCGGTAAATCCAACATTATCATTTACTTAGTAGGTAAGATTCTGATCCACTAAAACGATATCATATGTAATAATTTACCCGGTAAGCACGTACTGTCGTAAGAATTGTCACTCTTACTTACCGGGTAAGCTCTTGATTCTTGTCTTCGTTCTTACTGAGTAAGATTCTTGATCAGCTAACACAAAATTTTCAATACTCTTTTTTGATTATGACAACAATACTAGTTTTTAAATAGAATGTTTTATAATTTGATTCTATAAATCTAAATTTTATAAACTATTCTAATAGAATGTTTAGTTAATTTAAAGGGTTGTTTACCAAACGCTTACTCAGGTAAGCGCTCACCGGTAAATTCAACACTATCATTTACTTAATGGGTAAGATTCTGATCCACTAAAACGATATTATATGTAATAATTTACCCGGTAAGCGCTAACTGTGGTAAGAATCGTCACTCTTACTTACCGGGTAAGCTCTCGATTATTGCCTTCGTTCTTACTGAGTAAGATTCTTGATCAGCTAACACAAAATTTTCAATACTCTTTTTTGATTATGACAACAATACTAGTTTTACCTTTTACAAGTCAATTTTAATTCTTTTTTTTTTATTATTATTAAGGGAATAAGATGATTGATTGTCAAATTTTGTGATGATAATTATTTCCACGTGTTTATATTTAAACAACAAAATTGATTAAGTAATCTTAATCAGTCTCATACGGAACATGCCTTCAAAGTGACCAATGAGAGATGACATTTTGTTATTCACTCAGCATTATCTTGTATTTGAGTTAAAAAGTCTACTCACCCACTTTTCTAACAATTGAGCTACAAGCTACAGACTCGATGTGTTTATATAATAGATATAGTTATTAATTAATATTATATATATAGGCGAATGATCGTGTGAGAAGTGAAGTTATGGTGAGAAGCGTAAGAAGAGATTTGAGCCATTGATCTCTTTTAATTTCATGTCCACCCATAAATTGCAGTTTAGAAAAGAATTCATCTGGTGCATCTCGGTGAACCTGTTGACATTTAATTAGAATTGATTTAAGAGTGAAGATTTCTTTTTATGCTTCTCACTATAACTTACTTTCCACCGGAACCCAACCCTGCATATGTGTGTGTGTGTGTGTGTGTGTGTATATATATATATAAGCGAATGATCATGTGATAAAGTAAGTTATAGTGAGAAGCGTTAGAAGAGATATGAACGTTTAATCACTTTTAATCTTATGACCACTCATAAATTGCGTTTTAGAAGAGAATTGGTCTGGTACATCTTGGTGCACCTCATTAGTGTTGACAATCAATTATGATTGATTAAAGGGTGAAGATCTCTTCTTACGCTTCTCATCATAACTTCTATTTTTACCAGAACTCAATCATATATATATATATATATATATATATATATATATATATATTCATATTTAATATTTTATTATGATTATGCATCCTATATCACAAAGACGAATGACTGTGTAAAAAATGAAGTCACGGTGAGAAACGTAAGAAAAAAATCCAAACCCTTGATCACTTTTAATCTCATGTTCATTCATGAAATTCCGCTTCAGAAGAGAATTGATCGGGTACATCTCAATGCACTTCATTAATGTCAACATTTAATTAAGATTAATCCAATAATTAAGATCACTTTTTACGGTTCACACCATAATTTTACCTTCTCAGCAAAACCCGACCCATATCACAAATATGTTTTTAAAAAGAAAAATTAAATCTTCATAATTATCCTTCACCTAATTAAATGGATTTAAGTATATAATTATTAAAAGAAAATAAATAATTACCAAAAAGTTTTATACCTTCTGAGTCAAAAGATCACAAAACTTCTGATTTTTTAATTATTATTTATAAATATAAAATTGATGATATTTGTTGAATTTATTATTATATAATAAATCACTATTTTTTTAATTTTAAGAACATGAGTGCAACTAGATATTTTTTGGCACAAAACTTTAAACCAATATACACATATTTTAATACACAATTTTTTTATTCAATATTAATTAAAAAATTAAAACTTCTTTTTAATAAATAAAAAACTAAATATTTACTCGGTAGACGCTTATTCGAGTAACCCTCACTTACCGAGTAAGACTCTTCATCTTTATCATTGTTTTTACCGGGTAAGATGTTTGACCCTTGCCGTGTTCATCCGGAAAGAAAAATTATCCAGTAAGCACTTATCGGGTAAACGTTTAGTAATGTTAGAAAAAACTAGAAACGTACTCACGCAATGCAGCAACGTACATCTTGATTTTAATATTTCGTTTTATTCTTTATAACAGTTGGTGTTATAATGTGATTTTATGTGATTTTGAAAAACCGATAATGTTTTTATTTTTGAATAAAATATAAATTTGAAGATATCATAAATAATTGACAAAAGTATATCGATATTAGTATCGAATTAATCATTTAAAATTTCTCAGGTTTTGTATAATTTTTTAATTCAAATTTTTATCATAATTTAATTTAGATTTAATAACAAAGTAATTTATATTTGGTTTAATAATATATTTTTTTATAAATATAATAATTAATTATTTTGTTAGAACTCAATAATTATATCATAATTATATTTTAGATTTTTTATATTTTAAAATAAGATTTTTATTCTCTATTTGATTATGTTTATCTACAGTTAGTTACACGAATTCAAACATTAAACATTAATAAGTTGTAATAAGTTGTACTTACATACAATTTATTTGTAATCTTGAATTTTAAGTAATATGCATCAATAAACAGTACTTCATGCATAAAAAATATGTTTTAATTTTTTTTCTCAAATGGTCTATAATATAGTATAGATTTAATGAACCGAGTTAATCTTCTTTGAGGTATTGTTACACATGTATTATGACCATAAATAAATCTAAATATTTCTTTAATTCTAAAATAAACGTTCACATTTCTATTTTAATTTGTCGTAAACGTCCACTCATGATTTCTCGTTCTACCCTTAATTGTTATTTAGTTCATTAATAGTGTAATAATTTCATTTTTCTAGATTTATGTGTCATTATCATCGTGGACATTTATTTTGAGACAGATGGAACGTAAAATTTCGTACCATATATGACAAGTAAGATCATTTTTAACAGATTCTCTATAATTTCTTTCTGTAATAAAGAATCAAAAATCAAAATCTTTAAAATAAATTACATTCAACTCCAACAGATTTTATATTTTAGAGATTTCATCATTAATTATATTATTTAAATATTTGCGGACTACTTTACAGATTTGATCCCTGTATTTGCGAATCATGTTCATAAACTTTCTTTTTTTAAAATTTTAACCTCTTCGTAGATTAAGGGATACCACTTGTGGAGATAGTGATATTTTTGAAATATTTGAAAAGAAATGGGTAAGGGGCTGTTTGGTAGTTGATGAATGGTTTTGTGCAGAATCATTAAGTGGTCATAATGATTAAGAGACTCTCATGATATAGTGCAAAATGAAATATAATTGTTTGATAATTGTTTACAATGAAATTAAGGCTCTTAATGATTAAGGAAAGTCTATGATATAAAATAATTCAGAGGGTTTTAAAACCATTAAAAGAAAGATTTTTTTTTGTCAAACAAAATTCACATCTTAACGATTCAGATATTGTCTCTTATTGAAACTATTAAGAGGTAAACAAACAATCTATAAGAGATAAATCCAAAGTCTAAAATGATTATTTTAATTAATTTTTTCTTAAAATTAAATCTTTATTTTAAATTAAATATATATATTAATATCTTTTTTTAAAATTGGAAACATATCGATATATATGATCCCGTCTCATTGCTTGTTTTATCACACCTTTGATTTGATGTTTAAAACTATATTGGAAAGTCAACGATAATGGTACCAGTTTGAATACGATGTCGTTGTGTGTCCCCCACGTTCTGCATCCACCAATCCAACGGCTGCGGTTCGCTTCACCACTGATGCCACCGTGACGTCATCCGCATCGAAGCATGACTTCCGCTGTGACTTTCCATTTCACTAAACTTTCGTCTTTGTTCGCATTGGTTTATTTCAATATATTTTAAAGTAAGTGTTTAATTTTAAAAATAATTATTAAATGTTTATCTGTTAAATAACATTCGGTAATAGCGATGATAAGGATGAAGAGTTTTATCCGGTAAGTGAGAGTGACGACTCTTAACCGGTAAACGTTTATCGGGTAAATTGTTGCATACGATACCGTTTCGATATATTACAATCTTACCAGTTAGGGGCTGTTTGTTTGTCTCTTAATAACTCCATTAAGAGGCATCATCTGAATCATTAAGAGGTGAATCTTGTTTCCCAAAAAAAGTCTGACTCTTAATAGTTCTAGAACCCCCTGAATGATTTTGTATCTTCCGTCTTCCAAAACAATTTAGTGCCCTAATTTTATTCTAAACAGTTGTCAACCAACCATATTTCATTTTAGACTGTATCATAATTTTTTTTAATCATTTTACATCAAACCATATAATAACTGTCAAACAATCCCTGAGAGTGTTGACTCTTACTAGTAAGTGTTTATCCCTAAATGTCAATTTCTAATTATATCATTAAATATGAGATGAAGGAAGTTTATCCCTTTATAACTAAGGGTAAAATCGTCCTTTTGTTAATTAAAACGTAATAATTACACATTTCTAAAATTATATGTATTTTTCGTTGTGAACATTTATTTTGAATCGAAATGAGTACAAAATAAATGTTTAATAAAATATTACATTAATTTTAATTCATAATGCTTTTCTTTTGTTTTATTAGAATTTATTTATATATTTAATCAAATATGAAATCTTCAAATAATATCAAACATCAGGTAAAACCGTTTGACGAGAAATCCGTTTATTTATAAAACGAACAATATTTTTTGTTCGTTCTATTAAATAAACGAACATGAACAATGACCGTGTTCATTTACTTACGTTCGTGAATCATTTTGCAGTATAAACATGTTTTTTTATTAATAAACAAACACGAATATGTTCATGAACGTTCACTTCCACCCGTTATTTTGGTTCATTTATATATTATATATAATTAATAGTAAATTAATTAATGAGTTTAATACATGTTACGGGTTTTTAATTGACTTTCTTCTTTTACGTTAACCTCACGATTTCGAAAAATTCCGGGTCTGTTACATCTGATTCACAAGCCCTAGCACAAAAAGCATTAACTAATGATCGTTTTTTGTTCATTTACTACGGATAATTGGTGATTTTGTATGATCGCTAATGATTATGCTTTCCGATTGGAACGATGACAAGTGACGATGATTATTTTTTGCTTGTTTGTATTTGTTCGTTTAACGTCTTAACGAACAAATATGAATGAACATGAACAATTCAAATTTATTATTTTAAATTAACCGACGGAAATCAATAATTTAAAAAAAAAACTTGAAGAATTTATTATTTTAAATTATCGACGGCCACAGGCATCCACCAGTAATTTATAATAATAAATTTTAATTTTTAATTATTTTTCGACGGATTACTGATGAACGTTAATTTTAAAAAATTATCCAAAAAGCTGCTGGTAACGATATATTACCAAAATGAAAGGACAGGTATAAAGTAGAAAACAATACAGAATATCTGCAAGAAACAATACAACGTAACAAGAAAGCAGCAAACAAAACCCCAACATATACAGTTCTACACCACCGAGAGAGACTTGAGACGAGTCTATTTCAATTATGAAAACGTAAGAAGTTTGTATTTTATTATATAAATCTATACTATATTATAAAGTATTTTACAAAAACTCTTAATGCATGAAATACTGTTTATTGATGTATATTACTTAAAATTTAAGATTACAAATAAATTGAGCGTAGGTACAAGTTAATAAAGCTTCATGTTTGAATTCATGTAACTAACTAGAATAATGATTGAGTTCTAACAAAATACTTAATTATTTTATTTACAAAAAATTATATTATTAAATCAAAAATTAATTACTTCCTTATTAAACATAGATTAAATTATAATAAAAATTAAATTAAAGAAATTGCATGATAAATGAGAAATTTTAAATACTTAATTTGATACTAATATCGAAATATTTCTTTTTCAAATTTATATTTTATTCAAAATAAAAACATTATCGATTTCTCAAAACCATATTATATCGACAAAGACAAACAATAAAATGAAACATTAAAATCGATATGTATCTTACTGCATTATATGAGTGCCCTTATAGTGTCTATATAAATGTATTTAATCGGTTAGTTTTAGTATAATTATATATATTTATTTATTTCTTAAAAAATAAATTTATTAAAATAATTTTTTTATAAAAACCTAATACTTTAATAATTATGAGTTATACTTTCGATATCAATTTGATATTATATGTAAATTTCTGGAAAATAATCATTACACAGACATGACTTTCCAATTACAACTAAAAAGTGTTGATATTAAATATACATATTTAAATTATCGTATTAATTAATATATTAATTCAAGATTTTTTTTCATAGTTAGAATTGATATAATTTATTATTAGATTATAAATTATTTATTAATTAATTGTATTTGATTTATTCAAATCTATACTATATTATAAAGCATTTGACAAAAACTTTTCAAAATCGTTTTTTATGCATGAAGTATTGCATATTGATGCATATTACTTAAATTCAAGATTACAAGTAAATTATGCACAAGTACAATTTATTAAAGCTTCATGTTTAAATTCGTATAACTAACTGCAAATAAATATAATCAATTAAATGATAAACATCTCATTTTAAAATATAAAAAATCTAAAATATAATTAGGATAATTATCGATTTCTTACAAAATAATTAATTATTATCTTTATAAAAAAATTATATTACTAAACCAAATATAAATTACTTCGTTATTGACCTAAATTAAATTATAATAAAAAAATTGAATTAAAAATTACACAAAAAATAAAAATTTTAAATAGTTAATTTGATACTAATATCGATATATTTTTGTCAAATTTTTATTAAATCTTCAAATTTGTATTTTATTCAAAAATAAAAACGTCATTGCTTTTTCAAAATCACATAAGACCATATACTATAACATCGATTGAGATAAAGAATAAATGAAATATTAAAATCAAGATATATCTCGTTGCATTGCGCGAGTACCCTTCTAGTAATAAAACAATATAAATACAATATTTAATCACAGATAATACATTTGATCATATGAGATTTCACTTTTATAATCACATGTGATATGGGATTTCTCCCACTTCTTGTAAATTGATGGAGTTTTTGCATAATCTTCTATAGATTTGGAATCATGTGAGACAAAGATGTTTTCGTGAAACATGTGAGACAACTTTTTTAATCTTAAAACTTTACAACAAAACGCTGTGAATTCACAGCGTTTTGTTGTGAAAGTTCGGCTTATTTTTATCATCACAGCGTTTTGCTGTGAAATTTCAAGTGTAAAAAAGTTGTTTCACGTGTCTCACGAAAACAGTCTTGTCTTTTAAGTGAACCCAACTCATCTTCTATATATTGATATCTATAAATATTTAAAGAGAACTTCTTTTTGTAAACTCTCGAATATTAGTACAAACTATATAAACCAATCAATTGAGATATTTATAAAAATAATTAGGGTTCATTTATTATGATTCATATATCTATAAAAAATATCATAATTTATTAATGATCAACACTTTAGATTAGAAAATAATCGATATATCTATAAAACCATATATTAATTATATGACAAATTACATGAAAAAGTAACGTACTTTAACTTGATTTCTATTTTGGGTAACGTATTTTTAAAACTTTCATTTTGGTACCTAAGATGTAAAGTTTTAAACATTTAAGTACCCGGGTAACCGATTAAAACTAATTTTAGATTAAAAATATTAATGTCATTAACCACACTAGCAAATAATACTGAGTTTGATACCACATCACTCGCCACATCAGCATGATAACCGGTTACCTAGGTACTTAAATGCTTAAAACTTTACATCTTAGGTATCAAAATAGAAATTTGAAAAATATGTTACCCAAAATAAGAATTAAATTAAAGTACATTACTTTTTCATACAATTTATTTTTCATTATACAGTTGAAATAAAATAGGACTTAGAGTAAGACCAAGAAAAACTAGGGTTGTTGGGTTTGACTTTGGGTCATTAGATGGACCACGTATGTAGTGTACACAAGTCAACATATATAGTCAACCCAAGATGATTGTAGCCTTTGACTTTAATGTAATTGCAAACTAAGTGGTGCTTGTTATTTTGACTTTCATCATAAAGTCTTCCCAAAATTGTCTCTTTCTATGTTTTCATTTTTCCAAATTTACACGTTTTCGTGTTAATTTTATTTCCAGTACTGAAATTGACTGTTATTAATACTGTTTCAATAAACAATAACAGTTTCTAAATTGTTGGTACAGTAAAATATGGAGATGGGACAGAAGGGTCCAAACTCAGTATTTGTAAATCATTCATGTATTAGATGGTTATGTAATAATAATTGTTTTATATTCGTAAAATAAGGGTATATGTGTAATTTTACTTCATTGTTTGATAGCCAGTTTTGTTGAACTCTTATCAAATAGTTTGTTTAAATCATACATAACCAGACAGTCATAAGTGAAATACATTAACTCAGATATTATAAACAGATATTCATTATAAAAACATATATTCATACAGATTATACTTGAAACACATATTTTTTCGTCTGAGAATGAGAAACACAAATTATTCTTTTCCCAGCTGAAAATGAGTGACGGATCACGTTTATCTGGTGGTATATAAGATGGACAGAAACAGCTCATTTATGGTCTGTCATGTAACATCTATATATTAAAACATATATTTCCACCCAACTAAGAAAAAAGCTGAATAGTTCCCAATCGTTTTCTAATACCCGTACACGATTTCAAAAGACGGTGTGATTTAAGAAAGTAAAAGGATATAAAAGCTTATCAATAGATTAAACTAACTCATAAATTCCAACTAAGAATCCCATTTTTGTTCATATTAAACAAATTACAATACTTTTCAAAAGGGTACGTGTCAGTTTCTCTGAAAACAAAAGAAACTAAATCTTACAGAATCTGTAGTACAGATACAGTAATATATTAGTTACTATTTATATTTTGAATGTTGGTCGAAGAAAATATCAGAAATAATATGGCTTCAAGAAAAAATAATTTGACAAATGTTAACGTCAATGTTTTAGGGTTTATAGAGTTTGGGTTTGATATCCAACCCACTATGCAAGCCGACTAATCCCAAGAAGACCACATGTTTTGTGGGTAGCCCAGAGTCACCGCATTTGAATCTCCGTGGCCACAAAGAGGATTTTTATTTCTTTTGTATTTGAATCTGAGACCTTCAGACACTTTTGATCTATGGAGCCCGAGCTCAAACCAATTAGACGACACCCTTGTCGTTGCAGTTTTTTTTTTGTTCAAGGATTGAGTTCCGGTAAGAATGGAAGTTATCGTGAGAATGGTAAGAATGAACTTTCACCATTTGATCAAATCCGAATCGAAGATCAACATCAATGTGGTGTACCGAGATGCACTAGATCAATTCTCGTGATAATCGCAATTCATCAGTGGGTGTGACGTTGAAAGTGATCAAGGGTTCAAATATCTTGTTACGCTTTCACTTCTATTCTCATACGACACTTCGTCTTATATTTTATATTTATTTAAATGGAGGGGAATTATAATTTAACCTTGAAAAAGTATGGTTGGTGATGATTTCAATATTGACAAATAAAAAATGAATAAAGACACTTTTAACATTTATAAATTTCCACCATCTACTCAATCCCTTTACAATATATATATATATATATATATATATATATATATATATATATATATATACACTACTTAAAAACTATATAATTAATAAATAATATGATAAATAGGACCCTGCGGGGCCGCTTGCCAAACACTTACCCGGTAAGCAATTACCGGTAAAATTTAACACTATCATATACTTAACGTGTAATACTTTTGACCATCAAAACGGAATTGTATGCAACAATTTTTCAGGTAAGCGTTTACCGTGGTAAGAGTTGTCGCCCTCACTTACCGGGTAAAACTCTTGGTCATTTTCTCGCTTTTACCGAATATAAGATTCTTGATCTTTATCATATCCGGTTAGGTAATGTGACTTGGTAAGCTCTTACTTGGGTAAGCGTTTGGTAAACGGTCCCTTACAAATATAATGATATTATCTGTTTTGTCCATGAGTTGCAACCTGTACTGTCATTTTTAAACCGTACCACATTAGTTTGAAAGGTTGCTCAATATTTTATATACTCGATATTCTTCTTGTTCATTGTCTATATATGATTTGTCTAAAACTGTTGTAGCGATATCTGTTATTTTATTATATATACAGAAAACTTGTAATTTTGAAAAATTAGTTTCCCTTAATTTTTCTTGTATCAAATATAACGGTAGTGTTTTATGCACATGCGATATGCGTAGTGTGCATGCATATGTGTGTATATTGTAACTTCGGTTTTCAGTTATCGTATTAGTAACGATGACATGATACAGATAAAATTATAAACTAATTAATATTATTACAGCTATGTAGTTTTAATTTGTCATCGATAGATCCTAATTATGTGTTTTTAATTATAGAAATGGTTTATTAAAGGGTTTTTTTTGGTTCAGACAGGGGAATGAAAATGACAGAGAATGGATTTTTATTCCCTCTCCTAAGTTTAATCTGGAATGAAAATTTGGGTATGCAGGGGAATGAACTCATTATATTATATAAACCAAACAATATATTTTATATTCAGATCCACTGATGATTGTTTAATATGTCTAACCAAACACCCCCGTGAGTCTTTATAGTTTGTTAAAAACTGCGGATTTTGTTCTTGTGATTTTGAAATTGTGGTTTTTGTCATGTGTTCTGTAATTCATTGACGTTTTCGTTACTGAGGCTAACTTCTAGCTTTAGTATGAATGACAAAATAGCAACGAACTGTGAACCACAAGAATGAAAACATCGATATGTTTTAAACTTGAAGGACGAAAACGGAAATAAATTGTAAACTCAAGGATGAAAATCGTAATTTCAATACTACAGAGACGAAAATAGCAATTTTTAACAAACCACAAGGACTAGAAATGTAATTTACTTAATAGGAATTGACTAGGCAAGTTGTGTGCCTTAAGCAATTGGGCCTGGGCCTTATAACTTGTAAACTGTCTAACCCATTGGGCTGATATGTTCTCATGGGCTGGGTTTCATTGATCTGAATCTAACAAGATAGGTTTATCATGGTCTTAATCGGATTTCAACGGTGCTACGGCTAGAGATGGCCAAAATTAGGGCCTTAGTCGGTCCCAGGCTCGGTCTTCACTGGGCTCTGTTAATGACTTTGAAAGAGTAACTGGTCTTACAGGTCCTGGTCCTCCGTCGAAAATCTAATCTGCAAGGCCCGATGTAACTGGTTACATAATTGGTCCTTCATCGGGTCCTTCTAATGATTTTGAAAAATTAACTGCCAGCAGGCTCATCACTCCTGCTCCTTCAGTGAAAATCTAATCGTAGAGCCCGATGTAACCGGTTACATAACTGGTTCCTTAACCGGCCAAATTTTTTTAAACTCACTTCTTTTATAATGTGTACTATAAAATATCGTGTTTATTTCTTTTTAAAAATTGCACTAAAATAAACTTCAAAATTCATTCTTTTATTAAAATTATATAAAACTCGACACTATTTTCGACTTTTTCCCAGTTTGAATAAATAACTTTGTATGTTTTTAAAGAAAATTCGCAACTAAAATTTCGACCGAAATTTTAAATAAATAAATTTTATAATTTTGTGTACCTGATCAGTACTTTCTAAATGATCCTTGTTGGATTTTTCTATCAGAACCTATAACCGATCCAGTGTTCAAAAGGACTGACCCTTAACTGGTTCTCAAAAAGTTTTGTAAGTGGGCCTAACTAACTGGGCCCTATTGATCTCGGTTTCTAGATGGGCCCGCTCAGATGTGGTCAAAAATCGGTCACAGTCCCGAATAGTGATCACATAACTAGTCGAAATGGCCCATTTGGCCATCTTTAGATTAGTCCCGACCTTTCTTACATTCAACCAGACATACATTGACATGATCCAATACAACATTTCATAACATATGTCCAAAAATGTACAGTGTAACAGGCTTTTTTCGGATGGTTCCTTAATACTGGCTGAGATAAAAATGAAATTACTGAATACTTTATTTTGTATTAAAAATACATAAAACAATCAAAATACAAACTCAAACCTAATCATAATATCCTCAAAAGGTACAACACCCATGTGACTACAATATGCTTACCAAAGACCTCCGGTAATAATCCCTTACTGAACGGATCTGTTATCATGAAGTTTGTTCCAGTGTTCTTTCTAGAAATCAGTCTATTTTGTGTTATTTATATAACAACCAGAAACTTAATGTTAATACGTTTTGAATTTCTAGAACTTTCGTCGTCGCTGAAATATAACACTGTCGACTTATTGTAACAGTATATTATAAGTGCTCTTTTAATGCCATTTACAATGCACGATATTACGTCGCAAGAGTTTGGTTAGAACTCTTCGATTTTTTAACAAAAAAAAATTGATATCTTACTGTAGTTAATTGCTTATTAAATATCGTTACAGTATACTGTTATAAATATTTTTAATTAAGAAAATATAATTTTTTTATAAGTTAGACATATGACTTTAAAATATCCAAAAGAAAATTAACAACAATTGATAAATTAAAATAAATATGTTGAGTTGCTTGGGTAAGAAGGTTAGTTTAAATGACAAATTGCATGAAAAAGTAATGTATTTTAATTTGATGCTTATTTTGGGTAACGTACTTTTAAAACTTTCATTTTTGGTACATAAGATGTAAAGTTTTAAACATTTAAGCACCTGATTGATGTGGCGAGTGATGGATTGAATATCAAATAATACTGAGTTGGATACCACATCACTTATCACATCAGCATGGTAACCAGTTAATGCTTCAACCAGTTACCCCCTTGTCTTTCGCGTACCATGCGAGAAATTATCCGATGTTTCACAGTCAAAGTTGCAAATCTTGACCAGATGAAGGACTATGATCATTTCTCTACTCCTTAAATACTTATCACTTCTCAAATGAATCTATGGCTATGTGTGTGTGTATATATATATGTATATATATATATATATATATATCTATATCATTTTCTCTCCTCCCCTCTCTCTTGTAACATACAGACACAAACACAATTAAATATGTACACAAGGTGAACACAATAAAAACAACCTTATGAAAATTCCATACAAAAGTCTTCACAATGTGTCGATATCAATGCTGACTCATTATTTCGATGAATCATTTCTTCGAACAGAAGAAAACTATGGAAACACTTACTCGAAATCTCACTTATCAGATTCCATTGTGAAATACAGATTTTTTTCTGAAGAATTCGTCATGATATATCTGGTCTATACATAATATCATGAGTTCCATTTTCAGATAAATAATATCACATTTATATAATAAAAAAAAACACATTGAAAAGGATTGAATGGAATGGAAGGGTCAATTGTTGGGAGACATGACACATTATTCCCTTTTCCTTTTTTTTTTACTCTCTCTCTCTCCCCCTCTCTCTACTACGTATTCTCTTTCAACACCGCTCATCCACGTTTCAAAGTCAAACTTCTTCTTTTCTCTGTACTGATTGAAATTTCTGTTATCTGTTCGATAATACGGTTTTATTCATTCATTAAAAGAATACACTGAAATAATGTTCGAACGTGTGATCCTTGAATCATATTGAAAATGCTACAACTGTTTAAATAACGTCAAACATACAACCACCACATGTTTTTTTTCCCTATACTGACATAAGAAAGCACTAAATAGAATCGAGACAACGAAGCATAAGGACCCTATATCTTTGAGACATGTCTCTACGACCAAATACAATTCAGAGCATACCCTTTTGACGTCCAAAGACCACACCATTTGCCGCTCCATGTTTCATTATCCATTTCCCTTTTAAACTTTTTAACAAATGCATCAATTTGTCCCCCACATTGCGTGGTCTCCACACTGTCAGAAATAACTGACATGGGTAATAAGCCGAAGACAAGAGTACAATCCTGTTTATGTTACAAGCTTTAAAACAAGTGTAGTACATGAATGTTGCAAAGTAGCGTTTAATCGATATGATAATTGTCAACGTAGTTGTTTTACAGATAGAAGGAAGTAGCGACAGAGCCATAGGGTTAGCAGATACGGTTGTCACCTTTTAATTTGTAATGTCATCTTATTATAGAGGCTAAGGGGATGTTCGGGATTGCTTATTTGAAACAGCTTATACTTTTCTACAAAAGTCTTTGTCAACTTACTATAAGTTAGAATGATTTAACTTCTTTAAAAACGCCTTATTATCGGTTTGACACCAGTATAAATTATTTATCCAAACACTCAAAAGTGCTTACTACCGATGTCACACTGGAATAAATCAATAAGTCACTTTTATAAGCAAATCCGAAACACCCCTAAGTAACATAATGGGTTAAGAGAATTTAACAAGTGTACTTGTTTGGCACGGATATTGTTACAAAAATTGGAGACTTTTAAAGGTCAAGTGGTTTTCTATAATGACTTTATCTTCTTTTCATGTACATGTTTTTTGTCCCATCCTAAGATATTAAAAAAAAATAAGGGAATACGAATACGAATACAGATACAAATACAAATACTGATAGATAAAAAGAATTGAATAACTACAAGAATGATGTCTGATTGGTTTGAGCTTGAGCTCCAAAGGTTAAAAATGTCTGGAGCTCCCAAGTTCAAATTCAAGAAGGAATAAAAATCCTCTTATGGTCACGGAAGTTCAAATGCAGTAACTCCGGGTTACCCGTAAAGCAGGTGGTCGTCCTGGATTGCGGGTTGGATATACAGGTTAATAAAAAAAAGATTGAATCAGAATTAGTTCTTTTTGATACCCAAGAATTTATAACAGTAAGACACAAAACCAATTGTGTTACACAGTGTGATACTACTGTGATAACGTTTTGAACGGGTTGATAATAGATGTGATTTGAGTTTTAGGCTACACACAACCATGTGATACACGACTACGATACAATTTTGTTGAGATAATTAAGGAAACCGAATTCTTGATAATTAAGGAAACCAAATTTGATAACTATTAAATAAGAAAACTATTTAAATTATAATTAATCATTTTACTAAAACACCCTTTTATCTATTAATTAAGGTAATACAATTAATATCATAAAATGATTGGCTCATATTAGACCTCACGGTTACCACAAACTAATCAATTCTCATTTGATTAAGCATATATATATATATATATATATATATATATATATATATATATATAAATGAAATAAAAGAATATAATATTAAATATTTGTCCTTGTTAAAGTGTTAGAATACTAGTTGACCAAATGTTGGAGGTTAAGCGGATAATGGGTCCAATTGGGGTCCCTACCATGAGACATGAAACGATGGGCCAAAAGCTTCCCTTCCCCATCACTTTGATTTAATCTCATAATGTCATTTAATTAGGGAACACTAATCCTAATTAACTCTTTATAATATTCATTAATTAAAACATCGATAATGTTGGATCTCGTCTAATCTCTTTTCGTCTTAAGATACGACAAATCACGAACCCATTTGACCTTTCAACTCGTCAAGTGCAATACAGTGAGAATCAAGTAAAGATGTATAAGCAACATATAAAAATACTGATTATACACACGAAGTTTGAACTTTTGAAATGACCGTACAATATTAAGAATACCCACTTGGGTTTGCATTAGAAAAGCTAAACAAATTGTTTTCTTATAGTTTTAAGAGTATCATAAAATAGCAGTAACAACAAGAGTGGTGTCTGATTGGTTTGAGGTTGTGTATCAAAGATCAAAGCGCCAGAAGGTCCTATGTTCAAATCCAAGAAGGAATAAAAATCCCCTTGTGGCCATGGAGATTCAAATGCGATGACTCATAGCTACCCGCAAAGCAGGTGGTTATCTTGGGATTAGTCGGTTCACATAGCGCGTTGGATATCCATGTTAATAAAAAAAATAGTCTATACAATCAGGATGGTTTTTAAATCGACATACCTGAATTGCTGGCATTTCAATTACTTTCGGCTTGTTTTTTCTTTTGTTGTTGTTATTTTGTTAACTAGGGTGTCTGAGCCAGCTTAATGCACCTTGACTAATCTCAGGCCCTGAAATTAGTCAGAAAATCCCAGTCACCTTACAGAACTCGAACCAGTGACCTCTAAGGAGAATCTCTAAAGGTCTAAACATTGTTGTTGCATATTTCATCCGTACGTTTATTTGGGTATTTTGCAACGATAAAAACGATATAATAAATAAATTAAATTTATTTTCATAAATATTATTTATACATAATTAATGGGGTCTTATTCATAATAAGTGAATCTAATCCCATTCATGCATTTGTTTGGTGTTTTTTTTTTTTGGCTTTTGGAATAAAAAAAAGTCATCATTCTTTTTCATGATGTTTTTAATAATTTTTCTTTAATTTATGAATGGTCTTATCATGTTTTTCAACTTTAGATCCTAATTTGCAACCTACTTTTAACAAGATTTTAATCATAAATCTTTTTTAGAAAAAATATATAATAAAAAATTATTAATATTGTACAGTTACAACGATATTTAGCAGTTATACTGAAGTCCGACATCGGTTAGACTTAGACTGTTTTTTTTGTATATCTGTTGGAACCTCTTTTTTCTTCTTATGGACTCTTTTCGCTAGCGATCTTAGAGTTTCACATATTCTCACATAATATCAAAGCCGACGTCTGCCACTCTAGGATCCGACAGTCTAGCTAGTCCCCTTCGACACTTTCGGACAATCTGTGTCCATCAAGCCTCTATTCGATGAGCGTGTTGGAATCACACATCGGCTAAACTTGAACCATTTCTCCTATCTATATGTTGGAATTTTCCCTTTCTCCTCAAAGGTTTTTTTATTAACCTGGATATCTAATCCGCTATGCGATCTGACTTATCCCAGGGCGACCATCTGCTTTACAGATAGCCCAGAGTCATTGCATTTCAACCTCCGTGCCCACAAGGGGATTTTTATTCCTCATTGGATTTGATTTTGGGACCTTCTAGTATTTTTGACCTTTGGAGCCAATCTCAAACCAATCAGGCACCACCCTTGTGGTTCCTCAAAGGTTCTTTTAGAGAGAGATCTAGGGATTCCACGTATTCTCACAACTTAAGTATATTTAAAAGCTGTGATCGAGACCTGTTTGATTATGGGTTCGTGGGTATGATCTGGGATTTTTTTAGGTCGAACTCCCATATGATTGTAGCTGCGACAACAAGAGGATAGTTCTGAATTTGGAACCAATATGAAGCATTGCCAGCACCTACTGCAGTCCAAAGTGTCGTTTGAGATCTAATATGTCAGGAGGGATATAAATACAGTGGCTCGCACATCGGTAAGACGATTGCAGTTTGTTGCCTCGCCAACTACTGACGTGACTTCCTCAGACCGGCTGTGTTTATACTCCATTTGATCATTAATAAAAGTTGGGTTTCCAAAAAAGAAGAGGGTATGGGACAAAAGAGTTAACAAATAGAAATATAATTTTAATAAAAACGGAATGTTGCATTGATTTGATACCATTAAAAGTGAGGGACAATTTGATTAGAATGAATAGAAACTACCCACGTGAGTGTTTGCCACGATAAACACATACATTACTATTATTACTGTTAATATATATATATATATATATATATATAGGGTTGGGTTCACGTGAGACCAGACTGTTTTCATGAGACCCGTGAGACGACATTTTTACACTTGAAAATTCATAGCAAAAACACTGTGAAGGTTACCTTCATAGCATTTTGCTGTGAAGTTTCAAGTGTAAAAAGCTGGTCTCACGAAAACAGGTTGGTCTCACGTGATCCCAAATATATATATATATATATATAGAGAGAGAGAGAGAGAGAGAGATATTATACAACCCTTTATATTTGTATAACCAATACAACTCAATCTCAACCGTCCATTTAATTTGATTAATATGTGATTTCATAGAATTTTGATTGTTTTCTAATATAAAGTATTCATCATAATTAATAATCCATATTTATCTTCCATAAAAATATTCAAATCATAATAAATGAACTTTCATCATTTCCATAAATATCTCAATTTATTGGGTTGCATTGGTTGTACAAATGCAATGAGTTGTATTTGAAACGATAAGAGTTCATTTATTATGATTTGAATATTTATGAAAGATAAATAGGGATCACTAATTATGATGAATATTTTATATTAGAAAATAATCAAAACTTCTATGAAATTACATATTCATCAATTAAATGGACGGTTGAGATTGAATTGTATTGGTTGTACAAATGTAAAAGATTGTATAATAACTCACCTCTATATATATACACACATAGCATATATATATATACACACATAACATATATATATATATATATACACACACATAACATATATATATATATATACACATAACATATATAAATATATATATATACACATAACATATATAAATATATATATATATATATATATATATATAATATATATATAGCACCCAATCCTCTTTATGGTTTTTGTTGCTTTCCAGTTTTGGAAATAACTTTTGTTGGCCATCATACCCATTTAAAATACTCCAAATAAATAAACTAATCAATACACCATAATCTCTTTTACTTACATACATACATATACATATACATATACATATACATATATATATATATATACACGCACACATAATATATATGAAGGAAGATCATGTGAAAAATCGATCTAAACTTGTGGGAATACTGAATCACATGTGATGCAACACATCCAAGAAGGATCCAGATGACTGGTCAATGCGGCCAAAGTCGCTTGAAAACTCGTCCATGACGCGACGTGTTTATATCACTCGTCCACGATGCAGATGACTGGTCAATCGCATATGATTTGACTTTTCTCCGCCTTCTCGTGTGTGTGTGTGTGTGTGTGTGTGTGATTGTGATTCTTGATATATTGTACATAAAAATTTATGGGTCGTTTTAATCGTTATCATGATTCTTATATTTATTTTCTAGAACTGAGATGGAAAACGTGCAATAGAACGGATGCGATAAGAGTTTTTTTTTACAATATGTTTAACACACTGATCTCAAGTAAAAAAATGAACAAGATAACATACCAACGATACTTACCATGTCCAGATGGAAGTTTTATATAGGACTGAAATAAGTTGTACGTAGCTTTTAGTCAACTGATGTATTAATTTAACTTATGGACTTTGAGTAAAACACACTTCCTCATCTTCAGGTCATATGTCTCTTGTACATCTGGTATCGTATCATAGCAGATATTAACGACATCAACGAGACGAGAAATATATATTGCCGATCTGAATTTGAACTTGAAGACAGAAAACCCAATAATTAATTATTTATGGAATGAAATCTATCAACACTGCATTCTCTTGCCACTGATATAAGACCAAAGAAAAAGCAGTCTACATTTCATTTTACAGTATTTCGTTACACCTTCGGCGTGTATCTTCTTTTTTTTAACGTGATTTCCAAGATTCATACATGTTTCTTTTAAAGATGGATCAGGAGTTTGATTAGCACATAAAGACGACGAAGGAGGAAGCGGATACGAGAGGGGGGGTGTGAAATGACGGATTTGCCCTTGGGGAAGGGATATAAAAAGAAAGGGAAGAGTGTCCTTAAAAATAGGAGCAGTTTGACGTACCGACAAGAGAAGGGGGGAAAAAAGGCAAAATAGTAAGAAGTTGCAATCCCTTAAAAATGGGATCATTGTTCCAACATCTCCAATATATTGACATGACACAAACTTCTGGTGTGCCCCTCTTCTACAGTCTTTGGATAACCCCTCTTCTTTCTTTCTTTTTACCTTCCTTCATTCCCCTATATATATCTATATATATATAACCTATATATATCTATATATATATATATAGATATATATATATATAGATATAGATATAGATATAGAGAGAGATAAATGGTTCAAACAAGAACACCTATGATATTGATTTACGCAAATGTGGGAACATTTGTAAGTCCATCATTTTGTTTTAGGTCACAATTTTAGAAGATCCGAGGGAACGGTAAAATATTAAATAAATATTTACCATTTTTTTAGAAATATCAAATGCATGCACGGGAAAATGGGGAAAAATTGCAAATCACATAATGAACAGACATAATCATCACTGGTTTTCTATTTATCACAACAAAACCATATCACTATCACAAAAAATATTCGATTTATCAAAAGATTGACACATTATCATCATAACAAAATCATATCATTGTTGACAATGAAAACATTGACATAAAAAGTCTTCGATGATGCTAACAAAATTTTAGGAATAAAGACAAATCTAAGATAATGGAAAATTAAAGATAAAATACTAATTTATTTCAGTTTATTATAAATTTGAGAAATGGTTAGTATTTCAGAAGTAAAGAAGTGATCATAGCCCCTCATCTGGTCAACATTTGCGGCTTTGATTGTGAAGCACCAGATAATTCCTCATGATATGTGGAAGATAGAAGGGTAGTTTCGTAACTTTTACAAATAGACGACAGACGAGTTCATATGTGAACCCGTATGATTTATATATAGACTATATGTTCATATGTGAACCCATTAATTAGTTCATATATGAATCAATTAAAATAGTTCATATGTGAATCATCTAGATTCACATATGAACATATAGTTCATATGTGAATGACACGGGTTCACATATGAATCCGTTTGATGTCTATTTGTAGAAGTTATTAAATTACTCTCTCTATTTTTCGCATAAACCACAAATTGTAACCAGTCAAACTCTATCATGACCGTATAAAGGGTCGGGATTGCTTTTTTTACTTCTAAAATATTTACCGCTTCTCAAAATAACATATGGCTTAGAAGTTCTCCATCATATCATGATTGATGTTTGAAAAACTACAATAACTTTTATTTTACAATAAAAAGTTGAATTTAAGACGTTATAATAGTTCTTTTTCACTTGATGGTGCCTCAAAGCTTCTTCGTAAGGTGTGGATAGAATTTAACTAAGAGTATATACACGTTACCTCTGTCCCTTCAGCAATACTGTTGTAATGCTGAATTTATTTCAATGTTTTCAGAAAAAAAAATATATTTATATACTTTTTTTTCGTTTAAGATTTTACTGACTATTGTTCAGCTTCATATATTATATATCATCATATGTGATGCTAAATCGGAGATGTAAATAACCTTGGCGGGACTTAGGTCGGGGGCCAAGTGGTCTGCAAACCACTAAGTCCGCTCACATGTATTATTACATGTGATAAGAGTGTTATTGTATTTTCATAAAGTAGAGATGTTCTTGTTTGAACCTACATCTATTCAGTTCAATCTATGCTTAAAATTTATAGAAAAAATAACACTGTTTATTAAGTGAACAAATAAACTCATCGACCCTGTTAAGTAAAATAAACAAAAACAGACATGCCTCGAACTTTGCAATGACCAACTAGAGATGAATTCACTATTGGTAACAGTGGCCCGTTTCGCTGTTCAATTTGTTTATCTTGGTGTACTTTTTTGTGACGTATAACGATGTCACTATGGTGATTCATTTGTATTATCACCAAGCATTGTCGCTGGAAAAAGAGAGACTGCAATAGCATAATGAAATTTAAGGGATGTTTGGTTAGAGGTGTTAAGCAGTAATTAATGGAAATAAAAATAAAAGAAACTGTTTGATTTTTTATAATATAATAAGTTCATTTCCCCATAAGCCCAATATTTCATTCTTGGTTAAACTGGTGGGAATGAAAATTCAATCCCATTTTCATTCCCTTTCATTCATCAACACGAGCCAAACAGACTTGGATTTGAGTTTTAGTGGTTAACAATGCTTGAACAAAAATTCTAACAATAAATTCTTAGAATTGCATGAAAAAGTAACGTACTTTAACTTGATTCATATTTTAGGTAACGTAGTTTCAAAACTTTCATTTTGATACTTAAGATGTAAATTTTTATATATTTAAATACATGGATAACAAGTTGAAGCATTAACTGGTTATCATGCACATGTGACAAGTGATGTGGTATCCAACTCACTATTATTTGCTGACGTGGTTAGTGACATAGATTTTTTTAAATCTAAAATTAGTCTTCAACCGGTTACCTGAATACTTAAATGTTTAAACTTAAATCTTAGATCTCAAAATAAAAATTCTAAAAATACGTTATCCAAAATAAGAATCAAATTAAAGTACGTTATTTTAATGCAATTTATCCTTTATAAATACACCAACTAATTAGTGTTTTTATTATTTAATTATTATTGATAAACATAAGTTGAAGTGGTTGGTCGCCCATGGAGGGGTTTTAAGGCCTTGTCTCCGTCTGTTTATGCAACTAAACCCTAATCTACACTTTTATTTTATTTTTTATTAATATTTTTTGGGGAGTGGGGGAAATTAATTACTACAAAATAAATATATTATTTAATTTAAGTTTATAATATTATTTAATTTAAGTTTATAATATTATTTAATTTGCTTTAATTAAGGATCATTTTAGATTTTTTTATTAATAATCAAATATTTTTATTAAATTAAATACGGTTTAATTTATTTTCAGATGAATAAAACAGTATTTAAAAGCTTTGTTATGTTCTACGTCTCAGTTTCTTTTATCTGTTTATGAAAACATTTTTATCATAAATTACTTATCAAAAACGTCTTAAATTACACCACAATAAGTCAGGGATATTTGGATGTGTTGAAAATTTGATTGTTACGACTTGAAGTGGCGATAATTAATTTTGCAGGATTTGACAAATCCATTTATGATTATTAGGCATGGCAACGGGACGGGGATGGGGCGGGTTTTGTAATCTCCGGCTCCGGTTTTCAATAACAGCCCCCGGTTTTTAATAACATTTATGATTATTACATCAAAAGTGTTCTCTAAAAATCATTTTAAGCCGTCCAAAACCATCATAAAACTTATTACAACATCTTTAAATAAAATAAAACAGTGTTTGTTTCTATAAATTTAAATCTTCTAAGTATTTTATTAAGACATTCAGACATTTTTACTGTTCTACAAACTTGATTTTGTTATAATATAGTAACTTAAACATCAACCTGAACATAATTTTTTTTACCAAATTACAAATAACCAATATCATATAATGAAGGTGGAGAATAATAAATTTAATTGCAAAATTAATTAAAATAAAATAAATATTTAGGCTTATTGGCAATCTCAATCGGTTTCACACAGATCCCATCTTGTGGAAGAACGTTTTTTTGGCTCACTTAACTATTGAGGCTATGGGTGCTCATATGTTGGGTTGATCCAGTTGAAGACATTTGAACAACTCAACTTAATGTTTGCGGTCTGAAAAATCTTAATCCAACCCAAACCCAAACCGTATAGGTTGGTTGGGTTGGACAGATTGATACTTTGGTACATTAAAATATTTTTCTAACCTTGAATATGTTAATTCTATACTCATAATATCTTTTTCATCAACCATTTGATAAAGCTTTTCTATACTTCTTACGTATATCACATTCAGTTAATTTTCTCAATTTACATATATATGTTGACATTTACTAAACATATATACGAATGAGTTTCATAGAGATGTGAATAGATTGAAAATATGTGTATATGAAAAACATACGTGATAATGTAATTGTCCAATGTATATATTAATGAAAATTCAACAATCATATTAAATCCAATAAAAAAAATGATATCGGGTTCATCGGGTTGAGTTAAGTTCAAATAACAACAACCCAATACCTAGAGTTTGTAAATGTTGCAACTCAATTAGACATCGAGTTGCTTCAGGTTGAGTTATTTCGTGTTGGATTGCGTTGAGTTGGTCGGGTTTTTAAGCACCCCTAATTGAACCTATCGAGGAGGTCTGGGATCAATCCCATGACATGTACTGTATCTGGTTAAAGTCGTTCCACCTCTTTATCAACTGAGTTACAACGTCAGAAGCAAAATAAAAATAACTATGTTTTAAATATTTCTAAAAAAGTTGTTATATATATATATATATATATATATATATATATATATATAGGGTTGGGTTCACGTGAGACCGAGAGTTTTTCGTGAGACCCGTAAGACCAATTTATGTTCATTGATCAACTTTATAAGTTAATGATCTAATGATCTAAAATTGCACGGTGGCAATTTTGTAATTATTGAGAAATCTCGTGGCATTTATGAATGTTAACATCTGATGATAATAGATCTAATCCAAGGGTTAAGAATTGGTCTTACGGGTCTCACGAAAAACCTTTGGTCTCACATGATCCCAAGTCTCTATATATATATATGTTAGATATAATAATAAAATAGAAAGGGGACAAGCAGGGATTTGAGGAAGATATATGTGGTCCTTCTCATTTTTTTTAAATTAGTTTACTGACATTTTACATTACATATACACATCTTTTTATGTATTTTTTAATTAAATATTTAATTAAATTAAGACACCAGAAAATATGGGGAGGTGAGTCAAAGGTCAACCATTTCCATCATACATTCATTCTTTCTCATATCCCTTAATCCTATTAAAGAAATATAATATGGAGTAAATTATAAATTTAGTCCCTCTGATTTGTCGAAAACGACGTTTTCCGGTTTTGCAGTTTTAGAATTACAAAAATAGTCATCATGGTTTAGAAAAACGTATGGATTTAGTCATGTCTGAAAATTCTGTTAAGCGAGAGGCGTTTTCGTCTTTTTATCGATTTTATAACTCTGTGGTTTTTTATTAGGTAAAAGATTAAAAAAAAACCCCGATAAAAGAATGAAAAAATGTTTCTTATTTAACGGAATTTTTTAACGGCCATTAGAGGGAGAAACCAAATCTAGACGATTTTCTAGACCGCAATGGTCATCTTAGTATTTTAAAACTGCAGGGACTAAAAGTGTTATTTTTGACAAACCAGATGGAACAAATTTGAGTTTAGTGTATGATAATGATGATTTTCTTTATTTAGTATGTAATACGTTTAAAATAAGTTTGAAATTGAAATCCAACAAATTAAATAAGGGGTTGTTTGACAGTTGCTGAATGATTTGGTGTAGAAAGATTAAGTAGTCAGAATAATTAAGAGGCTATCATGATATAATGTAAAATAAAATATAATTGTTTGATAATTGTTTACAATGAAATTAGGGCGCTTAATAGTTAAGGGAGGCCCAAAATACAAAATTATTTAGAAGGTTTTAGAACCATTAAGAGACAAGACTTTTTTTTGCCAAACAAGATTCACATATTAACGATTCAAATGTTGCCTCTTAATGGAACTATTAAGAGGTAAACAAACAACCCCTAAGAGTCATCGAATTGAAGATCGAGCACCGAACATATAAATTGAGTGTGGTTGTAGTTCGGTTCAATTGTATACGTATTTTTCATCAATTTCCATTTCAATTTCTTTTACTCGAATTATTGATGGATGGCCATGGAACTATTTTTGAAATGCTCATAGCCATCAGATCTATTGACTAGTTACAGGGTTAAAGTCAACGGGGCAATCGATATAGGATGATAAGGGAGAGGATAAGTGGGATTGAACACCTGTTGTGGAGGGGGCTCTGGTAATCATGTATTAATGGTGTCGGTTTTACTGTATTGATCTTTTTAGAATATACTATAACCTGATATCAGTAATGTTTTATTGCATTATGACCAAATCTTGTTGAAACCCTTCTAAAATATATCTGATATAAATCTAAATATAACATAACTATACCAGCAGTTTGTTTGTTTGTTTTAATAAGTTACATATTAAGTTGGTTGTCAGATTCGAAATACTGTTTTTTTTTTGTTTTTTTTTTAATACTGAATAAGGGCTTGAATGACAAAATTACAACTTTAACCCTTGAACATAGAAAAAATACAAAAACAAAATGTTGAACAAACTAGTTGATCCATGACCCTTTTAAACATAACCATTCTATCTCAGCAGTTGTTTGTTTACCTCTTAATAGTTCAACTAAGAGGTAACATCTGAATCGTTAAAATATGAATCTTGTTTAGGAAAAAAAAAGTATGTATCTTAATGGTTCTAAAACGCTCTGAATGATTTTGTATCATAGGCCCTCCTTAACCATTCAACGCCCTAAGTTTATTGTAAACAATTACCAAACAATTAAATTCCATTTTACACTATATCATGAAAGTCTCTTAATCATTCTGATCACTTAATCATTCTGCATCGAACCATTCAGCAACTGTCAAACAGTCCCTTATTACTATATATCTTTCTATCTCAAAATAAATGTCTACATTTCTATTTACATTTGTTCTAAAATAAGTATCTAGTTTCAAAAATGATAATTAAATGATTAAATCCACCATTCAAAAATGAACAAATATTTAAGAATTGTGAAAATAGATAAATTATTTTAAGGGTAAAGTTGTCTTTTGGTTAAATACAAAGGGTAATAACTATGGATCTCTAAAATATGTATCATTTATATTGTGGACACTTATTTTTGGGATGAACGAAATATATTTTAAGAAAAAAGAAACAAACCCAATTCTTATATTACAAAAAGATATCGAGAACACAAAAAATTGTTGAATTCGAGTTCAATTCTCAACTAACAATCGACTTGGAACCAAAAGGTGTTTGGCCTAACGGTATGTGAGTCATTAGCTTCCTAGAAGGTCAATGGTTCAAATCTCACCAAAGGTGATGAGGGTGTGTGAATATATTTGTTATATTTGCCGTATAAACCCCAGAACTGCGATCATCACTACGAAGAACCCATAGCTTAAATAGTTCCTCCCTTCCAAATCCCTTGATTTCTCTTATTGGTGTTTTGAACGACTTTACAAAATTGCCCCTATTGGCATCCAAATGACCTAATCGTTACCATCTTCTTTTTTCTAACTGGGGAGATGAGATGAGGATGACGAAATTTGAGATTTGGTCAAGAGAGCAAATAGGAGGAAAAACGTAAAGATATTGTTTAGTACCAAATAGAGTTTTAAAAATACAAGTGATTGAATCCATTAAGCAAGGGATGAGGGCTGACCAAACTAAGCCAAATCGGCTTAGCTTATTGGCTTGATCTTTAAGTTGTAAACAAACAACCACATATAACTTAACGATATATTAAGCCATTATATCCGTTAAGCCTAACCAGTAATTGTTATTTATAAAGATATCTTAAAGGAACTTACAGTAAGGTGTAATATAACTCATATTATCTTATTTCTTTTAAAATCAATATCACTTTTATAAAATTATGATATTTTATAAGAGGTGTTCAAGTCTGAAGTCTTATTTCATTTCTGATTAATAAGAGGTGGTGCTGAAGTCTGAAATCCTGAATTAATAAGACAGTTTGTTTTTGTGAATTGATTATTGTCTGAATTTGTTTACATTGTCTATTTTACCAATTAGAAAATTATAATGTTTAATTTATAGAAAAATTCATGCAATTTCATATACTTATTCATCATCATTACAAAATTTATATTTAAATTATATAATTATCATTTATTGAAACGAAAATATGCTATTAACGGTACTTAACACATTTAAATCCTATTAAAATACACCAATTGAGAGCTGTGTGGATCAATTTGGTAATTATCAATTGAGAGAAATGATTGATTAAGGTTAATCGATTGAGAAACATCGTTGCTAAATGTTTCATAAATAATAAGAGACAAATAAAATGTTGGTTTAACTCTAACCAGATAAGACGACAATAACCTTAAAAAATTTGAAAAAAAATAAACAGCCTGAATGATCGTACTTTTTAACGAATCATACATAAGAGGTTAATAAGAGTTTTTATTCAAAAAAAAAAAAACAAGACCTTACTTAACACAAAGAAAATGTTATATTTTTTTTAACAACAAAAAGATTAAATAAAAAATAGAGTAAACTGCAAACTTGGTCCCTATGGTTTGTTGGGAATGACAAATTTGGTCCATTTAGTTTTTGAAATTATGAGATGACCATCATGATTTGTAAAAACGTTCGAATTTAATCTCATCCTCTAAAGGCGGTTAAAATATTTTTGTTAAATGAGGGGATATTTTCGTTAAAACTGCTCCTCAATTTTTAATGGCTGTTAAAAAAAGAGACCAAATCCAGACGTTTTTATAAATAATAGGTACCAAATCTGTAGTTTACTCAAAAAAAAATTACATCTTTTAGATGAAATTGATTAATTGAAAAAGACATTAGTGGAATGGGTCATAATTAATATGAATTATATTTAAATGCAATAAACTTATTAAAATGTTTTATCATAAAATTATTTTTAATAATATAATTTTTATAATCAAATATAAAAGATTAATTATTTGTATAATGCAAATATGAACCCTCAACTCAATTTGAGGGGTTATTTGGTAGTTGTTGAACGGTTTGATGCTGAATGATTAGAATACTCTTATGATATAGTGCAAAATGAAATATAATTGTTTGGTAATTATTTACAACGAAATTAGGATGTTGGATGGTCAAGAGAGTTTCTGATACAAAATAATTCAGAAGGTTTTAGAACTATTAAAAGACAAATTTTTTTTTTGTCAAACAAGATTCACCTTTTAACGATTCAGAGATTGTCCCGAATGGAACTATTAAGAGGTAAACAAACGACCTCTTATGCTAAAAACATACCTAGTTCAACTTGTCACCCAACTCTTCAGAGTCATCCACATTTACTCTGACTGAGACGCGTTTCAACATTTAATTAACAGATAATCAAACATTTCTGTTATTTTAGATATTATAACAAATCTTTAACGACACATACTAAGAGGAAAAGAACAATGTGTCTTTTACGTACAAAATTTGTTTAACAAATATTTAAATTACGTTTTAAAGTACATATATTGAATATAACATTTGTTTCTCTCTCACACACACACACACATATATATATATATATATATATATTAAACGCAATTTTAATGGTACATCATGATCTTATGTTTTAAATTAATCTCACAAACAAACAGTTCTACAATTCTTAGAACCGTACGGTTGACTTTGTCTGGGCACGAGCTCCAAAGGTGAAACAATAATTAGGCAACACAATAATTAGGCAACACAATTGATTAACTGAATAATGTTGAAAACAAAACCTCCCAAAATAATAAATACAGAAAGACAAAATGTAAAATACTCCATTTATTTGTAACTGAATATTGCTACAAAATACAGTATATTACATACAACTTGTACCACAAAGCTTAAAAACAGCCGAAGAAAGCAATATAAGCAAAAAGGTGGTCCAATATCGAATATTAACGTTGCAGTTCATTCAACCCTATAGTCGATTATCAGTATCGGACTGTTTCTATTGTATGTTTATCAGTATCGGACTGTTTCTATTTAATTCAAGAAGTTTATATATCATTATATTTGTTAGGCCATGACACTTGGACTTCGACATGTGCCTTTCTAAATTCAGAGTATAAGTCCATAATATCATCTTTAATACATTTGTGGTCAATAAACGATGGTATTAACCCCAAAAGATATAAAGTAGTCTTGTGTAGGCATGGGAATGGGGTGGGGACCTCAACCCCTGTCCTCATACCCATCCCCGTTGGGGAATATAATTACATCTTCATCCCTAACGGAGAATGAGGAATGAAGATTTTTTATTTATTTATGTAAGTTATTTTAAATTAAATATGTGAGAGGTCATACATGTTTAAATCACAACATCATATAAGAACTAATAACCTAAAACCAAAATGAATTTAATTTAATACGAAAAAAATCACAACATCATATAATAACTAATAACCTAAAACCAAAACAAAAGTTCAATTTAATAAAAAAAAATTTAAAGTCACATGTACCAAAAGATATTGAGTAATATAAAACCATATCGAGTAATATACAAAACTTATCGAGTAATTGTATTTTGACTTGACATCCAAAATATTACATATTAACATCCAAAAAATAACAATTTTAGATTATAAACCTGGAGTACAATATCCGTCTTCATCCCCGTCCCCATCCCCGATTTAGCGGGGAATCCTCGTCCCCGACGGGGCGGGTGGACCGGGTTCCCCTACAGGTCGAAGCCCATTCCCATGCCTAGTCTTGTGTTCTGAAAACACAGTGTCGTGATAGCTAAAAAATAAAAATCTGTTACATGGACTTGATTTTAACCATAAGTTAAATGCTCGAAACATATGTTTATAACGATTAAATTGTCAGGATTAGTTCAAGTACAGTCTGGGACATTCTTAAAATAACATATGAAAATCTAGTATCCTAAAATCTAGGTGTTATTCATATCCCACCAATGAAATTAAGGAACCGTTTATCAAATACTTATCCAGTAAGAGCTTAT
Source organism: Cynara cardunculus var. scolymus (assembly GCF_001531365.2). Taxonomy (NCBI): domain Eukaryota; kingdom Viridiplantae; phylum Streptophyta; class Magnoliopsida; order Asterales; family Asteraceae; genus Cynara; species Cynara cardunculus. Next base: position 1,635,352 of record NC_037544.1, read on the forward strand.
AAAGTCACATTGCCTTACCGAATGAATATAGCAAAGATCAAGAATTTTACTCGGTAAGCGCTAACCGTGGTAAGAGTCGTCGTCCTCACTTACCGGGTAAGACTCTCGGCCCTTCCTTACTCTTACCCTGGTAAGTGAGAGCGACGACTCTTACCACGGTTAGTGCTTATCGGATAAATTGTTGCATATAATCTTGTTTTGGTGGACTAAAATCGTGTCCGGTAAGTAAGTGATAGTGTTGAATTTTACCGATAAGCGCTTACCGGGTAAGTGTTTGGTAAACGGCCCCTAAGACACATTAGAAGAAACTTTGCTTTTTTGGTCTTTCTGGTTTTTTGAAAATAACATTTTCCGTTTATGCAGTTTCAAAATTACAAGATAGCTATCTTGGTTTGCAAAATCGTTCGAATTTGGTTCCTCCATTTAACGGCCATTAAAAAATAACGTTAAATTATGGACGGTTTCGTCATTCTATTGGCTTTTTCTCTTTTACCCAATCAAAAATCACATTGACCATATCATAAAATTGAACTTTTTTTTAATAAAAGTCAACAAAAGGAAGAAGATGCTCCTCATTTAACGGAATATTTAACACCCGTTAGAGAGATGAACCAAATTTGGAAGTTTTTTCAAACCATGATAGCTATCTTGTAATTTCAAACCACAAGAACGAAAAGTCATATTTTCAACAAACCACATGGACCCAATTTGTTATTTAAGTTCACATTTCTCTTTATGTTTTCTAGGTGCTCAAAAACCCGACTGACCCGACCTAAGGCGAAATAACTCAACATGAAACAACCGGATATCCAATCGAGTTATAAAATCTTCAAACCGTAGCTATTAGATTGATATTACTTTTATTTAAACCCAACTCAACTCGATGAACCTGATGTCATTCTATTTATTAAGGGTTGTTTGTTTATCTCTTAATAGTCTCATTAAGAGGCAGACTCTGGATCGCTAAGAGGTAATCTTGTTTGGCAAAAAAAAGTCGTGCCTCTTAATGATTCTAAAACTCTCTGAATGATGTTGTATCATGGGCCCCTCTTAACCATTAAGCGCCCTAATTTCATTGTAAACAATTATCAAAAAATTATTTTTTTCTTTTTGCACTATATCATGAGAGCCTCTTAATCATTCTGACAACTTAATCATTCTGCACTGAACCATTCAGGAACTGTCAAACAGCCCCTTAGATTTAATATGATTGTTGAATCTCTTGTAATATGTACATTAGACAATTATACAATCTCGTATCCTTTTCTTATACATACATTTTCAATCAATTCTCCATCTCTGTATAATTCTTTTATATATATATATATGTTCCGTAATTGTAAACATATACATAAAGGGTTGGGTTCACGTGAGACCAATGATTTTTCGTGAGACCCGTAAGACCAATTTATGTTCATTGATCAACTTTATAAGCTAATGATCTAAGAATCTAAAGTTGTACGGTGACAATTTTATGATTATTGAGAAGTCCCGTGGCAATTTTGTGATTATGAATGTTTAGATTATAGATCTAATCAAAGGGTTGAGAATTGCTCTTACGAGTCTCACGAAAAACGTTTAGTCTCACATAATCTCAAGTCTATACATATATAGATATATATATATATAGATACATATATATATATATAATGGAAATAATAAGAGTTTAAGAAGACGATGATGTATAAGAGAGGGAATCGTATAGGGGTTAAATACATATACATATATATATATATATGTATATATATATTTACATATGTGTGTGTGTATAAGCCAGGTTGGCAATGGAAAACTCATGTATTAACCGAACCTATTACTATTAATTGACGTGTCAACCTAACAATATTAACTTGCCAGCTGTCACCCCCAATTAGGGAAACCTCCACTATGGCATGCCTAACCCCCTCAAGTATTCTCTTTTCATTTCTTCCTCTCTCGTTAGGTCAATATACATATAAATTATATACGTATATATTATTGTATATAGACATACATACACACACACACCTTGGTCGGTGGTAACTATCGACCTGTCATCGTAACAATTGACTCGAGGGTGCGATACCGGTACAATTATTCTGTGTTTTTTTCTTTCGTCACAAGAAAATGGTTCGTGAAACATGAGATTTTGATGTATTACGGTCTATGAATCGTATGATCAGATCACAAAAAGCATGTTGTAAAAATGTAGCGTTAAAACAAAAGGTTGTGAACCAACAATAATTAATAACTGTATAAATATATTAACAAGAGGACGTTTTTATGATGTTTTAAGACATGTATTTAAAAAAAACAGAATTTGTGGTTTTTTATTTTCCCTAAAATGGTTATGGTCTTGTTAAACCCCCCTTTGGTTTTTCTTCTATATATATCCCTTCTTCTATCTTCGTTTCTCCCCACACCCACTCCCATAATCTTCCTTTTTCTCTCTCTAAAATAGTTTCTCTCTCTCTCTAGAAACGCCACCGTAGACATAAACCGCCACCGCCGCCGCCACCACCACCACCACCGTACATCCACCGCTCCACCACCATGCCGGAGGCACCAAAGAACTCACGTGATCAGTCGTCGACGACCATGGCGACGATGGATTACAGTCTTACTGAGAAAAACAAGAAATCTCTTCAATTCATAGAAGATGTCACCTCGAATCCCGACGATGTCCAGCTTCGAATTCTTTCTGATATCCTGACCCAAAATGCCGACGTCGAATATCTCCACCGGCATGGTTTTTCCGGCCAAACCGACCGTGAAACCTTTAAGAAACTCATTCCGGTCGTCACCTACGAAGATCTCCAGCCTGATATCACTCGTATCGCCAATGGAGATAAATCCCCCATTCTCTCTTCTCATCCCATTTCAGAATTCCTAACAAGGTATTATATATATATATATATATATATATATATATATATAGTTACATATATGTGTCTGTATATACATAGGCTTAGGTTCACGATAAACCAACTTATTTTCATGAGATCTTGAGACGACATTATAATACTAACTCCATAGCAAAATACCGTGAAGGTAAAAGAAACTCTGTACCTTCACATCGAAAACGCTCTGAAGGTTTACTTAACAATGTTTTGTTGTTAGGTTGTTTCACCGGTCTCACGAAAAAAATCTGGTCTCACACAATCTCCAAGTCTCTCTCTATATATAGAAACATCGGGTTTTAGATTCAGAAGAAAACCATAAAAACTAAAAAATAGAGTAACACCATGGTAGTCGTTCATCCGGATGGTATAGATATGTGCATATAAGTAATTTGTAAGCAATTTGTCCTAAACAATTGCATAAAAACCAAGATGAATGATTATCATGATGCTTCTCAGTTTAGAATCCCTAAATTAACAAAGGAACATCATGGTAGCTGTTCATCTGAATGGTATGCATATGTACATACAAATAACTTGTAAGCAATTTCTCCGATACGCACACATGCATAAAAAACCACCAAAACGACTTCATTTCTTATATATATATATATATATATATATATATGTATATGTATATGTATATGTATATGTATATATGTGTGTATTTACAAAATGGGTCTTTGATTATGGTGCAGTTCAGGGACGTCCGGGGGGGAAAGAAAGCTGATGCCCACCATTGAAGCTGAGCTTGAAAGAAGGTCTTTACTGTACAGTCTTTTAATGCCGGTTATGAACCAGTTTGTTCCTGGTTTAGATAAAGGAAAAGGGATGTATTTCTTGTTCGTTAAGTCCGAAGCCAAGACTCCGGGTGGGCTTTTAGCCCGACCCGTTTTAACCAGCTACTATAAAAGCAACCATTTCAAAGAGAGACCTTACGACCCGTATACCAACTACACCAGCCCGAATGAAGCCATTCTTTGCCCCGATTCATATCAGAGCATGTATTCCCAGATGCTTTGTGGGTTGTGTCTGAATCAACAAGTTCTTCGAGTCGGTGCGGTTTTCGCTTCCGGGTTCATTCGTGCGATTCGGTTCTTGGAGAAACACTGGTCGATTCTCTGCGAAGATCTCCGGACCGGAACTGTGAACCCGGTGATCACCGACCCGGTGGTTCGGGAAGCGGTGTTGCGGATCTTGAAACCAGACCCGGAGATGGCGGATTTCGTGGCGAATGAATGCTCGAAGCAGTCGTGGCAAGGGATCATCACGAGGCTGTGGCCGAACACGAAGTACGTCGACGTTATCGTCACCGGAACCATGTCGCAGTACATACCGACACTCGATTACTACAGCAACGGCCTCCCGCTCGTTTGTACGATGTATGCGTCTTCCGAATGCTATTTCGGTGTCAATCTGAACCCTCTTTGTAAACCTAATGAAGTTTCGTATACCCTAATTCCCACCATGGCTTATTTCGAGTTCCTTCCTGTAAATGGCGATCAAGAACAGCAACTCATCGATCTTTCCGACGTGAAACTCGGCCAAGATTACGAGCTCGTTGTCACCACTTACGCCGGTGAGTTACATCGAACAATCCACTACAATAAAATTGAGTTTATAAAGTGTCTTAATAGACTGTCTTATAGGACTCAATATTATATACAGAACCAAAATATTAAAGCCTCTTTTCTAAAAGTGATACAATAAGTTTATAGAACATTTTTTGATGCTTTAGGATTCTTTTAAAATAAAATGTCGTATTAGATACTTTATAGGACGATATTTAAAAGTGTCTTATAAACTTATATAACACTTGTCCTATAAAATAGCTAATACGACATTTTATTTTAAAAAGAAGTCTTAAAAAACTTATTATGATGTCTAAAAACGTTCTATAAACTTATTATAACACTTTTAGATTTTATCTTTTAGTACAGTTTGATCAAAAATGGAGTTTTTTGCAGGTCTTTATAGGTACAGAGTTGGTGATGTATTACGAGTTGCAGGTTTCAAAAACAAAGCTCCACAATTCAGTTTCATTTGTCGAAAGAACGTAGCTTTAAGCATCGATTCGGACAAAACCGATGAAGTCGAACTTCACCAAGCCATCGAGAAAGCATCGAGCCATTTGGTCCCATTTGATGCAACCCTAATCGAATACACCAGCTTTGCGGACACAACCACCATCCCGGGCCACTACGTCATCTTCTGGGAGCTAAACCAAAACGGGTCGGCCCAGATTCCACCATCGGTGTTTGAAGATTGCTGTTTCGCCATCGAAGAGTCTCTGAACAGCGTTTACCGGCAAGGACGAGCCTCCGACAAGTCGATCGGACCACTCGAGATCCGAATCGTCGAAAACGGCACTTTCGATAAACTAATGGATTACGCAATCAGTTTAGGCGCTTCGATTAACCAGTATAAAACACCAAGATGCGTGAAATTCGCCCCGATTATCGAGCTCTTGAGCTCGAAGGTCGTGGCGAGTTACTTGAGTCCAAAGTGTCCGAAATGGGTTCCGGGCCATAAACAGTGGAACAAGAACAACGTAGATGATCAGTAAGATGAATGTAATTTAGTTTTAGGACGAATCGAATTAAAAATCAATGGAAGTCGGGTTTAATCAGTAAAATTAACAGAAATAGCCATTTTCAGGTATCAAATTCATCTCTCAGACATTTCTCTTTGAAAATTTCTAAAATATCACCATCTTCATAAATTACACTTTCTCAACTTGCTTGTAGAGTAGCTAAAAGACAAAAAAAGTCAACTTTCACCCACCTGCAGTCTGCAGAGGTGTCACTTGCTGACCTGGAAATTTTCACCCACATGCGAGCGTGGGTGAAAGTGAATCCCTTTTGTTTTTTAGCTCATATGCAGGTTGATGAGGTGTCACTTGTGGAGGTAGTGATATTTTGGAAATACCTGAAGAGAAATGACTAAGAGATGAATTCAGTATCTGAAAATAACTGTTTTCCCTTAATTTTCCATTAAATTGTTATGTACAAAAAGAGTTTATGGATTTGAAGTTGTTGATTACATGATGAAATTGAATCCAACCAGGAATCCTGCCCACTTAACTTTCATGAGGATGGTCTATTAATATTTCCTAGGAAAGCAAACTAACTTTCCTTACATCCTACTTATGTTTATTTCCAATAATACCCTTTGATTCATTAATGAATACTTCTCAAACGGTTGCTCTTTCCGTTTCAAAGTAAATGCTGACGTTATTCAAGATCGAAATCAGATAACGGGTGACTTTTTAATAAATGTGGAGATGGGATTCGTCGAAGTTGAACGGTTACTGTTTTATTGTTGTATAAAGGGGTTTGTTGATAATCCGTGATCAGTGAAGTTGTATTGCTCTGGTACAAAAGCGTTATATGAAGCAAATCGGGTATGTAACGATACATGGTGGCTTGATCTGTGTCCAGAAGAGACGTAATTCGTAAAGGGACTGTAGTTCTCATATTGTGGTGATGCGTGTTATGTGGCTAGCTTAAGAGTTGATCAGTGCCCACATGACATGCTTGCTAGCGTGATAACTGATATGTATCCACAAGAAACGTAGTTCGTGAAGGAATGTAATTCTTATATTGTGGTAATGCATGTTAGGTGGCTAACTTAAGAGTCGATCAGTGCCCATGAAAGACCTAAATTACAACGGAATTGTGGTTTTCACATTGACACAAATTAACAAATTAATTAGGTATATAATGGCATGTTAGCTCGATCAGTGCCCACCAGAAAGGTAATTCATTAAAGAACTGTAATCCTCACACGTACTGCAGCTATGCATGCTAGGTGGACAACTTAAGAGCAGCAGGTGTTTATAAGAGACCTAATTCACTAAGAAATTATAATTCTTACACTGTACAAGTGTCATCATATTAAGAGCCGATGATTTTAGTGTTTGTACGTAGTATTATAAATATTTAATGTATTACATATGATTACGAAATTATTTCTACTAATATATCAATCAAATTTCTATGAATAAATTTGTATACATTTAGATTTGTTTAGGTGATTCTTGACTCTCTAAAGTATACCCATTTGACTAATTTGGAATAAGATATAACTAAAATGGACATACATATATATATACACACATATATACATATAGGGTTGGGTTCACGTGAGACAAGGTTATTTTCATGAGACAAGTTTTTTGCACTTGAAACTTTACAGCAAAACGCTGTGAAGGTAAAAATAAGCCGAACTTTCACAGCAAAAATATTGTGAAGGTTACCTTCACAGGATTTTGTTGTGAAGTTTCAAGTAAAAAACTTGTCACGTGTCTCACGAAAACTATTTTGTCTCATATGATCTCAAGTCTATATATATCTATATATATATATATACATACATACATACATATATATATACACATGTATGTGTATATATATATACATATATATACACACACATATATATAGACTTGGGATCACATGAGACCAGTCTGTTTTCATGATACCACTTGTTTACACTTGAAACTTCACAACAATATGTTGTGAAGGTAACCTTAACAGTGTTTTTGCTGTGAAGGTAACATTCACAGTGTTTTTGCCGTGAAAGTTCGAGGTTTTTTTACTTTCACAACTTTTTGCTGTGAAGTTTCAAGTGTAAAAAAATGGTCTCACGAAAATAGACTGATCTCACGTGAACCTAACTATATATGTATATATATATATACACACACACACATAGATAGGGTTGGGTTGACGTGAGACTAGTCTGTTTTCGTGAGACCTATGAGACCACTTTTTTACACTTGAAACTTCATAGCAAAACACGGTGAAGGTAAATAAAAGTCGAACATTCACAGCGTTTTGTTGTGAAATTTCAAATGTAAAAAAGTGGTCTTACGGGTCTCACGAAAACAAGCTGGTCTCACGTGATCCCAAGTGTACATACATATGTATGTAGATTTGGGATCACGTGAGACCAGTTTGTTTTCGTGAGACCCGTGAGACCAGCTTTTTACACTTGAAACTTCACAGCAAAATGCTGTTAAGGTAACCTTCATAATTTTTTTGCTGTGGAGGTTCGACTTTTATAAACATTCACAGTGTTTTTGCTGTGAAGTTTCAAGTGTAAAAATGTGGTCTCACGGGTCTCACGAAAACAACATGGTCTCACGTGAATCCAACCATATATATGTGTGTGTGTATGTGTTGAAAAGGTAATTTTAGAATTGTGATTATGGATCAAAGTTTTAACACGCAAAGTAGATGATGATGTAGCAAATAGAAGGCAACAAATATTAAAGAGGAAAAACGAATATTTTTTTAAAAAAAATAATAATAAATAGGTGGTTTTCTTTTAGTATTTTTTTTTAATCCAAATTCACTTTTTAATCGATCCTTATATAGAAGGTTTACGCATATGCGTAAGGATTGGTTTTCGACAAAAAAAAAAAGTCATTATGTATATGCATAAAGTTTCCGTCTACGTAAGGATTTCGATATATACCATATTATAATGGATTCTTACGTAGAAATCTTACGCATATATGTAAAGATCATTTTTTTTCTTCCCGAAAACCAATCCTTATGCATATGCATAAAAATTTGCTAAAAACATATCAGAAAATGATTAAAAACTGAAACCCTATTTGCTGACCGGCCATTTCTATTAAAAATGGTAACACAATATATTAGAGGTGATCATTGTTTAAAGAAATATATATATATATATATATATATATATATATATATATATATATATAAAGAAAACATATGTGAATTGATGTTACAGAGTTTTCATATGGGCTATATTAGAGGTGATCGTTTTAACTTGTTTTTTTTTTTTTTGTCTAACGGGCCTAATATTGTAAACTTAGGCCTTTTTTTTGGGTTTGACAACTTTGTCATTGCCCGCCCTATAGACAGACTGGGCTTGTCCACAGGCTAACGGGCCTAAAACTGTTATAAATCTATAAACTTGATCACTCACAAATTCACAATTGATTAACAAACGTGGAACCAAAAAGTAAAGGAAAAACACCGTTGTAATTAAAATTTTAAGCAACTAAAGTGACACATGGATCTCAACAAGTGAAAAAAGAAATAAAAAAACAAAATTCAGACTTCCATAAAATCAATAATGCATTTCTATTTTTTATGTATGACATTAATATTCACATTAAGAGGTAAACAAACAATCCCTTAATGAACAAACAATAACATTAATTTCTAATAACCTTTTTTTATTTAAACAATGATTTACATATGAATCTTCTCTCTTATATCCATATCACATATACTGTTCATCCTTGGTAAGACCTTTGATCTCCGCAACAACGATGTTTCAATATTTTTGGAGCCTCTGTTACACCAAAGTCCAAAAACTTTTGATCAGAATGCAAAATGAGATAACAAATATACATATATATATATATATATATATATATACACACACACACAAAAATTACATAGTCAATAATAAGTCATATTACTTTTATCTTCTTATAGAAACTAGATGGTATATAGTTCTACATTCATCGATAAAAGGCATGAACAATGTAAAACACACATTTAACATGCTAAAGAACGCACAGAACAGGTTAATCCATATTTAGGCGGTGTTTGGGATTGTTTATTTGAAACAACTTATATTTTTTTTACAAAAAATCTTTATCAATTTATTATAAGTTAAAATGGTTTAACTTTTTCAAAAACTTCTTATTACAGTAGTATAAACTGTTTATCAAAACATTCAAAAGTGTTTTACATAGAAATAAGTCAATAAGTTGTTTTTAGAAGCAATTCCAAACAACCTATTTGCATCATAGTATTGGATGATTAAATAAAGAAGAAAATGAATAATAGGAATCAAACCTCACGTTTTGTATAGCAAAATAATGATGTAAAGAGTACACCAATAATTAGCGTTGAAGAATTGGGGACGAACACCCCCAACCCCAACCCCAACCCATTGGATAGCGTTAATTGATTGATGGGTAAATCAGCTTTTGTTGGAACCCTTTTTTGATGATTTGATTTGAGAGATGGGGGCAAAAACTCAGCAGTCTCTGCTTTTGATTTTGTTATCCTGGAAATTTTATTTTTGGGAAGGAATCAAAGCTCAAAGTAGTTGTTGCAGAGAAAATGGGGAATGATGGTGGATGGAAAAGAATGAAGAAGATACAAAGAACAAAGTCAGGTGGTCGATGGCGAATAATTTCTCCATGGAAGAACGACAATGGTGCAGAGATTTTGGGGTTAAAGCAGCAGCAGCACTACTACGAAACTGGTATGCAGTGCAGGTAAGGTGTTTGATTAGATGTCTCTGTGAAAGCAACTCTATTTGTCGTCTTCTATGGTTTTCCTGTCGACATTTTAGGCATTCTTTTTTCGTTTTTGTGAATGGAAAGCGTGTACGATTTAGGGGTAGTTCACTAATTTTTTATTCAATAAAGGGTTGTTTGTTTACTTCTTAACAATTTTATTAATAGACCATATCTGAATCATTAAGAGGTGAATATTGTTTGGTAAAAAAAAAACTTCCTATTAATGGTTATAAAGTCCTCTGAATGCTTTTGTATCATAGATCTCCCTTAACCATTAAGCACACTAATTTCATTATAAACAATTATATTTTATTTTGCACTGTATCATGAAAGCTTCTTAATCCTTCTGACCACTTAATCATTCTGCACCAAACCATTCAGCAACAACCAAACAGTCCCTTAGGTATTTACCTGTAAAAACAGTATCCTCGTTTATCTTATTGGATTCGAATTCAGGCACTGTCAAAGCCCTTGTGACCATGGAGGTTCACCTGCACTAACTTGAGTCCATTTGTAGTTAACCAAGGGATTAGTCGGTACACGTAAGCTGCCCGAAAACAAGACAAAGTAGCAAATGATTGCATGGTGGACTAACACAAACTTTTTTTTGGGAGTAACAAAATTTTGGATTTCAACTTCCAAATATGCAATATGAGATTTTAACATTTTTTCTTTAAATCTTGAATATATTTTTGAAAGAATGAGTCTAAGGAGTTGTTTGTTTATCTCTTAATAGTTTCATTAAAAGACAATCTCTGTATCATTAAGAGGTGATTCTTGTTTGGTAAAAAAAGTTTGTCTCTTATTGGTTCCAAAATTCTATGAATGATTTTGTATCATGGTCCTCCTATAACAATTTTGTGCCCTAATTTCGTTGTAAATAATTACTAAACAATTATATTTCATTTTACACTATATCATAAGAGCCACTTAATATTTCTACACAAACCATTCAACAACTGTCAAACAACCCCTAAACCACATATTTTGAAGTGGAATTTTAAACCAATCTCACCCAAATAATTAAATATTTGACTTCTTTTGATCATTTAATTTTTTTAAATTGTTTAAAAAGAGAGAAAAATATGTGATTAAGACGAAATTCATCCCGAGTGATAACACCTTAGAGCATCTCCAATGGAGTTTTTCGAAAAGAACTGTAAATTGGTGGGGTCATGCACACCAAAAATCGTCTCATCTCCGTGCACACGGCAATTATGACGTCTCAACAAGGTGTCGGTATATTTGTTGGGTCTCTCCCATCTCCGGCAAAATCAAGTTCTCTTTGCCGGTCGATTGAAGTTTAAAGACTACCAAAAACGCTATTTTAGCGTATGATTGTTGTTGCTTTTAGACATGTGGAGTTATAATAAGTATATAACCTTAAGGGTCTGTTTGATTTTTCAAAATTACCTCTTAAATAGCTCTGAATTATGATTCATTCAGACGTTTGGGTATTAAGAACGTTTGTTTTATTTTCAAAATAAGAGTTTAAAAGCTCTAAATGTCCTATGAAATTTTAAGTGGTAAATATATCCTTTAATATCTCTTAATTCTATTCTAATTCACCCTCTATCATACGGTTCATATTTTAAGGGCTGAAAGAGATTTGTTAGCAAAAAATATTCATCTTTTATACTTTTGTAAAAAAAGAAAACTATTTATTTTTTATATATTTGCACTAGTTTGACCGCAAACTTCAGACGTAAAAACAAACAATCTTACTGATCCAGATTTCAGATTTCAGGACCAACTCTTGTATATCACAAGTGAAATTAGACTTCAGCACCTCTTAAAAACAAACACCACTTAAGGGTCAAAGGGAAGGAACAACATATATCACTTGCCATTTCATAAGGTTCCAATAGAAGGAAGAAAGTGGGTCGATTAGAATTTAATACCACTTTTTAATAAGATTTCAGACTTCAATACTTTCTAAAACCTCATCATCTAATTCATCTGAGTTTTCCTAATCCCTATTCAAAAAATATCAACTTGCACACGTTTTATACCTCAGGAGGATGTAGTGAAAACATCATTTTTGACGACGTTAAAACCCTTGTGGCTGGAGGTGTAAATGATTCAAGTTTTTAACGAGTTACTCAATCTTAGTAAATCTCGAGGCTCAAGCCGATCTCGAATATAAAATAAATCTCAATTAACTTAGCAAATCGAGTCCACAACACCAATTGTTGACTCAGCTCGATTAAACTTCATGAGTGAAGCCGAGCCATTCAAGCCCACTTTTTTCAAACCAAACATATTTATATGTTTATAAATTACATAATCAAATATAAAAATCATCAAACTTGAGCAAATAAACGAGTTAATCGATTTCAACTTCGAGCTCGAGCTCAAACATTGAAAGAGCATCCGAGCCCGACTTTGAAAACGTTATTCGAGCTCGAGCCTGACATTAACTTTTCGAGCCAAGCACGAATAACCTACGACACGACTCGTTTACACCCCTACTTATGGCCGTGGAGGTTCACCTGCGATTGATTCCAAGTCATTCTTGGTCGTCCAGAAGATTAGTCGGTGCTCATAAGCTAGCTCGGAAACTCACGCTTATGCGGAAAAACAAAAACAAAAACTTAAAACAATCCTTTTACCATAAAACAAAACAACTAAATATAGAATACAAATTGTACATCATGTGAAATCCTTCCTATTGTAACAAAGAAAATACAACCACTGCTGCTGCTGCATTTTAACCAACTTATTTTACAAAATTTAGTACCTGTTTTCAGAAATCTTATAATCAGCTTCCGATAAATGTTATGTCTTCCTTTTCTAGGTGCATTTTCCCTTTGTCTCTTCTACTATTTGCTCGATTTTGTTCCGTTGGTTGACCTCGCTGCAATTTCATCATAAATCGCATTTATAAAAGGTTCAGATCCGAAATGAAAAGTACACCCTCCGTCTCAAAATAAATGTCCACGGTGAAAAAAACGGTCTTAGAAATGTGTAATTATTAGACTTTTTCAATAACGAATGACAATGTTAGCTTATAACAATAGAGATGGTAAACCATAAGGGTGGTGCCTGATTGGTTTGAGTTTGGGCTCCAAAGGTCAAAAGGTGTCTGGCAGGTTCAAATCAAGGAGGAATAAAAATCTCCTTGTGGCCACGGAGGTTCAAATGCGGTGACGCCGGGCTACCTGCTTTAGGTGGTCGCCCTGGGATTAGTCGGCTCGCATAGTGGGTTGGATATCCAGGTTAATCAAAAAAAATAAAGATGGTAAGGAATTTCTTCGGCTCATAACTAAGGGTAGGATTGGAAAGTATGCACTTAGGTAGCATTTGGCACGCAGACTGGACGGGACGGAACTTGACTAATTGTTTGTTCTAGAGTTCTATGTTTGGTACAACTAGAACAGGACCGGACTAATGGACTATTTTGCGTTTGGTAAGCAGAACAGGACGGGACAAAACTGTTAAAATGACCAGATTGCTCCCAACATGAGTTTTAATGTTTTTTTTACTGTGTAGTAATTATAAATGTCTTAGATTAACTAAATAAATGATTTTAACATTTATAATTTTATTAACATAAAATTATTTAAACATTTACAAACCCCACCCCCATGTCAAAACCCAGGTCCCAGGTTCTTCTTCCACCACCTCTCATCTCCTACTCATCGAGAGATTAGCAGAGTTCTATCGAACATAGATCTGAATACTTGAAATCATAAACCGAAAACAGGTAAATTGGTAACTTGAAAACAGAAATCAAACATCGAAAACAGGGGCCTATAACTTGAAAACAGAAATTGATGAACTCAAACCAGAAATTGAAATCGTTAACTTGAATCAATAAGAACTTGATAAGTATGGGTAAGAACTCTATTTCTGGAGATTAAGATTAAGAACTCGATTTCTGAAATTAGAAATCTAAAATCGATGAGGACGAACTCTGATAAATCGATTTCTGGAGAAGATAAACCCGATTTTGAGATTAAAAATAACTCACTTTCTGCAGAAGATGAAATCGATTTGTTAGAAGAGTTTGTACATTGAAGTTTCGATCGAAGATGTTGGAGCAGATGGAGAGAGGATGGAGGCAACGAGTTGTTGTGTTTTCTGATTTAGGTTTAGTAACTGTAATCTTGAAAATAGTCCCATGTTGTTCCACCCTTTCTGGTGGAACAAATTTTTTTAACTTTTGTCCCATGTCCCATCTCATTTTGGTCCCATGGCCTACCAAACATGGGACTGCCTTTTTTTTCCCATCGTGTCCCACCCAGTCTGCACTCTGCATACCAAACGCAGCCTTACTTTTGAAAGTAGATACATATTTCGGGACGACTAAAATAGAAATATGGATACTCATCTTGCAACAACAATTCGCATAAAAGATTGAGATCCAAAAGTGGGGCCTTCAAAAAGTACTCCCTCCGAATGACATAGCCCTCCTAAAAGACAACTCCTTCAGAAAAACAAAGTTATTCAAATTCTTTTTCTGAAATAAGTCAAAGAAGTCCCCCTCCGAAAAGTCCACAATGAAGAAGGCATACAACTTTAGAAATATATAATTATTACACTTTTTTAATTAACTAAATAACAATATTACCCTATAGCAATAGAGAGGGTAAGTTATTTATGCATCTCATAACTAAGGGTAGAATTGGAAAGTACGCATTTACTTTTGAAAGTAATACTTAGAGCATGTTTGTTAGCAGCTTAATTAGCTTAATAGGATTCACAGCTTATTTGATCAACTATACATGACTGTTTGATAGTGGCTTCATGATATAAAAAATGGTTTATTCAGTAAGCTTCTAGGGGGAGTTGTATGCATAAAGACAAGTTATTTTCAAACTTGTCCCCTCCAGTTAAAAAATAAACTCCTTAAATCTATGAAAAATCCCTCCCAAACAAAAACATTCTCAATCGATACAGACAGATTAATCTACACAGACAGCTTTATCCATATAAGACTTAATGGAAAACCAACCAAAAAACCCCTTATTCTGGGTTAAACTAAAATAGAAATGTGGACCCTTGTTTTAAGACGGATGGAGTACATGTATTTAGACGTGTAGAATATATAGCAAGTGTAATTGAAGCTAACCTTTCTCAAGACATATGCCAAATATAGATAAGCTACCTCCCATTCATCTGGTGAAAGTGTACCTGCATATTTCATCCATATAATAAACATCCACAATACAAGGATGGGTCCCATCAAATCATTAGACTAATACTCCCTCCGCCCCAAAAAGAATGTCCACAATGGAAAAAGATAGTTTTAGAAATGTGTAATTATTACAACTTTTTAATTAACTAAATGACAATTTTGCCCTTAATAATAGAGGAAGTAACGAATTTCTTCATCTCGTAATTAAGAGCAGAACTGGAAATTATAAAGTTATTTTGGGACAAACTAAAATAGAAATGTGGACAGTTATTATGGGACGGAGGGAGTAGAAGCTTACTCTGGTCTTGGTTTCCATCCCCTAAGGCACCGAGTCTCCGCATTAGTTCAATAAATTCAGGCTTCTTCATGTACTCGTGAACAAATGCATGCGAATTCTTCACAAAAACAAGCTCCAAATCATACTGCAATTTTCAAACAGAATCTGTAATCTGCAATTCTGGATGTTCAAACTCATTTAAATTTCTTTCCACCAAAAAAACTAGACTTCTTCGACCAGCAACAAAAGGACGGGAAGCGATCTCATTGCAGCTTACGCAAGCATGCTACTAAGTTTTTCTCTAAGTAAATCATTCAAATAAAATACCGACTCAGGTGGTTAATTATGCATGTAAAATAGGCATACGCCCCTCAAGTAGGCTTGAATAAATCTATCAATAGTCATGATTCCAGCTAGATAGACTATAAACTAAACCAAACCAAATGAAATGAACCACCCACAGGTGGGGTCCGGGGAGGGTAAGATGTATGCAGACCCCACCTCCAGGTGGAATATACTGGCCTCCTTCTTGTAGATTTTGAATACCTACTCCACTACTAAACCAAGTTATCTAGAACTTCCTAATCCAGGTATTCCTGCTGCTGCCTGTACTGTTCAAAACTCCCCTTGGATTGCAGATTTTAATGTGGCCAATCACATGATCTATGTTGATGATATGATACTAAGGGGCAATGACATTGATGATTTGGAACTTGGAAGAACCAAAAAAGTTACTAGCTCGAGAATTTGAAGTGAAGAATCTTGGTCCAATGAAGTATTTTTTTTTTTTTTGGGAATGGATACCGCAAGATGTAAACAGGTACGTGTATATCTCAACGGAATGTCATGGACCGACTTAAAGAAACCTGTATGTTTGGGTGCAAACCTGTGACAACACCTATGAAATCAAGAGGAAAATATAACCAGAAAACCAAATAGAAGCAAGTCGATAAAGAGATGTATCAGCAACTCATAAGAATATTTCTATTATGCATGTCACATACTAGACCGGATATTGCCTTTTTGTCGGCCTGGTGAGCCATATAGGAAGAACAAATGGAAGTTGTATACAGGATTTTACAGTATCTGAAGAGAACACAGGGAGATCGACTGTTGTTCAGAAAAAATGAATACATACATGTAAAAGCATTCACAGACGCTAATTAGGTAGAAGCATATGAAGATATGAGGTCAACATCCGGATATTGCACCAAAAGTATATGGAAAACTGATTACTTGGAAGAGCAGAAAACAGTAGGTAGTAACTTGAAGTGGTGCTCAAGCGGAACGTAGAGCACTTGGATCAAATTATTAAAGTGTACTTGAAGAACTAAAAGACATCAGAGAACCGCTCTATTTAAGTTGTATAGTGACAAGAACTCAACAAGCAATATAGCACATGATGTGCATATTTATAGGCTTCTGCCCATCAAGCATAGATAAGAACCATAAGATCATCTATTCTTCAAGTTATACACAAAGGGTGCATCGAAAGTAAATTCTAAAAGTATTAGCATGTGGGACCTACAAAAAATGAGGTTTTGTTGGTATGCAAGTTCCAGTGGAGAAGATGAGTGATACTTGATGACAATTCTATACAAGGACATAACCATACCTACTCATTAGAACAGTGTCAAAGTAAAAAACAGTTACCTCTTCTGCCAGCGATTTGAAGACGTGAAATGGAACAATCCATTCTGGGCAATCGACAGCATCCTGCAAAGAAAAGCCAGCATTGCAATTCCACAGGAAACATAAAATGAGAACGGAACTCCATGTAGCAAAAAGAGAACTTTGAAGCACTGGTGAACCATGAATATCTTATTCTTGTTTGAATCTCAGTACGTGCTTACATTAAAGATAGATTCTTGAGTCAAAACGATCAGAGTTTGCGCATACCATCGAACTGGTACAAGAAATTAAATCCGCTCCAAAAAGATATGTCAGGTGGCCTCTATTTCTTACATAATGCTTAAGATCCCTCTAGTAAACTTGGGAGGTATGTCTATAAATCCTATTATTGACTTAATTCTTTATTTGGTAACACATTGCTTCTATCCAGAATTCATACAAGTAATATACTGGAACATACCTCTAGGTGAAACTTGTACTTTATGCCAAAGGGGCTCGACGACTTAAATTTCTGAGAAACAGACATGAAACATGTACAATTGTCAGTCTTTTCAAATTTCAAGAAAGAGAGACTCTAAGCCACAATAACTGAGAACTCACCTTCTCTGAGAATTCATCATCAAAGTGAATCCAGTAAACACTGTTGCCAAATGCCAATCCTTCGGCTGTATGATCAACAAAAAATATTAACTCAATAGCAATGTGAGCAAAGGCCCATATGCTGAAACATAAAAGGTATATGCTTTAATCAAATAGTAAAAATATCAAGCTCATGGTCCAATTGTCTTTCTTATGCAATTCAAGACACTGAAAGCAGTAGAAAATATGAAAAGGCCACCTGCTCTTAGCTTTTTTACTATAACATTTGCATCTGGCATTGTGCCGATAAATATCCCTCCCGGACGAAGTAATGATGATACATTAGCCAAGGCCCTCCGTGCTCGTGCTTCAGTAGACCACGAGTAGTGCATCGCAAACTGCAAAAGAAGGCAGTCCATATATGGTTCATTTGCTTCAATAATGATATCATAGGAATACGAAAGCATATGCAGCCTCAACGTTTACTGTATGCTTTATAAAAATTTACTCACCTGACAACTACATAAATCAAAAGGTGCATCATCAGCCAAAGCTTTATCCAGTCGGACCTGAAAGCAGTTAAGGCTCAACTTCAAGCATAAAATTCATTTACTAGCAGACAAAATGATAATTTGGTACAATTAAAAGTTATTCCAGGTATCTGTATGTATCGCATTGGTAAGTTGCACATTATATCCACTGCATAAGGTGCAATCATTTTTCAACCACTAACAAGTATGATCGAGTTGGATGTACATTTGATCAAACAATTCAAGGGGTAGTATACTGTGTGAGAATTACAAATTAGATCTACACTATTAGTCACCTCAAAACAATCTCCACTTAAAAGTCGAGCGGGGAAGGTGAACTTTTTACGGCGCTGATGATGATCTGCATCACCATTGTAGCGAGTGCGGCAATCTTCTATCTGCACATATTTCAATGTGATTGCAAAAGGTGAAATTAAACTTATTTGCATGCGTAACCACATAACTAAGAATATACCTAAGAAAAAAATGGATCTTGGCTGTATAAATATCATAGACAAAACTTTCACAGCTAAAACTAAGAGATCGTAGATTTGAAAAAAAAATTACCGAACCGTCTGCTATGTCGATGCCAACATAGTATCCAATTTTTGCCTTGTCCCATTTGATCAAATCACCACCCTAATTAAAAGTCAGGGTTAAAGATCAATCTAACTATTAATGAACATGTATAGAAAATTTATCAAGTATAAGATTTTTTTTTATAAAGGAAGTATAAGATACTTGTAGTACCTTACCACACGCAAGATCAAGAACTGCATCCCCCCTCTTTGCATAAAGTTGAATTAGAACGCTTTTAATCTGCTCGTTGTGAATAATGTAACATTAAAACTGAATCAATTAAATCGCAAACGCTTATATACTATATGCCAACACAATTCTTCATTCACATACCCAGTTGTTGAGTTTCTTTAAATGTATAATGGGACTCGCTTCTCGTTCTTCCAGCGTTTGGTTTGTCCTTGCACTATAATGGTCTGCAACTTTCTTGGCAAAAATCTTTGTGCTCTCATCCTCTAGAAAGGCATCACCTGGCAGTAAAGTACGTATAACAAGGCATAGAAAACCAAAAACAAAAACATCACCTTTGCACATCATGAAAAACGAGGTTGAAACACACAAATTTTTGAAATAAAGTCCCCATGCTTGAGAACTAATACTCCTTCCTTTACAGAAAAGAGCTACACTTCGTTTTTATGTTGATCCTAGTTTCTAATGCAAATATGATATGTATATTACTGTGAATCAAGCACTAATTATTTCATCTTGTGCTTGAGAACATTGAGCAAGAAGTGTGCAAGTTCAAATACAGATTGAAGTTGAACGAATCTCCAAGTCAAGATGCAAGTCTTTTTTTTTCTGGAACAAGCGGATTAAAATGAAACCACATACATTAAAGATGAAATAATACCGTCTGGGTTGTGTCTGGGTTTGGACTTTGGAGGTCCTAACGAAGCTGAGGACGATGATTGTTGATAACCTCTCTTCATGGCCAGTAGTAGGGAACAGCCACCACTGGTGGTGAGGCAGATGGCCGGTATATGGACAACAATTGTACTTGAAATTTAATCAAGAACGACACAATACGAAAACACCAATCGCAGAGCTATAATCCAACAGGTTGCACTGTTCTAAAATAATATGTGATTATTGTTGTGAAACTCGTCTGCAAAACATGAAAGAAGAGAGCAATTGGCATCAAGGAACATACATACAAAGATAGCATAAACAATCACGATTTCAATTTGGATTTCAGAACGCAAATTGACAGATAAACACTAAAACTCAAATTTTACAATCAAGGAAAGATGTTCTTTCAAGGGTGGTTAGATTTTAAACAATTATGTCCAGTAGACAATCAAGAATGAAAAATAATGAAGAGTTTGGCAGTGATGGTGTTTGTCCTACCAGAAAAGATTCATGTGTCAACAGTGGAGGAGCAGCTAGGGCTTGTGACGGGTGTCGTGAAAGCAGGTCAGATGAGGTTTTAAGCTGTGTATTCCACTCTCCCCTTTTGTCGCCCCCGTCAACAGAAATTTGGAGAGGTGACGCTAACCAATCTGCATGTTTTTTGAACTTCTTCCATTAACCATTTTACCCATCAAATATAGGATAAAAATCACCTGTCTCAAAATTACACATGTCATTCCTGTCCTACTAATGAAATTAAGACACATCAGATTTTTATTTATTATTAAATTTATTTAATTCGTGTTCACTTTCTCTCTCTGATTATGTGTATTCATATGATTGGTGGACATGAATGGGACGTGAAAATTTGGGACGGGTGATTTTTAGAATGTCTGTTATTTATATTACCAACATTTGATTTAACCTACACAGGGATTCGAATAGCAACACCCAGTTAGGAGGTATCTCGCTCATGGAACCATGTAAATGTCAATATGTAAATCGATCTAATACTAAATAGAGCAAAATGCTTCAAATTCAACGGATTTCGTCTTAGTTCCTATTTAGTGTAACAAATAACTTCTTTTTCTCCACCAAAGTAACAAAGTTACAAAATTTCCTGTTTTGTACCCATTTTGGTTATCTTGCGACATTTGATGACGTGGATGCCATTTTTATCGAATTGTTTATTGACAATTATATGACCTTTAAATATTTAGATAATCATAACAAAAAGCAGGTTAGATAAACAATAAATCTCCATTCAAAACGTACATCGCTTATTTAGAATCTTCTTCTCCTCCTCCTTTACCTACTTTCCCCGAATCTTTGATTCGAATTCCAACATCACTTATACCCAAATTAGAAAAAGCTTTAATGTCATCAAAATCTTTCCCATTGGTTAAGTTAGTCCTTTCTGACCTTATAATCATCATCGACCAATTTATCAAATAAATCTCCATTAGTATCCTCCACCTGAAATGGAGGATTAAAAGCCATCATAGCACTCAAAACTCAACCTAAAAAACTGGAGCTGACAATGTTATAGATTGAAAACAAAAACTCCTAAGGAATCTACAAAAAGAACACTGAACTGATATTTATGATGTATTAGATAGAAAATTTTACCTCTGGACACTCTTAGCGCATCAAATTTGCACAAGATTGAGCCCCAAAAAAACAACAATACTTACACGATTAACTTAGGGACCAATATGACATTTGAAAAGAAAAAGGTATTAGATTAGTGATGGGATGACAAAAATATAAATTACCTGCTCCAATGTGCATCTTATGGCTGTCTATTCTATAATCTCCCTTGAAATGTTAAGAAAATTAGACATGCCTCAAAAAGCCAGGTTTTGGGAAGAATGTATGACAATTTATCAACTACATCTGATTTGTAGAGTCTCTCTAATTAAGTAATCAACAAGAATTTACAATTAAGGATGGAAATAAACCCTAAAAACAACTAAATCAGAACTAATCGATAACACAAGCCTAGTCTTCTCTAATCTACCATTCAAACATAATCCAAGTTATATTATCATAAAAAGACAAACCGATTGGTTAACATGAAATCATGATCCAATTACAATCATTTTATTCAACAGAAGCAAAAATTGCCAAGAATCATGAAAAATCAGAAGCCTAATATAAAAGACCATAAATCGTAAGGGCTTTAATCGTATTCTGGGCGTAGAACCTTACCGAAGTCTATGCATAATTAACTAAACCCTAAAATAGAGATAATACACAGAATCACTAAATCATACCGGCGTAAGTAGCGGCGGCGGCCTGAGGAGGAGCGGCTGAGGGCGCGAGCGGTGAGCAGTAGCAGGACCGGTAGCGGGTCACGGGTTGCGGTCGGTGAGGCGTGAATTAGTCGGGGTGCATGAGCTCGAATTTGTTCTTTTGGTGGTATATCAATGGCAAAATTAACAGGGAAAAAAAGTGTATTTAATATAATGAAAAATAAAATAATAATCAAGGGTTTTATCAGATAAGCGTTTATTAAGTCATATTACTTTATTGGATGAACATAGTAAGAATCGATAATCTGTTTATTAAGTTATATTACTTTATTGGATGAACATGGTAATAATCGATAATCTTACATGGTAAAAGCAATGGCAAAGACCGAGAGTTTTACCCGGTAAAAGTGGGTGATAACTCTTATTTGGTTATCGTTTGCCGGTAAATTGTTGCATAGGATGTTGTTTTTATGGACTAAAATCTTACCTGATAAAGGATGTAACATTATTGAATCTTACTGGTAAGCGTTTACCGGGTAAAGATTTGGATAAAAGGACCCTTATTTTAAAAGAAATTTATTTTGTATTTATTTGGGCAAAAGGTTGATACCGATACGGATGGTTATTTGCGCTGATCCGGTGAGGAACCCGGTTCACCCGACCAGAACGGGGATGGAGATTCCCCGCTAAAATGGGTCTCGGAGTCGGGGATCCCCGGTAGACTCAAACCGAGGACGGAGGATGTTACTCAAACCGGGGTCGGGGCCAAGGATCCCCAATAGAATCAAACGAACGGATATTATTCATGGGGTTTGATCGGGTTTTGAAGGGGGGTTGATAGAGTTTTGACCGATGACGGGATGTTAATCCCCGTACCCATCGGGGCCGGGGGATGTTACTACAAACCGGGGCCAGGGTCGGGGATTATAAAACTCGCCCCATCCCATCCCCACCCAACCCCGTTGCCATGCCTAATTACCGACATCCTCGATCGTCCCCAAATGGAATCCGCCCTAAGGACCCCAATTTGAGGGACATTTTTTGGCTTACTCAGCAATTGAGGCTAGCAAGATCCAAGATCAGACCCAAAACATGTATTTTATTTGGGCAAAATCGTCTCGCCCCGTCCCTATACCGATTGAGTTACGCACCAATAACATTTTTATTTTGTATTTACTTTTACCGATAAACTATCGATCTTATAATATTCGATAGTGTGAATACCTGTGTATGAAAGGGTCATGGTGAAACCTGACATTCGTGTCATTATATCTCTTACTATATTATAAAGCGTTTAGTTTTACCTTTTAAAAACTCTTAACTTGTCAAAATTATAAGTTTTAATGCACCATTTACATATCAACAATGCATACAGAATCTTTCAGTTTTTATAATATATGTATTTTAACTGTTTTTGTAAACAATAATGAATGGAAAATCTTAACATATCAAATTTGAACACGTTTGAGTCCTGATAAACAATAGTTACCCAATTAAGAGACCAATATGATGATTCAGATAAAAGGACGCTCATCTCAATTAAAAAAGACGCCCATTCCATCAATGAAAAATATTTCGAAAACAAAAGTCTTTCTGATTTATATAGACATATTAATCCATATAAATAGATTTATCCATACAAAACTTAATGAAAAACCAACTAAACAAACTATTATGGGGTGTTTAGCAGTTGCTGAATGGTTTGGTTCAGAATGATTAAGTGATCAAAATGATTAAGAGACTCTCATGATATAGTCCAAAATGAAATATAATTATTTGGATGTTTATAATGAAATTATGACGCTGAATGGTTAAGAGAGACATATGATACAAAATCATTCAGAGGGTTTTAGAATCACTAAGAGACAAATTTTTTTTTTGCCAAACAAGATTCACCTCTCAATGATTCAAATGCTATCTTTTAATGGAACTATTAAAAAATAAACAAACAACACATTAGTCAGGTTTTTACAGAGCCCATCAACCAAACAAATCGATCAAGAATGTAATTTACTCTAAAATGTTTATTATTTTTCCATGTTCAAAATTTGTGGGCTCTTTCTACTAGAAACAAACTAGGCCAATAACATATAAGAAGCCCAAATATAACACAAAAGCCCATTAAAAAGCCCAATAAGATATTCTTTGTGGCCCAATACGGCCCTAGGTCAAAGAACGTGTGTCATCTTAAACCCTACAAATTGCCTTACTTACCTCCATTTCCACCTCCCTCCATCTGCCGTCGTCAAATCAAACCCTAACCGGAGAAATGGGTAGAGTCATCAGGGCACAGCGTAAGGGAGCGGGTTCAGTCTTCAAGTCACACACTCACCACCGCAAGGGTCCGGCGAGGTTCCGGAGTCTCGATTTCGGCGAACGCAATGGTTACCTAAAGGGTGTCATCACCGAAATCATTCACGATCCTGGACGTGGTGCTCCTCTTGCTCGTGTTACTTTCCGTCATCCGTTCCGTTACAAGCACCAGAAGGAGCTCTTCGTCGCCGCCGAGGGTATGTACACCGGCCAGTTCGTTTTCTGTGGAAAGAAGGCGAATTTGATGGTCGGTAATGTTCTTCCACTCAGATCTATTCCCGAAGGAGCGGTTGTATGCAACGTTGAGCATCACGTCGGTGACCGTGGTTCTTTTGCTAGGGCTTCCGGCGATTATGCCATCGTTATCAGTCATAACCCTGATAATGGCACTACTAGGTAAATTTTTTCTCATTTAATCAGTTATTTTTCACGAATTTATGATTAATTGAGTTTGATTATATCGATTGATGCATATTTATGATGAAATTTGACTAGTATTCTTATAGCACTATTTCATCTGATACATAATTGTTTGATTTATTTTCGTTGTTTCCTAATTCAAAATCATTCATCGGATTCAGAAACCAGATTTATAACATTCAGATTGTGATCAATTATTCAAATCCACCTTATAGATTTTTAGCTGTGTAATACATTTACATTTAGGCTTGTTTCATAACCATCCTGTAGATGCAGCATCCGTGAGGTTGACTGGCTATGGTTCATAAGGTTTCTCAACCTTGTTTGTTAACGGGGGTATTGTGTGTATTTGGGGATAATCAATTTGAGAACCCATAAAACTTTGAGAACCTTGTGGACTAAAGAATCATGTGTTATTTCATATGTTTCTTTCATTTAAGGCTATGATATAAGGTATTGACTAACATATATTTGTTTCAATTTGTGTTTGTTTCACATGTACATGTTCACAATGTGGGTCTTTTTGCTGTGTTTGTTAAACAAAAAATACACGAAATAATCATGATACATATGAAACAAACACATTGTGAGACAATTATATGTTAATCAATACATTAAATACTTACAGTAGATGGAAAACCCATATGTTAATCACTACCTCAAATACTAACTTCAGATGGGAAAACATCATGTGAAATAATACCTTAAAAAACATGTTTAATGCATTAAATGCTGGCTTTTGTTGAAAAAACCTTAATATAAAAGTCTTATGGTCACTTTTCTGTAATATATACTTTTTGGGTGAGAGAGTTGGAGGTTGGTGAAGGGCTATTCTGAACTATCTGGATAAGCTCATTGTGGAGCCCTATATATATATATATCAATTTACAAATCTTGAAGCTATCATATGTTTGATTTGTCGTTTAATGTTGTCGATTCTAGAGTCAAGCTTCCATCCGGAGCCAAGAAGATTGTGCCCAGTGGGTGTCGAGCTATGATTGGCCAGGTTGCTGGTGGTGGACGTACTGAGAAACCCATGCTCAAAGCCGGTAATGCTTACCACAAGTTCCGTGTTAAGAGAAACTGCTGGCCTAAGGTGCGTGGTGTTGCTATGAACCCCGTTGAGCATCCTCATGGTGGTGGTAACCACCAACATATTGGTCACGCCAGTACTGTTCGTCGTGATGCACCACCCGGTCAAAAGGTTGGTCTCATTGCCGCTAGGAGAACTGGTCGTCTCAGAGGACAAGCTGCCGCCACTGCCTCCAAGGCTGATAAGTGATAAAACAGTGCCATGGATGTTGCTTTTGGTTTCATTGTTAGTTTTTGCCAGTTTACTTGCTACTGTTATGTTGATCATCATACATTTGGAAAGTTTTGCAGTAATTTACTGATTATTGATATATTGATGGTGCTTTATTTAGATGTCTATTAATGATCCTGTATGCAGATGTTGAATGTTTATTTGGGTTTTGAATGTTTATTGATTTAGTAGTAATGTTAGAGCACCTGAAGGTTCTGTTCTTGACTCTGAAATTTGAATGAAAAATGACTGTTTTGAAGAACATTGAGGGGTTGTTTGTTTACCTCTTAATAGTTTCATTAAAAGACAACTTTTGAATCGTTAAGAGGTGAATCCTGTTTGGCAAAAAAAGTTTGCCGATTAATGGTTCTAAAACCCTCTGAATGATTTTGTATCATGGATATTTCTTAACCATTAAGAGCCTAATTTCATTGTACACAATTATCAAACAATTATATTTCATTTTGCATTATATCATGAGAGCTTCTTAATCATTCTGCACCAAATCATTCAACAATTGACAAACAGTCCTTAAGCTTCTTGTTAGCAGCTTAATGATAAATTTGACTTGTAGCTTATTCGGTAAGTTATATGTGATTGTTTGGTGTTGGTTTAATGATGTAGAAAACGACTTATTCGATAAGTGTTTTTAGGGAGCTTTATGTAAAAACAAGTTATGCATCAAATGGGACGAGAGAAATGTCTCTTTTGTCCAGTCTTGATGCTCCAATATCTGAATAAACCAAACTAAATAATTAACGTGTTTCTACCCGGGAAAGTTGTGTTCACATACCAAACGAACCCTGATGGAATGAACTTAAGAACCGATATTCCAATATCTGAATAAACTAAACCAATCTAAACCGTTCATCTGTTTCAACTGGAGTAGGGATTGGAGTTTCGAGATACGATATGACGTATATATATCGAAATTTTATTTAAAAAAACTAGAAAGTTTACTTTCATAAAAAAAATCTGAATACAACAGAATATAGAATCCATGGGCCAACTTTAATTCCAAGGCAAATTGGGAGCAACCCACAAGGTCTAAAAGCATCCTGTTTTTAGCTTTGACATTTCGTCGAACACATCACCTGCATCTTGGTTCCTCTATTTATACTCATTCCACCATGGACACACATCTCCATCTTCAACTCACATGCCTTAAAATCACCCACAATTCCACCATACAAGATGAGTGGTGAAACTGTAAGAAAAGCTTGTGTGGTTGCCGCGAGCATCGGGGCGGTGGAAGCGTTGAAAGATCAAGGTGTTGCACGGTGGAACCGCCCTCTTAGGGAACTCCACCATCATGCCGAAACCAATATTGTCTCTTCTTATTGGAAAATAACCGTTGATCGCCCAACCCGATTGCCGTTTACTAGTACGATATCTTCTTGGTTGGCGGTGGCAATGAACGGGAAACATAAAGTGAAGAGGACTAAAGAAGAGTCGATGAAAAGAGTTGTGGAGACGAGTTGTTTTGGTCCCAATACGGTTAGATTTTAGAGGCAACATGTTCGGATGTCGCATATCCTTTTATAATAAATAAAACAATCAACGTTTAACATATCATTTTTACACTTGAAGCTTCACAGTAAAACATTGTGAAGATAAAAAAATTTGAACCTTCATAGCAAAAAACATTGTGAAAAATGGTCTCATGGTCTTACAAAAACAAGTTGGTCTCACAGATCCCAAGTCTATAATATATATGTATATATATATATATATATATGTGTGTGTGTGTGTATGGGCTTAATCATTTGAGAACTCCATATATTGTGATAACCGCGAGAATTCTTATCTTAAGACATTGTTTCACATGATTTTTGCCTATCTAAGACTAGTATTTAATCTTTTGATAAACATATATTTGTTTCACAATGTGTTTGTTTCATATGTATGCGGTTCATAATGTAAAATTTCATTACATACAACTTTTGTTTCACAAATAATCTAAAAAGGTTCACATTGTGAAACAAATATATTTTAATCAATATTCTAAACCCTAGTCTTAAATGAAAAGAAAACATATGAAATCACACATGATGCACTAGTTGTCAATGTTATCACAATTTCACAGGTTCTTAAAAGGTCCACACACACACACACAAACATATATATATATATATATATATATATATATATATTCTAAAAGTCAAAATCATCTTGATTCGGCTTAGGTGAAGTCAACAAAGCCGTGTAGAGCCTGAGCCTATCCTCCCCAAGTGAAGAACACCTTGATAACGGTCTTCTTGGCCTAATGAACGACAGTGAAGTCAAAGTCAACCGATGTCTGTACCTCCTCCATGCCAACTGAATAGCCACGGCCGCCCATGTCCTCCACCCCGGAGAATAATATCGTGCACTCCTCTTCACCTTTTCATTCACGAACGTGTACCTAAAATGTTGTGTTACATACTTCACATCATCCGCTTCTAGAGCAAAAGCCTCGGTTGTCTCCAGGGTGACGAGTGTCGATGATGATGGAGGTAGTCTCTCGATGAAGGGTCGTCTGAGGCACCATGATAAGAGCTCGTCGCCACTAAAGTTCCCGGGGCCTAACATGCAACAACTTTTGACGCCATCTCGTAGAACTTGGTTGCTCTGTAGATGGCCTCTTACTATGAACAAGATTCGTTGTACAGGATCTCCTTCTCGAGCAATCTTTTACAACCACCACGATTAAAACCAAATCAACTTAGTATATCTCAGTCGAAAGTAACGGCTATGTGTATCTGTATGATGTATGCAAACTTGTCCTCAATCCTAAAGGATAAAGCAGTTATTACTGCGAAAACCCTCGACTTTTTGTGCTAAATAAACTGTATATACGAATTGACAGAGTAATCTAAACGTATTGTATATACGCATAATAAGATAATATAAAAACCCGTCAAAGATAGTGATTATAGGGGTCGAGATTAGATGAACTCACGGTTTCTCCCTTGGTGAAGATGAGGGACTTGACACGGTCACATATGTTCTCGAGGACCAAACTATCCATATGTTGAAATAAAGGTACCTGAGTTAAACATTTATTATAAAAGTAAGTAGGAAGTGCAGAAAGTCATCTGATCCAATTGGAACCGAACGATGCGATTAGAACCAATCAACCATAATCGGATATCCAATTGTAATCGGATCCTCATCCAGATTTTCAACCTCCAAATCGGATCGGTCGATTCTCGGATGACAGTCCAATATCCAACAAACCGAACCGATCCAATCCAATAACCATCCAATTATCATCCAATTAATATCTAATTAATAATTATATATAATTATTAGCATTTTACAATATTTTTTAGTTGATATTTATGTAAAATATTTTTTAATAACTTAAGAAAATATATGAATAATTAATTGAAATGGTGGATTAATTGACTGAGTATTAGATCAAAAGATTGGACGAATCCAATCAAATGGATAACCAATAGTAACATCCAATGGATGAAACCGATCTGATCCAATCATCCATTGGATTTGGATTGGATCGAATGTTCAGTGTTAATCGGATTAGATCGGATGACAAAATCCAAAATCCAATGGATGATTGGATTAGATCGTATCCACTTAAATCTATTGGATTTCAACCGATCAACACCCATAAAAGTAAGATTTCAAAAATTTCCATCTCACCCCTCAAGGAATTTATGTTTTTCTTATTACACCCCAATAGTTAGGATTCTTTTTCATTCTAGTCCATATCGTTCAAGACTCGGTGACCGATTATATTACCATTCCGATGGGTATCAAACATTTTTATACAAGCAACTCTTCGACCGTGGAAATATATATACCACGAGACGTTTTTCATCATTTTAGACACCTCCATGAAAACATGTTTTGGCATACGAACCTGTCGAACCAAATCCAAGCAAAGGTGATACTTAATGTCTCTCCGCAGACACTCAGGGAGATTGCGTATCATTTCACACTCATCCACACCACGCATTGCCGCCCATCGTTGACGCTCGTAGTTTCGTACTCGTTGTCGGAATTCCTGAGGGAGGCGCCGCCTCCTCATCCACCACTCTATATTTCTCATTTTCAATTGCATAGCTTGTTTTTTTGATGTTGTCGCGTGCAAAAATACCTATATATACACACATTCGTACCTCGTTTACAAGAGTAGACTCGTATTTTGACTTTTAAGGTCAAACCGTCGTATCTGCGTGCGTACCTTGATATTTCCAATCAACATGGTGACGAGAAGAAGCCCCAATGTGATAACAATGATGATGAAAACAACTTCTAGCCAATCCGTCGTGCTCTCCAAGTTCCCAAACGTACTACATCGTACATACAACGACACAAGCTCATTCAAACACCACAAACACCCTAACAAAATCAGGTTTACAGGACGTCAAAATTTCCTAAGGGTTATAATGGACGTTCTAATAAGTTTTTAGGACGTTTTTAGGCGTCGTAACAAAGTTTTTAGGACGTTTTTAGGCGTCGTAACAAATTTTTTGGGCATTTTTAGATGTCGTGATAAGTTTTTTAGGATATTTTTAATATAAAACGTCATATAAGTTATTTTATATAACACTATTTGAAAAGTGTCTCATAAAAAAATGAGTTTATAAAACATTTTTAAAAAAAAATTAATGCGACGCTTTGTATTAAAAGTGTTCTAAAAATATGTTAAGACGCCAAAAATCGTTTTATAAACTTATTACAATGCCTTTAGATGCACTTTGTTTTTTTGGTTTTATAGATTAAGCCTTATAATGCAGTATATCAGAACGTTTATAAAAATTGGTGGCCTCCTATAAACCCAATTTTGTTGTAGTGAAATATGATCTTTGGTAATAATGTCTAAAAATGCAAATGTAACACCCACATATATAGATCAAACCAGTTGGCTCAGTAACTATCAGATCAACTTAAAACCATGATAAAAGTTATTGACAACCCATAATTTTAAACTTATGGTAAATTCACGAATTTCTGTATCCATATCGGATTTGGTTACCGATTAGATATTTATGATTTTTATCTGTTATATTAAACGAAATAATTTGGTTACCTGAGATTCATGAGTCCCCAAAAAATGGGAAAAAGTATCTTCTCCAAACGACTATCGTTGGCAACGAGTTGAAGAGTCCATTTCAAAGCTCCGTAGCTGTAATCATCGTCGTCGTCGTTCTCAAGGCAAGTGGATCTCGCCGCTTTGTTCAATCCCCACAAGAGTCTCGTCTTATCTCTCACTAAGTCGTTCGAGCCATAATAAATGGGGTTTTGACACGTCAAAAATCTTGAAACACAACGTCCGTTTGCTTCCATGCATTTTTCCCGCAAGCATTTTGCTACTCGTTGCATACCAAGCAAGTACCAACAAGCTCCCACGGCCTGCAACCGACAACTTTCATAGAAGTAAACTATATGTGTTCGTATTAACTCGAATTCACACACTGATAACTTGTGTTATTTTACCAAAGGGTCATTGGCCCAATGGTACTGGGTTACAGGTAGATCCAAACTTCCTAAATATCTAGAATTCAATTCTCATTAAATAAGATTTTTGACGTGGTTTTTGAAGGAAAATACAGTATAGGGACGGGCCCAAATCGGTCTCTTTAAAACCACGCCGACCGGTCCAAATCCAAGGAGGAATAAAAATCTCCTTGTGGCCACGGAGGTTCAAATGCGGTGACTCCGACTATCTGCAAAGCAGGTGGTCGTCCTGTGATTAGTCGGCTTATATAGCGGGTTGGATATCGAGGTTAATAAAAAAAAAAATCCTAGGATTGGTCTTGGGCTTGACAATTGGTAGCGGTCTTTCCGGACCGGTCCCAATTTGGTAACAGACCCAACAAGTCGTTTTAAAAAAAATTAAAAATATTTATTCACAAAAACGTCATTTAAGTTTCTATAATTATTATTTTTGTAAATAAGTATTAAGGGTTGGATTTACGTGAGACCAGCCTGTTTTCTTGAGACCCGTGAGACCACTTTTTTTACACTTGAAACTTCACATCAAAATGTTGTGAAGGTTAAAAAAAAGTCGAACCTTCAAAGCAAAAACACTGTGAAAGTTACATTCACAACGTTTTGCTGTGAAGTTTCAAGTGTAAAAAAGTGGTCTCACGAAAACATACTGTTCTCACATGATCCGAAGTCTAAGTATTAAAATACACTTTAAATATTACATTTACTTGAAAAACTTATTTTTGAAAAAGATAATGAAAAATTCTTGAAAATCGGTCTCGGGCCTGAATTTCCATAAAACCTGTAATCGGTCCGAGGCCGGCCCAGTTTGGCCATGTCTACGTTTAAGACGAAATCAAGATCGGAGAAGATACTTATAATCTTACATGAGAGGCAACGAAGTAGGCGATCAAATTGAGAGCAATTCCCCACCAAACGGTACCGAAAACGTAGCCCGAAAGATTTTGCATCCGTCGTAGAAGACGTATCGAGTGATAAATCTTCGGTAGGTATTGAAACAAGAACGTGATTAAAGCTATCGTCATAACCTCCGTCGTCAAACCCCTCTTTAACAATGCCGGAATCACTACCCATAACACCACCTACCAACGAAAACCACCGTTGTACGCATAACTTCAGCAACGATCATTCATTCATCCGTACTATAAAACACAAATTAGCGTGTGCGCACGCACACACACATGGAGTTGAATTCACGTGAGATCAGCTTGTTTTCGTGAGACTCGTAAGACCACTTTTTTACGCTTGAAACTTCACAATTGAACATTGAAAAGGTAGTCAAAGACCTTCCAGCATAGTGGTAAAAGTTTGGGCATGGCATAGTCATGAACCCAAGTTCGAGCCCTGGGAGGGAGTGTTGGCGACATTTAAGTGGGGCCATGTTTAGCCTCCAAAATTGCCGGGGATTAGTCGGGCTTTGGCCCGGACACCCTTACAAAAAAAAAAAAAAAAGGTAAAAAAAGCCAAACCTTCACGGTAAAAACATTATGAAGGTTACTTTCACAACAAAAATACTGTGAAGATTCAAATATAAAAAAGTAGTCTCACGAAAACAGTCTGGTCTCACGTGTTCCCAAGTGTATGTATATATTGATACAAACAATCGTCCAAAACAAAATAATGTTCGGTTCTAAAACTCTCTGAATGATTTTGTATCTTGAGTCTCCATTAACCATTCAGCACCATAATTTCATTGTAAACAACTACCAAAAATTACGTTTCACCTTTAGTGTATATCATAAGAGTCTCTTAATCATTCTAACCACTTAATTATTTTGCACCAAACCATTCAACAACCGTCAACGTCAACGTCAACATGTCTCTCAATTATATTTAAAATTTTAAAATTAATATCGGTTTAATGAACCTGTGGGATGGGGAGGATGACGAAGAGATCAAAGAGGACTCCCCTTCCGGCCTGTTTCAGAACCTGCCGGTTTGTCACGTGGCATGAAGCTTTCTCGTAGGGTCTTAATCCGACGTCGTGTCGGTACCACCTGTTCCACTTGAACTGCAACCACATGTTCGCCACGTGTAAGGCATCGGTCATGCACCGGACTACCGTGACGGTGGCGGCGAACCACCCGTCCAAGAACACACACATCCACGAATCGCTTATGGAGAGTGAGTAGAAGAAGATCGGGTCGATGAACAGACCGATGGTGCAAACCACCACGTAAACTTGGTCCCATGCTTGAAGAACACCTGGATCGAATGTGCCATAAATGGTCTTTTTGGTGGGCTCGTCTTCCGCCGTTTCTTCGCCGGAATCTTCGTCGGAGGTGTCGGAATAACCATCGGAAAACTCATGCCTGCTACCCATTAATCTGAGTGTTGAATCCACCACCACCTAGCTCTTTGGTGTAATAAGTTGCACCATGAAAAGGAAACATGTGAATATATATATACACACTTGTGTACCCGTGTAATGTGGCAGAAATCGTGAATTTTAATGATTTTGAAGTTTCACTAGTTTTATTAGAGAAGATTTAACGATGATATAAGTTACATTTGATATTTACATATTAATACAATTTAAATAAATAAGAGTTACGGTTTCAATTACAGTCTACCGATACGAAAATTGTATGACAAAACTAGGACCGGTACGTGTTGAAGACCCATTACTATAAGTGGCAAGTGTCAGGTTTTAATGAATAAGGTTAAATTGTTGTTTGTTCGTTGTGTTGAATAATGACCTACATAATGGAAATGACTATTTTATCTTTCTAGCTGTTTGGTTGGTTTTTCATTAAGTCATATATGAATAAAACTGTTTGTGTAGATTAATCTGTATGTATAGATTGAAAAAAAGTTTTTTGTTTGAAAGAGTTTTTTTAAATATGAAATAAGCATGTTTTTTAAATTAGAAGAGGCAGGGTTGGAAAAAAAAAAACTTGGATTTCCCATGAAGCCTTCATCTACTTAATAAGTCACTATCAAACAATCATGTATAACTTACCGAATATGAACTTAGAGGTTGTTTGTTTACCTCTTAATAGTTTCATAAAGAGGCAACATCTGAATCATTAAGAGATGAACCTTGTTTGGCAAAAAAAAAAGTCTGTCTCTTAATGATTCTAAAACTCTCTGAATGATTTTGTATCATGAGTCTTCCTTAACCATTAAGTGTCCTGATTTCATTGTAAACAATTACCAAACAATTATATTTTATTTTGTACTATATCATGAAAGTCTCTTAATCATTCTGACCATTT
This sequence comes from Cynara cardunculus var. scolymus, assembly GCF_001531365.2. Lineage (NCBI taxonomy): Eukaryota > Viridiplantae > Streptophyta > Magnoliopsida > Asterales > Asteraceae > Cynara > Cynara cardunculus. The sequence goes on from NC_037544.1 coordinate 1,670,086, forward strand.
AATCATTCTACACCAAACCATTCAACAACTACCAAATAAACCTTCACACCTCAAACCAAAGCTTTTTCAGCGTCGAACCACATAAGGGTTTTAATTACTTTTTAATTCCATCTTTAATATATAAAATTATCTAGAGCAAGTTACGATTGTCGTCCCTATGGTTTTTACTAATTTACCTTTTTGTCCCTATAATTTATGAATTGTAATTTTAATTTATATGGTTTGCAGTTTATTGTTATTTTTTTCACTAGATTGTATAAAATTCTTGTTTTTAAGTCTAAGGAGTTGTTTGTTTACCTCTTAATAGTTTCATTAAAAGGCAGTCTCTGAATCACTAAGAGGTGAATCTTGTTTGTCAAAAGAAAAAATATGTCTCTTAATGGTTCTAAAACCCTCTAAATGATTTTGTACTTTACGTCTCTCTTAACCATTCAACACCCTAATTTCATTATGAATAATTATCAAACAATTATATTTCATTTTGCACTGTATTATAAGAGTCCCTTAATTATTTTGCATCAAACCATTCAACAATCGTCAAACAGTCCCTAAAGGACCAAAACAGTGAAGAATTGTAAACTACAGAAGCTGAAAAAACAATAAATTATAAATCATAAAACCGAAAATAATAACGAATTACATGTAAGGACGGAAACCATAATTTCTCAACAATAGGGACGGAATCGTAATTTTTAACAAACCGTATTGGAAAAAAATGTTATTTACTTAATTTTTTATTTATGAAACAAAAAAGATTTGTAGACAATGTAGTGTCCTGCTGCTGATTTTAACAAACAAACAAAACATTGGAATGTGTGAGATTTTGATAGGTTAACTCAGGTTGGCAAATATGAAAGTACCAAATTGCCCTTTTGCTCATCATATTCAAAATTTCTCAAAAATTAAATGATCAAAACTTTAAAACTCTATTAAAAAAAATTATCATCAAGAGATCCTCTAAAAATTGAAGATTATAATATATTATATATATTATATTATATTATTAAAATATTATATATATATAATAATAATAATAAGTTTTCTCTCAAATTGGTTTTGTGTTTTTTTAAAGGATGTCTCAGACTATGCCTAGACTAATCCCGACAGATCATGACTGTAAGAAATCAGTCCCGATAAATTCAGTGACAACAATTATTGTGTATGACTGGAATTGAACCGTGGGTAAATGAATATTCCCCCACATCTTCCAGAACCTCAACCACTACGCCACAATCCTTGTGGTTTGTTTTTTTGTCTTTTTATGCTGATATAATCTAGATTATGTTCGAATTATTGATTTTGAAAGACTAAGGTGGTGTTTGTTTTTTAAGAGGTTCTGAAGTCTGAAGTCTGATTTCACTTCTGAATTTTAAGAGGTGGTACTGAAGTCTGAAATCTGAATCAGTCAGACTGTTTGTTTTTACGTCTGAAATCTGAAATCTGAATCAGTCAAGTTTTGGATCTGATAGATTTGGATCGATCTGGGTCATGATTTTACGAGCATATGTGGATCGATCTGGGTCGTGATTGATTTGGAGATCGAATGTCTTGCGAGATAGATTTAGAGGACTAAATCTGGAGGTGAGGATGGAGGGGAGAGTCTGGAGGGAGCGATTAAGAAGATTTAAGTGATTATGTTATCACTTTTTTTTCATAGCAAATTAAGAGCTTTTCAGCTCTTATTCATATAAAAAAACAAACGGTCTGAAAATAAAAACGTCTGACCGGTTCAGACTTAAGAGGCATTAAGTGGTTTTTTTCAAAAAACAAACAAGCCCTAAGCTTGTGTTATTGATTGATTTTGATTCAGTTGTTTTTAGGGTTTATTTACTTGATTAGAAAAGACTGTACAAATCTAGTTAAGTTTAGTTTTTAACTACTCGTAAGTTTCCAAGTCGAGTTCGAGTATGAGAAATGATATCGAGTTCTAGTCGGGTATACTTATACTTGAACTCGACTCGCATCATTTATACCCCTACCAATGACCACCTTTGCCTTCCTTCCTCTCGACTTTCTCTCTATTTATCTCTCTCTCATCCGCAACCACCTCCCCTCCACCACCTTCTCATCTTCTCCGCCGCGACAAACTCCACACCGCCCGTCACCACTTGAATGATTACAGGGGGGAAATTAATAGAGCGAGAAAAATCAACACCCCATCTCACTTATAACTGAAACTGACTTTATTTTTGTTATAATTGTGGGTGCTTTAAACACAGCTTACAACTTTCACTGTACTGTGCAAAAACGATTCCCGTAGTAGCTGCGAGCGAAATGGGAAGCCGGAATCGCTAGTGATCGCCGGTCATACTAGTTAAATTGCCAAAACCCATCATAAGAATGCACGATAGGAGAAAACTGAAAACAGTATGAAAAAGTTTTAGACTTGAAATAACGACACCCATTATTCAAGAAGCAACATGATCACATGTCGCATATCTTTTTTTTAAATAAATAAAATAATCAATGTTTAACATTCAGATATACAAATATAGTTCCCATCTTATTTTATTTTCACATCGATATATATATATATATATACATACATATATATATATATATATATTTAGAAGTCAAAATCATCTTGATTCGGCTTCGGTGAAGTCAACAAAGCTGCGTAGAGCCTGAGCCTATCCTCCCCAAGCGAAGAACACCTTGATAACGGTCTCCTTGGCCTAATGAATGACAACGAAGTCAAAGTCAACCGATGTCGGTACCTCCTCCATGCCAACTGAATAGCCACCGCCGCCCATGTCCTCCACCCTGGAGAATAATATCGTGCACTCCTTTTCACCTTTTCATTCACGAACGTGTATCTGAAATGTTGCGTTACATACTTTACATCATCAGCTTCTAGAGCAAAAGCCTCGGTTGTCTCCAGGGTGACCAGTGTCGATGACGATGGAGGTAATCTCTCAATGAAGGGCCGTCTGAGGCACCATGATAACAACTCGTCGCCACTAAAGTTTCCGGGGCCTAACATGCAACAGCTTTTGACTCCATCTCGTAGAACTTGGTTGCTTTGTAGATGGCCTCTTACGATGAACAACATTCGTTGTACTGGATCTCCTTCTCGTGCAATCTATTACAACAACCACGATTACAGAAATTGTATATACAACTACGTGTATTTTGACAATGTAATCTCATCATATCGTATATAATCATAAGAAGAGAACGTTCACGCACATCAAAACTATTAATGATAAAGGTCGAGATTAGATGAACTCACGGTTTCTCCCTTGGTGAAGATGAGGGACTTAACGCGGTCACATATGTTCTCGAGGACCAAACTATCCATATGTTGAAATAAAGGTACCTAAGTTAAACATTTGTCATAAAGGTAAGATTTCCATAAATTCCATCTCAACCCTCCAAGAATTGTTGTTTTTCATATTACAACCCAATAGTTAAAGTTCTTCTCATTTAAGTCCAAATTGTTCAAGACGCGATGAACAATTATATTACTTTAACGTTATAACGGGCATCAATATAAACATTGTTATACAAGCGGCTCTTCGACCATGACATTTTTATACAACTAAGGGGCCGTTTACCAAACACTTAACCGGTAGGTGCTTACCGGTAAATTTAACACTATCATTTACTTACCAGATAAGATTTTAGTCCACCAAAACGGTATCGTATGCAACAATTTACCCGGTAAGCGAAAAGCCGTGGTAAGAGTCACCGTCCTCACTTACCGGTTAAGAATCTTGGTCCTTGTCTCGCTCTTACACTGGTAAAATTCTTGATCCTTACCATATTCATCTGATAAAGTAAAATGACTCGGTGTTCACTTACCCGAGTAAGCGTTTGGTAAACGGCCAGACATTTTTTTAATCATCTTAGACACGTGTATAAAATTTTCTTTCAAATCTCACGATATACATAAACTAATATCTTATACAGACATACTGCAAATTAACCATGTTTTAGCATACGTACCTGTCGAACCAAATCCAAGCAAAGGTGATACTTAATGTCTCTCCGAAGACCTTCAGGGAGATTGCGTATCATATCACACTCGTCCACACCACGCATTGCCGCCCATCGTTGACGCTCATAGTTTCGTACTCGTTGTCGAAATCCCTGAGGGAGGTGCCTCCTCCTCATCCACCACTCTATATTTCTCATTTTCAATTGCATAGCTTGTTTCTTTGATGTTGTCGCATGCAAAAACACCTATATATATATACATCCAAACCTCGTTTAAACGACTAGACTCGTATTTTGACTTTCAAGGTCAAACCATCGTATTTGAACGCGTACCTTGATATTTCCAATCAACATGGTGACGAGAAGAAGCCCCGTTGTGAGAACAATGATGATAAAAACAACTTCTAACCAATCCGTCGTGCTCTCCAAGTTCCCAAACGTACTATATCAAATATACAAGGACACTAGCTCGTTTAAGTACTAGAAAATTGATCTGTTGTAATAGATAACGTCTAAAAACCCAAATGAAATGCTCATATAAACAGACCAAAGCAACAAAATTTTCCAATAACCGACAAATTAATTTAAAACCATGGTGAAAATTATTGGTAACCCACAACTTTGAGCTTATAAAGAACTCAGAATTCTAATTTTCTATCTGTGTATGATGGGTTGTTACAACAAATGATTGATCCTATGATTTTGATCTTTTATATAAAAGAAACACTTCAACAAAATGGGGTTTTATAGGATGCCAAAAAAGTTTAAGTATCTTAATAGACCGTTTTATATGACTTAATTTATAGGACCGAAAAATAAAACGTCATATTTAAAAGCGTTGTAATAAGTTTATAGGACGTTTTTGGATGTCTTAACAAGTTTTTTAGTATACTTTTAATACAAAGCATCCCATTAACAATATTATTGGACATTGTATGGAAAATTGTCCTATAAGACCAAGTGTCTTATAATATTGCTGATGCAAAGCTTTGTATTAAAAATGTCATAGAAAACTTGTTCAGACGTCCAAAAACGTCATATCAACTTATTACAACGTCTTTCATATATGACGCTTTATTTTTTGATCCTATAAGATTAAGTCTTTTAGAACAGTTTGTTAAGACGTTTAGAAAGTGGTGGCATCCTATAAAGCCAATTTTGTTGTAGCGAAATAATTTGGTTACCTGAGCGTCATAAGTCCCCAAAAAATGGGAAAGAGTATCTTTTCCAAACGACTATCGTTGGCAACGAGTTGAAGAGTCCATTTGTAAGCTCCGTAGCTAAAATTGTCATCGTTTTCAAGGCAAGTCGATCTCGCCTCTTTGTTCAATCCCCACAAGAGTCTCGTCTGATCTTTTACGAAGTTATTCGAGCCATAATAAATGGGGTCTTGACATGTCAAAAATCTTGCAACACAACGTCCGTTTGCTTCCATGCATTTTTCCCGCAAGCATTTTGCTGCTCGTTGCGTACCAAGCAAGTACCAACAAGCTCCCACGGCCTGCAAACGTTAACTTTCATACAAGTTAGCATCTACATTCGTATTAACATGAAATTCACACAATGGTAACTAGGTATTCCTTTACCAAAGGGTCATTGGCCCAATGGGTCCTGATCATGTCCAAATCGGTCCTGGCCCAGTCTCAACGAAATATCCTAAGACTAGTCCTAGGCCCAACAATCGGTCTTGATCCTTCCGGCTAGTCCCAAATATCGTCTCGGGCTCAGCCAACTTTTTAAAAAATATATTTTTTTACACAAAAATGTTATTCATGTTTTTATAATAACTATTTTTAAACGATCATGAAAAAACTCGTATTATAATTTGTAAAACTTGAAAAATCGTGAAAATCGGTCTTATGCATAACCGATCCCGCGTCGGGTCAAATCGGGCCTTTGAATTTCCATAAAACTTGTAAGCGGGCCCATCGGTCTCGAGTCGAGCCCACTTTAGCCATCTCTACATCATAACAGGTTTCTTTTTCTTGGCCACCTTTTTGGAAAAAGGGTTTTATCATAGTGGATGCTTTTAGAGGTGGCAAATAGGCAAAATAGTCGGGTTGAATAACAAGTTAACTTTTAGTACAAATCAAAGTAGGATCGGATCGGGATCGAGATCGAGATCGAGATGGAGATCGAGATCGAAGTAGTGCGTGTTAAAACAAAATCAAGATCGAAGAAGAGATACATATATAATCTTACATGAGAGGCAACGAAGTAGGCGAGCAAATTGAGAGCAATTCCCCACCAAACGGTGCCGAAAATGTATCCCGAAAGATTTTGCATGCGTCGTAAAAGACATACCGAGTGATAAATCTTGGGTAGGTATTGGAACAAGAACATGATTAAAGCGACGGTCATGATTTCCGTCGTCGAACCCCTCTTTAGCAACGCCGGAATCACTACCCATAACACCACCTATCAACAAAAACCACAATTATACACAAAAATTCACTAACAATCATTCAGTCGTGGTATAAAACACAACTTAACACATAACATGCATGCATATTTTATATAAACAGATCATCGAAAATGGTATTCTTTTCGAAATGCATTAAATGTTGTAATAACTGCATATGTTTCAGTTTGAACAAGTAGACTTAATCGGCAAAAAGATTATTAGCATACGTGTGTCTGTCTGTGTGGGTTCACGTGTAATAAGACTGTTTTCGTGAGATACGATTTTTACATTTGAAGCTTCACAACAAAATGTTGTGAAGGTAAAAAAACCGCATCTTCACATCAAAAACATTGTGAAGGTCACGGTGTTTTGGTGTGAAGTTTAAAGTGTAAAAATCGTGTCTAATCTCACGAAAACAATTTTGTCTCACATGATCCCAAATGTATATATATATATATATATATATATATATATATATAGATATATATATAGAGAGAGAGAGGATGTTTATTTTATAAACCACGTTATTTGTACAAACCGTACAAACCTCATTCAACCGATCATAATTTTTCATTTTGTTTATTTTTTTGTAATTATGAGGGGTTGATTAATCATTTTTATTGTGGAAGATGTTAATCATAGATATTATCATCTTCCTTATATTAATTTTAGAGAAATACATGAAACAGTTTCATTAAAATTTCATAAGTATTTTATGAAACAATTTCATAACCATATATGAAACAACTTCATCCAAAAAAGTATTATATGAAAAAATTTCATAAGATTAAACAATGAAATTGACGGATGAGAGTGGTTTGCACGGTTTGTACAAATATGAGCGGTTTGCATTTGATCGCTCCCCTCTCTCTCTCTCTCTATATATATATCACAAATTAACGACGTGTGAGGTTTTGATATCAACACCGATCGATTTCCTACTAGCATATGTGAAAGTACCGAATTGCCCTTTTGCTTATCATAACTATGTAAGAAGGAGAAGGGATATAACGAGGGTGGTTTTATTTTTGTACTTTGAAATGTTATTCATAGTTATATGAACTTGTATACTAGAAATCAATCAAAAAAAAAAAAAAAGAAGACAAAAATGGCTCTCATCATGTGAGGGACACATAAACTCTATAACGGATATCAAAGTTGGAGTTAAGGGCTCGTTTCGTAGCAGAATGCGTAGTCATTTTTATACGTAGTTTTTCGTTTTAGGGACCACTTTCATACCATACGGACTAAAATTACAATTCACTCAATAAAATGTAACTTAAATCGACCCATGTTCAAATAAACGACTCGAAACCATAATCATCAATACTATACAAAATGGTAATTAAAACCCTAATTAATTGTAGAAATTAAAACAACAATATATATACATATATATATATATATATATATATATGTGTGTGTGTGTGTGAATATATACGTATTAGGCAATATTGTGATTAGCCAAAGAGCCATGAAACCCCGTTAAGACCATCTTAGATTAGTCGTTTATTTGGAAACCTAGTTAGCGTATAATTGTCGATATAAAAGAGCATTTGTTTTGAAGACAAAGCGTTTTGATGGCAACGACCTAAAAGGACGATAGCTTCCGAAAAAGATTAGTCTACGAGAAATGGGAGAACGAAAATGAAACCTTAATTAATCACAAATGTAATCTTTAATTTATACGCGACATATATACGTATTTAGGAACCCGGGAACGGTTCACAATACACCCACGTGTCCCTCTTCAGTACGAATATTCATCATGAATAACACATTCATAATTAATATGGAAGTGTTATTCATAATGAATCACACATTCACAGTTAATAACACGTCCATAAACCTGATGAATATATCATGTATTGCGTTCTACGGTTCCCGGGTTTTGGTAATAACATCTTAGTAACTCCATACATCGAGTACGATATACGATATAGAAGTGAAGTTTGTATTGTTCTTTAACTAAATTGTCATTTACCCTAATGTGGTATTCAAGCAATTTCCCAAATACTGAAGCTTATTCATAATGAATAAATACAAGATTTTAGGTATAAATGAAACTAACCTGGGGTATAGGAAGGATAACAAAGAGATCAAAGAAGAAGCTTTTCTTGGCCTTGGTTATGATCCGAGCCGCCGTGATACGTGCAACATCGTCATCATGGCTCAACCCACGGTGGTGGCGCGGTGATCTCCACCACCTGCTCATCTTAAACCCCAACCACATGTTCCACAAATGCAAGGCGTCGGTCACACACCGGAGAACCGTCACGGTGACGGCGAACCACCCGTCGACGAACACACACATGCATGATTCACTGATGGAAAATGTGTAGAAAAACAGTGGGTCGATGAACAGACCGGTGGTGCAGACCAGAAGGAAAACCCGGTTCCAATCTTGAATCCAGCCGGATCTTGGGTCCAGCGGCACCCGACCACGTGGACGGCACGTGGTAGAGATGGTTCCTTTGGAATCTTTAGACTCTTCTTCTTGTTGTTGTACTTCTTCTTCTTCTTCTTCTTCTTCATCTTCTTCTTCTTCACTGGTATCTGTGTAAGTATCTGCAAATTCATGTCTGCTAGCCATGGGTGTATGTGTGTATGTGTGTATGTATGTATATATGTCTGTATGTATATGTGTGAGTGTTTTTACTGTCACTGTGTGTGTGTGTTTTTACTGTCACTGTGTGTTATTACACCGTGACTGTGTGTGAGAGAGATGGATTTGTAGGAGGGGGATTAGGGATGGGTTTGAGTCAGTGAGAAAGAGAGAATAAGGAATATTTGTAGAGGATAGGACTAAGAGTGAGTGATGAGAGATGATTTTTTGCTCAAATAATAAAATATATTTTTATTTAAAAAAATTATTGGATAATAATAAATTACCTTTTTTTTATAGGGAGAGGGGAGATCCCTTCGGATCAAGGTAAAACACTAAAATGCTAAAAGAAAGTCAAATGGTGGGAGAGAACCATAACCACTAGAAAAAGCCAAATTACTTATTTTAGGGTCGTTTATCAAATACTCATCGGAGTTAGAGTTTATTCGGCGTCATTTATTGTATCGAGTGAGAACGACAAGGTTTGGGATTTGTAATTGGTAAGGAAAAAATATAACAAGAACCGAGAATCTTACTCAGTAACTAAGATAGTAGACTCTCACCTGGTCACTAATAGAAAACTAACTGTCACCGACGACAACTCGATCCATTGGTAATTTTCGATGGAACACTGACAAACATCCCACCGTGAATAAATTTCCCGACTCCGTTAGATAATCTGGGTTATTTTTTAGATCAATGATGGATTACCAACGGTTATAAAAATATTTTAATTTTAATTTTTTTAAATATTTTTTTAAGCAATTATCAGGTAAAAGATATTTGCCAATAGTTCATGTGGGTAATAACTCTTGATGATAATATTATAAAACAAAGAGGTTTATCCGACGGGAAAATCTGTCGGTATTCCAACAGAAAAAAGCCATAACTTGCGTATTACTGACGGATCCGGTCGCCGGAGAAATTTAAGTGCGGGCAGTGATTTTGATTACCGGTGGATTTTTCAATCACCGACAGAAAAAAAATACAACGGTAATTCGTCTGTGAAGGTCAATTCGTCGGTGCTCCGTCACAAGTCCTTTGGTAATTACTGACAGACGAAATCCGATCTCACGCTCGAGTGTCTTTTATGCTTTTTTTAACTGATTATCACTTATTAAATATAATTTTGTTCTGAAAAAAAAAGATGATAAATACAACTGATTGTTGAAAAACTAGTCAACTATTAAATTATACGTGTTTTTAATAACGAAAATATGATTAGATACATATACCCTTTTGAGTGTAAATACCAGTATCATGGTTTGTATCGATTTTTACCGATGCGGATATTTAAAGATAACATTTGTAGCTATAAACGCTAGCGACGTAAATCGTACTATTTTTCCGTTTTTATCATTCACAGAGTTTTGATCCTAAAGCGAACATCTTTGTCTATTTTAAGCGTGACTGTATCTGGATTTTAATCGATTTTAGTAAATCAATAATTGAATATTGACGTTATAGAAAATGTTATATTTAATGCATAACAAAATTACAGTAACTTTTTTTAGAACTCTCTAGATCATGAGATCTCTGAAAACTAATGCATCATGTGCTATTTCATATGATCTTTTTCCATCTATGACTAAAAGTTAATGTAGTAATTAACAGATATTTGTTTCACAATGTGTTTGTTTCATATGTACACGGTTCAGAATATGAACCTTTTTGGCATGTTTGTGAGACAAAAATTACACGTAATTTTTTTTACCCTGATGGTATTTAGTAAGTAAAATAGTAAGTGTTTACCCGATAAAACAAAGTAACCGTACGTGATCGTTTTCAAATGTCAACCGTTGAAATCAAATAATTGAGTCGTAACGATATTGGATTTGCTCAACCAGTCGTTTTTTTTTATATCCAACATATTCCTCCTCCACGAATACGATACACGTCTCAAACCCTACTTCCAGTTACTGGTATGAACATCGAGATACTTAAATTCAGATATTTAAGTCTCGACTCGTTGAAAAACTATGATATTTGCTTCTTGCAAGTGATTATTCGAACTATTATATTTTGGTTTGCAATAAATATAATTATCTCGATTCTAAAAAGACAGATAAAATATCATTAAATTGAATTTATTATAACGAATAATCAGATACACGTATATATATATATATATATATATATATATACACTACGATAAAATCGGGTTTATAGAATGTCAAAATTGTTCAAATGCTTAATAGAACTTAAATTTATAAGAAGAAACATATGTCTGACATATCTAAAAGACTAAATGTGTTGTAATAAGTTTATAGAACGTTTTAACAAACTTTTAATGACATTTTTGAAACGAAATGTTTTATTAACTCTTTTATATGACACTTTTGAGACTTGTCTTATAATATATATATATATATATATATATATATATATATATATGTGTGTGTGTGTGTGTGTGTGTGTGTGTGTGTGTGTGTGTACATTATATATGTGAACGAAATTAGATGAAAAAAATCATATGAAATAATATATCATATATATGGAAAAGATTCGGTAGAACCTTAAATAAAAGAAACAGATAACCAAGAAAAACCGATGCAACATATATAAGGAGATGTTCATTTGAGAAGTTGTAAGTATTTGAGAAGTAAAGAAGTGATCATAGCTCTTAATACAGTTAAGATTGATTAAGAATTGCGTCTTTAACTAGTTAAAGGTTGTAGCTTTGATTGGTCAAGCAAAAAATATAGGGGTAGTTTCGTAACTTTTACAAATAACCGGCAAATGTGAACTCATAGTTCATATGTGAATCAGTTAATTAATTCATATATATGTGAATCGGTTAAATATTTCATATATGAATTATACGAGTTTCACATATGAACATATAGTTCATATGTGAATCACACTGGTTCACAAATCCACTTGTTTCGTCATCTATTTGTAAAAGTTACGAAACTACCCCTCTATTTCCCGGATACCATGCAAAAATTTATTCGGTACTTCACAATCAAAACCGCAAATCTTAACCAAATGAAGGGATAATGATCATTTTCTCTACTTTTTAAATACTTACAACTTCTCAAATGAACCTATGGTTATATATAGAGTACAAATCATCTAATCCTAACAAACTATACAAACGAAAATCATTTTGCTGTGAAGTTTCAAGTGTAAAAAGTTGGTCTCACGAAAACAGGTTGGTCTCACGTGATCCCAAGTCTATATATATATATAAGATGATAAGGTTCATTTATTATGATCATTGTTGTAGATTAAGAAAAAAATGAAACCAAATATTTATTATACTATATAGACAGATAAAAATTGATCTGTATGATTTGTAAATGAAACGTTACTTATATACTGAATATGAAAAACAGGTACAAAAACATTAGAAGACAAAATTAACGGGCCAGGGATATCGGGTTGGGGACAAAAACAACATAAGGTTTGGCAAACATAAAAGGAACTTTCCTTGTATTCATATAAGTTTGAGCAAACGCAGGTTCTTCGTAGCTTCGTTTGTTTTGGACTTTTTCCCATAAACCATACAAATCATAAATGTCCTTGTTTTCTTTCTTCACGTCTCATTCCTTTCGGCTTTTGACACTCACGGCGAATTCTAGGTTCGTATTATATATATATCTCACGACAAATAAAATTTGGATTACAGATGCTTCTAATTTCACGTTACCTAGAAAAAAAAATGTTTTTGGGTATCCACGATCTAATATACCCTTGTATTTCAAGAACCCGAAACTACTGAATATATACTTTTGTTTGGATATTTTTGTATGCAAATGTCGTATTCAGTAATTTTATCATTAATGAAAACACAGCGTCGTTGCCCATTCGATGATCTCATCATTTCGACTTCAACAAAATGTCGACTAGTTAAAACGAGTTGGTTTTGGTGTGATGTTGGATATAAGAACCAAAAACGTCTCGATCGAAGCAATATACTGATCTTTAATGACTCTTTTAAAAAGTATATAGTAACGTCTCTAACTATTGGGGGCTTGATGGGACGATATATTCGAGTTTATGTTCGAAAGGGTGTGTGATAGTCCCATGGTATATGTTGAAACATTTGTTGTTTTATTTTTACGAGTTTTTTTACAGATTAATCTGACGAAATTCTACATCTTTTCGCACACGAGGATCCTTTCATAATATGGAAAATTGTGTCATTTAAATCAACTTAAGTAAGGGGTCGTTTACTCAAATGCTTACCCGGTAAGTACTTACCGATATGAGTCAACACTATAGTTTATTTTTCTGGGTAAGATTGTAGTACAGCAAAACGATATAGTATGCAACAATTTACCCGGTAAGTGTTTACCCGGGTAAGAGTCTTCACTCTCACTTACTGGGTAAAACTCTTCATCCTTTCACCACTCTTACCGAGTAAGACTCTCCATCCTTTTACCGTTCTAACCGGGTAAGATTCTAAACCCTTACCATGTTCATTTGGAAAATAAAATTACCTGGTAAGCACTTACTGGATAAGCGTTTAGTAAACGGCCCATAAATTTAACCAATAAAAAATTGCTCTCTTGGTCCCAAATTAATTGTCCACATTTCTATTTTAGTTTGTTTTGTAAGTGTCCATTTTCATAAATAAGTTTATACTTTCCCATTCTACTCTTAAGCACTGTTTGTTTACCTTTTAATAGTTTCATTAAGAGGCAATAACTGAATCACTAAGAGATGAATCTTTTATGCAAAAAAAAAAAAAAGTATGCCCCTTATTATTATTTCAATTGGATTTATTTCCAACTTGAAGGTAGAAAACCAACATCAATCACTTAGAAGTTAGATGGTAAGATGAGTCAAAAATGTCTTTGATGAAAGGTGACAACAAAATTCAATCAAATACATTATAAATTTGAATTATTTGTCGGATAACAGTATTTTAAAAGTTACTGATATTGTTTTATATTTAAAAAACAACTGATATTTAAAAAAATTCAACTGAATTAAACCTAGTCAATTTCTTTTCAATCTGGTTTTTTCGATTTGGTTGACTCGTTTTTATATTTTTGAAAACCGTCTTTAATATGTTTTTAAAAGATGATTATATTTAGATTGATGTTTTGTTTGTTTTAGAAGGTGGAGTGGCCCAAGTTAAAAAAAGTAATAATTTTTTAACATTGTGGACTAAGTTTTATCTACCTAAGGGTGCGTTTGGTGCGCAGACAGGACAAGACATGACATGACAGTACAGTTGTTCAGCGTTTAGTAAGACATAACAGGACATGACAGTATAGCTGTTCAGCTATTCGTTGGGGTTTTGTCCCTTTTTGCTTCAAAGAATGATTTTGTGTCTGTGTAATCTCAATAGCATATATCAAGTAGCAAATTTAACTATAAACAAATAAAACATCTCTGTCTGTGTGCATTTTTAGCTTCACAAATGATGAATATATTTTTGTGATCTTGAATAGAGATATCCCTATACAATTTCTTGTCATATATGCACCAAATCATATATATGTTGAATAATCTTTGCTATATATATATATATATATATATATATATATATATATTATGTACCTAAAARCMAATATAAAGTATACATATAAAAGGGGGAATCATTGAAACAGCCGATTAAAAGGGGGGGGGGGGAACAACTAAATTTCTGCAAAAAGAAAATAACAAGAGTATGGAAACAGCCGATTGAAACAACCGATTACGCACGAAATAACAAGGAAGTCGATTGAAACAGTCGATTGAAATCGGGATGAGAAGCAATCACGTACCTGAGTATGGAGAGAGGAGAAGCGCCGATTGGAAGTCGTCGATTAGAAGTCGCCGATTAGAAGTCGCCGATGGAGTTTAAGGAAGCGATGGAGGCAGATGGAAAGGGGGGGTTAGGTCTTCGTGCGATGAGCCGGGTAAGGGAAAGGGTAGTGGGGTAAAAAAAGTTGAGTTCCACTTAGTTCTAGGGGGGATAAGAGTGAACAAGCGTGTTCCATTCTTGTCCTACTTAGTTCCACATAAAGTCACACCAAACGTATGACAAATGTGTTCTGTCATGTCCTGTCCCACCCTGTCCAGCATACCAAACACACCCTAAGAGATGAAAAATTGCAAGAGTCTGGCCCTTAAAAGACCCCTATAGGCCTCTGCCTCTAAATACATTTTGACGCTTTTAAATACGATACTTTATAGTTTGGTTCTATAAACTTAAGTTCTATGAAGCATCTTATTATGACGCTTAGACATTGTAGACGTCATGTAAAACCAATTTTATTGTAGTGGCCGTTAGAGAGAGGGATCAATCCAGACGTTTTTATAAACAATGATGGTCATCTTATAATTCGGAACTGTAGAAACAGAAAATGTATTTTTGACAAACTTGAGGGACTAAATTTGTAGTTTACTCAACAAAAAATTATATATATATATATATATAGAGAGAGAGAGAGAGAGAGAGATGTTATTCTACACCCTTTGCCATTCCTACACCCTATACAACCCTCATCTCAACCATTCAATTTTTAATCAATTAAAATTAATTGTTTCCTAATATAAAGTATTAATCATAATTAATAAACTCTATTCATATTCCATAAATATTCAAATCATAATAAATGAACTCCAATTATTTCTATAAATATCTCAATTAATTGGGTTGCAAAGGTTGTACAAATACACAAGGTTGTAAAAGAAATATACCCTATATATATATATATATATATATATAGAGAGAGAGAGAGAGAGAGATATATGAGTTATTATGCAACCTTTTACATTTGTACAACCAATACAACTCAATCTCAACTATCCATTTGATTTGATGAATATGTGATTCAATAAAAGTTTTGATTGTTTTATAATATAAAATGTTAATAATAATTAATTAATTAATCTTAGTCATCTTTTATAAATATTTAAATCATAATAAATGAACTTTCATCATTTCCATATATATCTCAACTGATTGAGTTTCATTGATTGTATAGATGTGATGAGTTGCATTTGAAAAAAAAAAAAAAAAAATATATATATATATATATATATATATAGGGTTTATTTCAAATACAACCAATGCAACCCAATTAATTGAAATAATTATAGAAATGATGAAAGTTTATTTATTATAATTTGAATATTTATGGAAGATAACTAAGATTAATTAATTAATTATGATTAACATTTTATATTAGAAAACAATCAAAACTTCTATGAAATCACATATTAATAAAATGAAATGGAAGGTTGAGAGTGGGTTGTATTGGTTGCACAAATGTCAAGGGTTGTATAATAACCAACCTCATATATATATAGGGTTGGCTTCACGTGAGATCAACATGTTTTCGTGAGAGCACATTTTTACACTTGAAACTTCATAACAAAAACACTGTGAAGGTTTAAAAAAGTCGAACCTTCACAGCAAAAACACTGTGAATGTTACCTTAACAGCATTTTGCTGTRAAGTTTCAAGTGTAAAAAAGTGGTCTCACGGGTCTCACGAAAACAKGYTGGTCTCACGTGATCACAACATTTTGCTGTGAAGTTTCAAGTGTAAAAAAGTGGTCTCACGGGTCTCACGAAAACAGGYTRGTCTCACGTGATCACAAGTTTATATATATATATATATATGTGTGTGTATGTATATATATATATATGTGTGTATGTATATATATATATATATATGTATATATATATATGTATATATGCATGTATGTATATATGTATATATGCATGTATGTATGGATAAGAGTATATATAATAAGGTGATGGTTACTTCCTATGCCAGAAGTTTCCGTAATCACTGTCCACTGTTGCTCTGCATGTGTCTTCTGTCCATTATTTCAGATAAAGGACAAAATGGTCATTTCTTATTTTTAATATTTTTAAAAATCTTATTTACAAACAATTCTATTTAACAAGAATCATATGAAGAAACGACCCAAAATATAACATATTCAAAAACACTTCTAAATTATTTTAAATTAATTGTTTGTTTATTTTTTAATAGTTTTATTAAGTAACACTATTTGAATTCTTAAGAGGTTAAATCTTATTTGACAATTTTTTTTTGTCTTTTAATGGTTCTAAAATTATCTAAATGATTTTGTATTTTGTGTCTCCCTTAACCTTTTAGCGTCTTAATTTTCTTGTAAACAATTATATTTCATTTTGCAATGTATCATGAGATGCTGTTAATCATTTTGACTACTTAATCATTTTACACCAAATCATTCAATAACTGTCAAACAAGATCTAATTAGATATAATATATAAAACATTTATAAAGATATAATTAAATTACAAGTCAAACAATCGACAAATGTTTGACTATGGAAACACTTTGTTAACTTGTTGTGGCTCGGTCACGCGTGAGTTGTGTGACTTATCCCGGATCAAAAGTCATGCTCGATTTATGCATGTCGAAAAAATTAAATGTAATAGTTTCTGATCCATAATAATATTGTATTTTCGTACTTTATGATCGTGTGTGTAAGTATGTGTATATGTGTGTATTTATATATAGGTAGGTTATTATGCAACTATTTACATTCTTAACAACCTTACGACCAAATCAGGAGCGTATATTTGATCATCAACGGTTGTAAAAATCCTTAATTAAAAAAAATCAAAAATATTATATAAAAATAGATGGTGGATAGGTAGGTTGCATCAGTTGTATAATCTAGAGCGGTTGTATTTGAACACTCCTCTATATGTGTTTGTGTATGTGTGTGGAGTTTCAAATGAGAACACCTTACATTTTACGAAAATGCTAGAACTCCTTTATCAAATGTGATAATACACATGAGGGGAGTACTTGGTGGTGTGCAGACGACTTAGCCTGCGATTTAGGTCAGCCAAAGATCTTTTGCATCTCTAACTTAATATCACATGTGATAATATATATGAGGAGGCCTAGTGGTGTGCAGACGACTTGGCCCACAACATAGGTTGCATCAAATATCGTCTACGCCTGTGATTTTAATATCACATGTGTATCACATGTGATTGACTATAGTATCACATGTGATTGACTATAATAAAAAAAAAAAAGATGTTCTTGTGTTTCTCGTACAATGAATATGTTCTCATTTAAACCTTTCCATACACACACACACACACAATTAACACTGAATCAAAGTACCAAACTTTTTTTTGATTAACCTGGATATTCAACCTGCTACACGAGCCGACTAATCCCACGGCGACCACCTGCTTTGCAAATAGTCCGGAGTCACCGCATTTGAACCTCCATGGCCACAAGGGGATTTTTTATTTCTCCTTGAATTTGAACATGGGACCTCCAGGTACTTTTGACCTTTGGAATCAAGGTCAAACCAATCAAGAACCATTCTTGTGGTTAAGTACCGAACTTTTAAGTGGTGGTCAAGTTAACTATACGGCTTGAATGCCTCACACCTCAAACTATCAGAGCAATGGACTCGTTTTTTAGTTTTTCATAAAAATAGACTCGACCCTGATATATTTTCTTGACGAAATATCAAATGCAATCTTTGAAGAAACAAAATCAAATATTGGTTTTTGGTTCATGCGGTGTGAAGATAATATACATCGAACTTAGATGGTAGGAGATGACGGAGGGTAGGGGACCTGTGGTCTCGGTACCAAGCATCTATCCAACTTAACGAAAGGACAGTACTCCAACTACATCTTACACATGACCAACACAAACGTAGGCCATTTTATAACTCGTTCTTTTTCTAAATCATATTCCTATGTCACGAAGTTTATGTTACAGTTCTGTAAAACTAAATTCATAAATGAATACATAAATATTATTTAAATAAAAACAAAAAAATTATTTTACGTACTAATGAGTCAGTGATATATAAAACGACACAAACACACTGATCATTATTGTACCCTTCTGTCGTTGACTTATTTTTAATTCCAAGATCAATCCCACAACACGGATTAATAACACGTAATAGAATTAAGCAGAAATCTTTTTATGAATTCGTAATTATTGATGAACGAATTTAGAAAGACGGAACGATATTTATAAGTAAAAAGACCAAAATACCCCTCGTTGATGGCAATTGAGATTTGATGGCAATTGAGATTGACGTATACCTTCAATACCCTTACATGATTTATGATAACGAAAGAAACCTGTAAACTCTAAATTTCCGTACCAAAAATTACCAAAGAGTACATCCTACTTGTTGGTGTAAAGCAACTATATTACAAATATAGTCCCTAGACTTTTGCAAAAGTTTCATATTTAGTCTGCATTTATAAACTTATGCCTATGAAAGTCCCTATAATGAAATTTGTTTTCAAATTGGTCCTTCTTTACATTGTCCATCGTTAAACATCATACTAACATGGCAAAATTAGCAAATTGTGATGATTTTTAAATTAGTTATTGTTTTTTTTAATACTGATTTTTTAAATACCAACGTTTTTTGTAAACGAGCTTATATTTTTGTATTTGTATTCATTATATTCGTCTTTAACCCGTTTCTCTTCAATTTTCCGCGCTCTTGCCACGGTTAAACGATCATCTTCGGATAATTCGTCCAAGCCAAGAATAGCTGTAATATCTTGAAGTTCTTTGTAACGTTGTAAAGTTTGCTTAACTTGTTCTGCAGTTTCATAATGTTCTTCACCAACGATCTAGGGTTGTAGCATAGTCGACGTTGAATCTAAATGATCTACTGCTGGATAGATACCTTTGGCTGTTAATCCTCTTGATAGTACGATAGCAGCATCAAAATGTGCTAATGTCGTAGCAGGAGCAGGGTCTGTCAAATCATCTGCAGGTACATAAACAACTTGAATAGAAATTATGGACCCACCGAAAGCTATATCGTCATCGGCAATTCATCTTAACACTAGCATTGCTGCCAACAAGCATTAGAAAACAATGCACGCTACACCGTATTCCGACATCCAGGGACTATTTTTGTAATTCTAAGCCAGTTTTTATCGGATCAGTAAACATCGAAGAAATCCCAGAAGCAACAAAAGCAAATCTCTCTTGAGATCTACACAGTTAAGAATCCGATAACGACAATAAAATGATCTGTATTAAAATACAATAACAGAAGAAAATGAAAAGGACAAACTTAGGCTATAATACATGCATATATTCTATTCACAAGATTAAAGATAGCACTTGGGGTGTTAAAAAAAAGGACCACAAAAGAGTGGGGACAATGTTGGATGTCTTCATGTCTTTGGTGTTTTGTAAAGGAAAAGGCTTCTTCTACTCTTGCCCTTTTGGGAGTATTATGCCTTCTTGTCCAACCATAAACAATAACATCACAATACATACATAAAGTTGGGTTCATATGAGACCAAGAGTTTTTCGTGAGACCCGTAAGACCAATTCATGTTCATTGATCAACTTTATAAGCTAATGATCTAATGGTCTAAAGTTGCACGGTGACAATTTTGTGATTATTGAGAAGTCTCGTGGCAATTTTGTTATTATGAATGTTCAGAATGTAGATCTAATCAAAGGGTTGAGAATTGGTCTTACGAAAAACCCTTGGTCTCACATGATCCCAAGTATATATATATTGCTTTATATATACCAACTTCGACATTAATACTATTCATCTTCTTCTTCCTCTATTTCATTTGCATTTCTACCCTTAAAAACCCTTCTTTAAGTATGTAATTTTATTTTAAATCAATCATTTTCTTTATTAATCTATACTATATTATAAAGCATTTGACTAAAACTCTTAAAAACTCTTAAACTCTTAAAACTCTTAAACTCTTAATCTATACTATATTATAAAGCATTTGACTAAAACTCTTAAAAACTCTTAAACTCTTAAAACTCTTAAACTCTTAAAAACTCTTAAACCCGTTCATTCCTATCCGATTTCATCCCATA
>NC_037544.1:1692968-1731634 GCF_001531365.2 Cynara cardunculus var. scolymus
ATCACTTTCTCAAAATCACATAAAGCCATATTATAATATCGRHTKADATAAAGAAGAAAATGAAATATTAAAATCATGATGTATCTCGCTGCATTGCGCGAGTACGCTTCTAGTAAATTTATAATTCATAAATGTTTCTTGATTTAATTGCTCTCGTTTGTTTTATAGTTTACAAATGTGAGTTGGCTTCCAAACTCTAAATACGGTTATCTGTGAAATGCTTTAGGGCTATCATGTATTTAGATCGAATACAAAAGTACACACGACTTACGTAAGTTGTACTTACGTACAATCTACTTGTAATATTGAGTTTTAAATAACATGGATTAATAAACAATATTTTATACATAAAAATGATTTTTAAGAGTTTTTATCAAACATTTTATAATATAGTATAGATAAAAATAAAAACCGTAATTTTTAACCAACAATAAAAAACGAAAATGTAGTTTTCATTTATATTTTTATTTCAGTTTTTAATATAAAATTATTGGTTTATGAAACAAAAAGCATTTGTAGGGCTGATGTTGATTTCCGAGACAAACCCACAAAGCTGCATTTGGGAATCTTTCTGATGTGTAATGTCTAGTTTTTATTTTTTATTTTATTATAAAACATTTGACAAAAATTCTTAAAAATCAATTTTTATGTATAAATTACTGTTTATTGATACATGTTACTTATAATTCAAGATTACAAGAAATTTTGCATAAATACAACTTATTAAAGCTTCATTTTTCAATTCGTGTAACTAACTGCGGATAAATATAATCAAATACAATATAAACATCCATTTTAAATATAGAAAATTTAAAATATAGTTAAGATAATCATTGAGTCTAACAGAATGTTTAATTATTATCTTTATAAAAATTATTAAACAAAAAATAAATTACTTTGTTATTAAATCTAAATTAACTTATAGTAAAAATTTGAATTAAAGAAGTTAAAAAAAAAACGAGAACTATTAGATAGTTAATTTGATACTAATAACGATTTATATTTTCAAATTTTTATGTTATCTTCAAATTTATATTTCATTAAAAAATAAAAACATCATCACTTTCTCAAAACCACATAAAATCGTATTATATCGATAAAAACATAATAAAAACTAAATATTTAAAACTAAATTTATTTTTTTGCCTTATGTCCACGCCAAAGGGGTTAATGTGGCGGCAAGGCTACGCCTCGGCACCATGGCGGCGCCAATGCGTGTTTTTTAGAACATTGGTAAAAAGACAGGAAGACTTTACCCAAATTCAACCATGACCGATCATCTGCTAGCCCCAGCTGTTGACTGAGTTAAAAAGATCTCCTCATATTTATGTGATTGAAGACATATTCTACGTGGACCAGTTAAAGTTACGGAGAATAAAATTTTCCCCAATTTTTGCTCCTCTAAAATAGTGATGGCCAAAAACCGGTTCCGGGCCTTAACAGTGTTGGCCATAACCGGTCCCGGTCGAAAATGAAGAGCCCGGTTAAGGTGAAGTATAATCGGTTATAGTGAGCCGGTCCCGGTCCCAACCATTAAAAAATATATTTAAAAACAAAATTAATGATAGATTTTTTTAATACGTTATAAAATTTGTAATTTGGTCACCCAAATACACTTCGAAAATGCATTTTATTGTAATTAAAATTACATTGTTTTCAAAAATACATTATTGAATTATTTGATAATGCACTTATTCATCAATTCAGAACAACAACCGATCCCGGTTGACAGTCCTATAACCGGTACTTAACGGTCCCCGGTCTGGACCTGTCCTTTACCGGTCCCAGGCCACATCGGGCCGGTTTGACCATAACTATACTAAAACATGCCTAATGATAATGGGCCGAGTTTTGTAAATGACAATGGGCCTTGCTAGCCTATGATTCACATTTTGAGACTTGAACTCAGAAATCAAAAATGGTGTCCATTTGGTTTTCGGACGTCGAAGAAACGGGTTTCTTGGTTTTGCTCTTCAAGTTCCCGCCACTGTTCTCCTTGTGTCGTCGGAATTCCACTGTTTCTGAATTCATCCAACGTTTCATTGATCCTGCTTATAGGTGAAGTTCTTTCATCTTCGTTCTCACTCATCTTTTGT
The DNA here is from genome assembly GCF_001531365.2 of Cynara cardunculus var. scolymus. Taxonomy (NCBI): domain Eukaryota; kingdom Viridiplantae; phylum Streptophyta; class Magnoliopsida; order Asterales; family Asteraceae; genus Cynara; species Cynara cardunculus. The sequence goes on from NC_037544.1 coordinate 1,695,065, forward strand.
TATATTTTAATTCGTATACAGCTTTGAGAAGTTGATTTTCTCTTCCACTATGTATATGTGTATGTATATTGAGAAATTGAACGGAGGTGAATCTCAATTTCATGTTAGTTTTCTACTATTAATCGATAATCGACTAGAAGTGTAAAACAAGTCTACTGGTTTGTATGCCATTGTTTGTTTTAGGATCAATACAAACGATTTAGGGTTAGAACTCTGATAGTGGATTGTCGATTGTATAGAAATGCAGATTTCTATATGGAACAAAATAAGATTGCATTGATAAACTCATGGATTATAGATAGTTAACTGCGGGTTGTTTTTCTAATCATGGATTTTTATTCTGTTATTGTAGGGTTTAAAGAGCTGAAAATCTCTTGTCATGGCTGATTTGCCAAGGTAAAACATGTGTTTTTTGTTTCGATTTACTATATGTTATCATTAGAAACTTTGGGTTGCAGTGTAGCATGTCTATCAAAATTTGATATAGCATTCTTATTGCAAGTAATTAGTTGGAGGAAATCTTAATTGTTTCAACTACTTAAAACCCTAATTCTCACAGGATGCAAAGTAGGTTTTTCATAAAAGCTTCCTTTCTATATCTAAGATATAAGGGGATGAAAGAGGTTCGCAACTTGTAGTATACCGAGTTTCAGTAGACCCTTTTTTGACATGGTTGTTCCACTATGTGGTGGAAAGCCATAAGTTCATAAATTAACATTCTTTTGTGTAGGACAACTTTGTGATTTATGTTGTTAATTTCTAACGAAGGCTTGGTGGTTTCCCATTGATTTGCTTTCTGCAATGATTTTGTATAATCTACTAGCATATTGGCTATAAAAGTTCTCTATTAGCTTCATTTTCTATAATTGTACGAATGATTTTTCAACTTCCGTGTGCTTATACTATGTTGAACATGAATTGTTCTGTGTGATATAGGGATGATAATAGCAATACGCTCCGCATTCTTGTTGCCACAGATTGTCATCTGGGCTATATGGAAAAAGACGAGGTTCGCCGGCACGACTCATTTCAAGCATTTGAAGAGATATGCTCTATAGCAGAGCAGAAGAAGGTAACAGCTCCCTTCTGCTCTTCCTTCTCCTGCAAGTAACCCAAATTTATGTCTAATTATCACATCTATAGGTTCAGAACATGTGTTTTCCTTAACAGCTCCCATAACACACTAAGGTTGTACATGTGTTTTCCTTAAATGTGTTAATCCATCCTACATGTGAGGGGCATGCTAAGTGCTTATGGCCCACATTGTTTGAATTTGAAAAGGACTCTTAGTTCAATGAATATAATCCAAGGGTGACTCCAACGATCATTATTATAGCTAATTGCTCGTTCATGTATTTTATGCCACTTTTTCTTTATAAAGTAGTTACATGGTCAAAGAGTTTACGTGGATATGTTCTTGTGATGAAAGCTAATATTTAATCTGGAAATAGGTGGACTTCTTGCTTCTTGGTGGTGATCTTTTTCATGAGAACAAGCCATCAAGGACGACGTTAGTGAAGGCAATTGAGATTCTGCGTCAATATTGTCTTAACGATAAACCAGTGCAATTCCAAGTTGTCAGCGATCAGACTATAAACTTTGCAAATGTGTAATGACTATTCTTACTAGCATCCTGAATACTAACGAAAGGTTATTATCTGCCCATGTGATTAACATGAGTTGGCTGTACCTGAATTCTTCTAGCTGCATAGTTCTAATTCTATTCTTATTTTATTTCAAAACTTTTCAACTTGGCTATGCAATGATTACTTCCATGCAAAGAAAAATAAACGGAAGTATTATAAAATGAAGGCGCTTGTAATTACTTTATACTTTTTCATCAAGTTCTTTAACTTTTTGGTCTGATTGAACAGTTTTAGATCGCTTAAAAGTGGAACTTAAAGAGGTGAAGCTCTTGAGAGTAGCCTCCTAGCTGCTATTTATACACACATAAGTGTATGTGTATGTGCATGTGCGCATATATGTATGTATATGTATTGGATAGAAATGTCATTACACATGCATATTCAATAACATATATGTTCATATGATTAGAAATGTTCCTTGTATATACATGTTTCATATGGTTAGAAATGGTTTATGTATATATACATATTCCATATTGATGAGAAATGTTCTGTGTAATTTTGTATATATGTATATATATGTTCCATACCGATAAGAGATGTTCTTTGTGTGTATATATATACATGTTTTATATTTATGAGAAATGTTCTTTATATGTATGGCATGTCACTTCCAGTTGTCAGCTACACAATAGGGTTGGTTTTTCACTGCATAATGTTGATCTGAACAGGTTTGGTCATGTAAACTATGAAGATCCTCATTTTAATGTCGGCTTGCCAGTGTTCAGTATCCATGGAAATCACGATGATCCAGCTGGAGTGGTAATTGTTATAGTACATGACCTATCTTTCTTCTTATATATGTCAGCCGAGCAAGTTGTTTGTTTTGTTATATCATTTCTTCTTTTGATGTGGCATCTTACATATTGACTGTCTATTACCTGAGACTTATATGTCATTTTCAAATATTACTATTAGATATGTCTTACACACACACACATATATATATATATAGAGAGAGAGAGAGGAGGGGGGGGGAAAGGTTCAGGAGAAAACCTCAAGAAAATGAAAAACTGAAGAATACCCTGGTAAGCATTCATCTGGATCGTATGCACATGTGTAAATAAGTAATTGAAGCAGTTTTTTGGTTTTATGCACATGTGCATGTTATGCACCTGTGCATACCGGACAAATTGCTTAAAGATTACTTGTATGCACATGTGCATACGGTCCAGATGAATGATTATTAGAGTGTTCCTCAGTCTTTCATTTTCTTGAGGTTTTCCCCTCAACCTGACCCTATATATATATAGATAGATAGATAGATAGGAGTGGTTTCCAATATAAGCCATGTAATTCTTACAAACCATGCAAACCATAATCAATGCTTACATTAGGAAATAGTTGAGATATTTATGGACAATTATCACGATTCATTAATTATGTTGAAATATATATAAAAGATGATAAGGTTCATTCATTATGATCATGGTTTTAGATTAGGAAACAAAATGAAATCATATATTTATTAGAATAGATGAACGACTAAAATGTGGTTTGCATAAGTTTGTTGGAATTGAAAGGTTTCTAATATAAGTCTCCCCTATTTATATATATAGGAAAAATCAAATACAAGCCATGGAAAGGTTACAAACCCTACGAACCAATCTCAACCGTCCACTGATAATTAATGAACTATAATAATCTTCCATAAATATTCAAATCATAATAAATGAACCTTCATCATTTCCATAAATATCTTAATTTATTGATTTGTATGGTTTGTAACCTTTCCATGGTTTGTATTTGATTTGTCCTATATATAAATATTTTTATTCATCACATGAACTGCTATGTTTTTCCGACTATACAACCGTTTTACCGGTAAGCTAACTGCTATTGCAAATCAAGGACCTTTCAATTCCGGTTTAGCACCATGATAACTTTTTAGGCTGTATCCTTGAGGGATAGCTCAACAGGCAAATAAAGGCTAGGCCTTGGGGCTCCTCCTGTAACCTGATTCTCCTCAGGGACAGCGCCGATTTTTCTGGCTGTTATCTTCAAGGCCCTATGAGATTAGTCGAGGTACACGCAAGTTGGCCCAAACACCCGTAGTTACCAAAAAATAAAGAAAATCTTAGGCTGTTAAAATGATTGAGCATGAAAAACTTTAAAAATAGATCTTAAGAATTTCTATACTTATGGAGGAGGATATCATCTTTAGACCTTGTTTCAACACAATTTCTATACTTCAAAAGGATGGATATTGATTATGAGAAAGATGAATTTTGTTGTGATGTGTGCATGTACATTGAAGCATTCTTCATTCTTCCAATACATGCATGCACTCAGAATTCAATGCAACAGGAGATTGCTATGCCAGTCGTCTTTATGCATTTTCAGATTGGAGTCCAAAGCCACCATTTTCGTTTAGAAAGGAAAGTTATTGCAGTTGACTAACAAGGAATACTGAATTTGATACTACTGTATCTACCTACATTAACGATTCAGGGCTTCAAAGCTTAATCATGCATTCTCATATTATGGTCTCTTGGCTGGTAACTTAACTTGCGAGCTAGTCGATTTTCCAAACTCATCACATAATGTAGTTTGGCATGGAAATCTTTGTATGCTTCTATGTCACAGTTCATCCATTAAACAAGAATATCAGTTTCTAACTTTCTATGAAGTACAGCTATTTGCTTGCGACTAAATTTCCACATCCATTTTGCATTGTTCTTATTTTGTGACTAAGGGGCTGTTTGGTTGGTTTTCCATTAAGTCCTGTATAGATGAAGTTGTTTGTGTCGGTTGATCTGTTTGTATAGATAGAGAAGGTTTTTGTTTGGGAGATTCACAGATAGAAGGAGCGTGTTTTTTTAAATTGGAGGGGAAGGTTTGAATTGTTTTTGGCATTTTGCATAAAGCTTTCCCCTAAAAGCTCACTGAATAAGCCACATTCTATATCATTAAGCCACTGCCAAACAATCATGTATAGCTGACCGAATAAGCTGCGTGTCTCATTAAGCTGCTAACAAACATACCCTAAGTTTGTTTTAGAGCATGTTCTGAAGAACTCTGAATTTCGTGGAAAGATGCTTTTTTCTCTTGGTTAAATAACTGAGATCATAAACATCTAATTTTTCTTATTATCAATTTTTTTAAGTATATAATATTTATATACAGCAATAGCAACAAAATAACTCGATTGCTGGAGCCAACCTTTTGAACTCTTGATTTCTGATTTATTACAGGATAACCTTTCTGCAGTTGATATCCTTTCAGCATGCAATCTTGTAAACTATTTTGGCAAAATGGTGCTTGGAGGTTCGGGGGTTGGGCAGATTACTCTCTGCCCAATTCTTATAAAAAAGGTCTGTCATGAATTTCTTTGGCTTGGTTAAGGGAGTAGAATGCATCCCTATGAGATAACTATTTTGTACGATTTACAGGGTTCAACTTCTGTTGCTCTGTATGGCCTTGGAAATATCAGAGATGAACGTTTAAATAGAATGTTTCAGGTTCTTGTCTGAACTCTACATATATTACAACCGATTCTAACTATGATCACATCTTCAAGTATTTGTCTATTATTTATTTTTAATTGATGTTTCTTTGAGTATGATAGACTCCACATGCTGTACAATGGATGCGTCCTGAAGCTCAAGAAAATTGTCAAGTTTCAGATTGGTTCAACATTTTAGTGCTTCATCAAAACAGGTTATAATTATAGTTGAAGCGTATGATCACTAAACCAAATGGATAAGTATATATTAGCAATAATGAAGTGTATTTCTATATGCAGAGTGAAGACAAATCCTAAGAATGCCATAAATGAGCATTTTCTACCTCGGTTCTTGGACTTTATAGTTTGGGGGCATGAACATGAATGTCTTGTTGATCCTCAGGTAGAATTAAATTTATAGTCTTTTGTCAAATTTCTGTATCCCATTGAGCTTAATTGAAGGTTTATTCATATGTAAACACTTGATAGGAAGTTCCAGGTATGGGTTTCCACATTACTCAACCAGGCTCTTCGGTTGCAACATCGCTTATTGATGGAGAATCGAAGCCAAAGCATGTACTTCTGGTAGAGATTAAGGTTCATTCGCCTAAACCAACTTGAAAACAGTTCTCTTTTCTAGGACCAACTTTCAAACTTTGTTGTTTTTATTTGAATTCCAATTATTTGGCAACCTTTATACAGGGAAATCAATATCGGCCGACCAAGATACTGCTACATTCTGTACGGCCTTTCGAATATAAAGAGGCAGGTTTATATGTGTTATTTAGTTATGAAACACACAAAGGAGAGGGGGGGGGGTTTGTGATTGCCAGACTGGATTTTCTTGAATTGCTGAATTTTGATGACACAGATAGTATTGAAGGACGAACCTGACATTGACCCAAATGATCAAAATTCAATTCTTCAACATCTGGACAACGTGGTAAGCTTTCTCCCCTTATAATCACCCTTGCAGAAAAGTTATAGTTCATGAAGGTTCTTCAAAAGTGCAAATCATGTAGCGTTATGGTGTTGTGGTATCTTATCGATTCCAAATTTGCCTTAGGTAAGCAGTCTAATAGAAAAGGGTAGCCGAAGGGATGCTAGAAATTCAGAGACTATACTTCCACTTGTCCGTGTAAAGGTACTACGTTTTAGTTAAAAGTAATGATAATAATGAAGGGCATTATGCACAATTTTTTTGTTTGGTGTAAGATGTTTCTTCCTAAGCTACAGCAAAAAGGTTCAATCTACAAGCTGTAGAGTTACAGTTTTTATAATTATTCCGAGTATGCATCTTGTCTTTCACATGATTACATTATCAGGTTGATTATTCTGGGTTCATGACCATAAATCCTCAAAAATTTGGCCAAAAGTATGTGGGCAAGGTACTTCCTTTTCATTTGGTATATAGGGTAAATCTGCATGGAAGTCAAAACTTCCCTAAAAATGGTTGAAGGAAAATGACATTGTATACAAATTGTAGGTTGCAAATCCCCAGGATATTCTTATCTTTTCCAAAGCTTCAAAGAGAGCTCAGGGAGAAGGTTAGTAAATTTACATACTTTGGGCTTCCTACATTTTACTTCATGTAATCATGTTGTTGGGGATTTTTAGGGGCTTTTTGGTTGGTTTTCTATTAAGTCTTGTATGAATAAAGTTGTGTGTGTGGATTAATTTGTTTGTATAGATTGGAAAAGTTTTTGTTCGAGAGGGTTTTTTATAGCTACGATGAGCGTGTTTTTTAATTGGAATGGCAGGTTTGGAAAAAAAAAAACTTGGTCTTCTGCATAACTTAAGCTTATTGAATAAAAAACTTTGTAAATCATTCACTATCAAATGGTCATGTAAACCTGACCAAATAAGATGAAAGTCTCATTAAGCCCATTAAGCTGCTAATAAACAGACCCTAAAGATTAGGGTCAAATAAGATTATGCAAAATATATCCAAGTTAGGGCCTATTCTGACAATTTCACCAAATAATTTCTAACAAAAAAGAAGGGCTAGTTATTAAATTTTAATTTTTGTCAAGTCATTTCATACCTACATGGTGATGGTTAAATTTTCTGTTGGCTTTAGCAAAAATTAAGGACACTGAACGACTTCGACCAGAAGAATTGAATCAGCAAAACATTGAAGCTTTGGTTGCAGAGAGTCAACTGGTATATGGTCGAATCCCTTTGTCCTATTGGATGTTGTGTGTAATTAGCTATGTACTTCTCTCTTTTTTTGGGTCTTAAAATATTTTTTTTGGGTCTTAAAATATTTTTTTTGGGTCTTAAAATATTTAGGGTCCGTTTACTCAATGCTTACCCGATAAGCGCTTACCAATAAGAGTCAACAATTTCACTTAACTTACCGAGTAAGATTTTAGTCCATTAAAACGGCATCTATGCAACAACTTTATCTGGTAAGTGCTTATCGGGTAATAGTCGTCACTCACTTGCTGGGTAACACTCTCGGTTTTTGTCATTGCTCTTACTGGCTAAACTTCTCAATTTTTGTCATGTTCATCCAATCAACTAAAGTGACCGGGTAAGCATTTAGTAAACGGCCCCTTAGATGCTGAAAGTTTTGAGTACATGGTAAATATCATGTGTTTAACCTATGTTATGTTTCTTTATCATGGTCTCCACTTAATATGAGCAATATTTACAGAAAATGGAGATACTTCCCGTGAATGATTTAGATGAAGCGTTACACAATTTTGTTAACAAGGATGACAGGATGGCTTTCCATTCTTGTTTGCAATACAACCTTGAAGAAACCCGTGTAAGTAGTCTTTTTGTATACCTAAATTGCCAGTATCAAGTGTTGTTATTGGGATGATATTGACATACACTTTTTTCTCTTTTGGTTAATTCCCGTTGATAGTCTTTCAACTTTTTCCTTTTTAATCTTTTTTACTGGTTAATATCACCAACGTCTATCTAAGTAAGCATATCTCTTTGCTGATTATTTGATCATATATTTGCTGAAACAGAAAAATATTTCTCGGGATCCAGATAATATGACTGTTGAAGTTGAAGATATAATTGTTAAAGTCGAAACTTGCTTAGAGGCAAGAAACTGAATGCTTTAGATACTTTCAATATTTACAGTTACGTCTTATCTCCCCTTTCTCTCTCACATAGTTAACATTATAATATGTGCAGGAGCGTGTCAAGGGAAGGTCCAAGTCTAAGGAAGATCAACTATTTACTTCTAGTGCTCAGTCGATGGAGGTAGTATCTTACAACTGAATTAAAATCTCACCCCCAAATCTAGGGATAGCAACGAGGAGGGTATGGGTAGGATTGGAGTTATTCCGTTATGCTATCTATTTAAAATAGCGGGTAATGAGACGGGTAATTATCCATTTATCCATATCCATATCCTACCCATTATTAAAATAGTGGGTAAAAAATGGGTAATGGATAAATGGTAAAAAAATCCTTTTGAACTACAAATAATATTGTTAAACCTCAAACATAAAAGTAAAACATAGGTTCATGAAAATAGTAATTATTTTATTTCTAATTTGTTTTAATAAACATTGAAATATAATTATAACATAATATTTTAAAAAATATAAAAATTGAAAAAGAAACATTTTTGTTGTTTTTTGTTTTCCCGACACTATCTTGTTTCGCATTTAATTATTATGAACCCTTTTTCTCAATAAATATAAAAATAAATTAAATTATACATTAATATACGACATGTATGATAACATTATAAAGAAAAATATTAATATTTAATTTTATGTAATTATGTATATATATTTATTTTTAAATTTGTACTTATATACATATGTGTATATTTTGTAACAAGTAACTAGTAAATGGATAACAAAAAACCGTTTATCTATACCCTACCCACTGAAATGTTGGATAAACGGGTAATTGATAAGTGAATAAATGGATAAACTTTTCTTTGCCCATATTTTTATCCAACAGGTCAAAACATAACGGGTAACGGGTTTACCTTATCCATTGCCAGCCTACCCAAATCTCATGTCCCCTCCCTGTCCACCAGTCACGTAAAAACACATCACTACGTTATTTAGAATAATTTCTTTAAAATAAAATAATGATGTGTCTTCATGTGATTGATGGGTCAGGAAGGGGAAATGAGATTTGGGGACAGGAGATTTTTATTCCTTATAACTTCACTGTGGGTTGGGTGGTTGCACAACTAATCTTTGTGCCTTGTTTTTCTATTTTTTTCGTTCTTGATAACTGGAAATTATTTTCCGGACTACCAAATTATGCAGAATATGGTAAATAGAACACCTGGGGGCATTGGAAGTGCAGTTTCCTTTAGTGATGATGAGGAAAGCACACAATTTGTTGGTTCAAAATCTACTGCCAGAGGCAAAAAAGGGTCGTTGCAACAGTTTAAGTCGGCTCGTGATGTCTCTGAAGTTGGCAAGACTTCAAGAGGAAGGGGAAGGGGACGTGGTAGGGGATCTAGTAGTTTGAAGCAGACGACTCTTGATACAGCCATGATGTTCCGTCGTTCAGAGAGGTCTGTTGATATTATCGTTTTATGTTCTTGAACAAAGTTATTTTTCTTGCATGGAACGTACTTGAGTTGTCGTTGCTATGTGTAGGATTAGGGTTGGTTTAAGGAAAAAAACCACAAAAAGAATTGAAAACTGAGGAACACCCTCGTAACATTCATTTGTCCCGAATGCACATGTGCATAAAAGTAGTTTGTCCCATATGTACACGTGTATAGAAACAAGGAAAATTTGCAATTATTTTTATGCACATGACGTGCATACCGGACAAAAGAACGGTTATTAGGGTGTTCTTCAGTTTCATTTTTTTTGTGGTTTTTTCAGAACTTCAGTATGTAGAATAAATTAGATTCACTCTTTAGGATTAATCACTAAGGTAGTTTCTGCAAAAGAGATATTCATGATGAATAATATTCAAAGTATAAGTGAGGGGCATGTTTTTCTGAGAACCGAAAATGTTTTGAGAATGTGAGAACGAACTATTTGTTAATTATTCACGATGATAGATATAATGATGCATATCATGAATGATGAAAATGCATAATATTCATGATGAATATTCATCATTCATGAATATTTTAGGCATATTCTTCATGAATAGTTGGTTCTCACGGTTCTCAAAATATTTACGGTTTCTAAATGAACTTTCCCCTTGTAAGCTAAATCTTAAAAAAAACATCAATCACACATTGAATTTTTTTATTAGAAATAAAAGATGCAGATAGGGTTCTTATTCCAAAGTGAAAGCAACAAATATGATGTTCTTTGTAAACCTTTTTGTTCAACTATGCATTTTATATGTCCGGATTGCCATAGAAGTTTCATAGTTAACCTTTTTTCGTGCAGATCAGCATCCGTTGCTGCATCGGCTTCAGTTCAAAGTATAGCTGCCGATGAAGAGAATCTAGATTCGGCTTCAAGCGATGAACCTGTGCAATATGGAATGAACGAGCTTCATGACAGTTCGGTATGAATGATCTTAAACTCATTGTTTTAATGTAGTCTCTAATGTTCTTTTTGTTTGCTCTTTGGTGCAAATGCTACCTTAGACCGTATAATTTCTCCATCTCAAAATAAATGTCCACAATCAAAAAGACAGTTTTGGAAATATGTAATTATTACACTTTTTAATTAAAATAACAATTTTACCCTTAATAGTAGAGAGAGTAATGGATTTCTCTCTCATGTATGTAATTATCCTTTCATTTCTTCTCGTGATTGTTTTTTTAAAGGATGATAACGAGAGTATCCAAGGTAAGGGCCGCAAAAGAGGCGCTCCTAGAGGAAGAGGTCGGGGATCTACTCCTGCTAAGAGGGGAAGGAAATCGGACAACTCTTCATCCTCGATCCAACAACTGATGATGAGTAAAGATGACGATGACGATGATGATGATGTGCCAAGGAGAAACAAGCCTCCGACTCAACCCCGGGTAAGTGATGTGTTTACGCAAATATTCGAGCAAAAGGTTGATTACTGTCAATCTTGATCGACTCCACACAGGACCTGTCCCCTAGGAACCACATAAGGAGGCATATCAGAGCTGACTCAGCGGTTAAGGCTAGCGGAGGGGTTCGACTCCTCCTATAGCATTTGAACTTGAACCTGTTGTGTATTTGAGCAAAATCGGTCCACCCTTTTGCCAACTGAGCTACAGACCTAAGGCCTGAGTTGCACTCTATTTACCTAACGAAACCAAAAGAACCCAGTATATCCCATCAAAAGGTGGGGTCGGGAAGGGCAAGATGTATGCAGATCTGACCTTTACCTCCACCCAAAAAGTAGTGAGGTGGTTTCCTTGAAGACTCTTTGCTAGTGCATAGTGTGGAAAAAAAAGATATACAAATTATAATTGCAGAAAAAGAACGTAAAGTATTTGAAAAAGAAGTGTTAAATTTTGAGAGACGAGTTAGAAGTAAGCAACCAAAAATCAAAACAGACAAACAAACAAAACATGCAATGCTTTCTGTTGGCAGGCTTTTTATGAGTATGGGGTCTTTACGGAAATAGTCTCTAATCCTCGGGGTACATCTTACCCTCCCAGTCCCTCAAACCCTACTTCATGTAGGATTTAATAGGGGTTTGGTTTGGTTTGGTTTTCTGTTTTACCCTTTGCAGAAGTTTCACATATTTTTGGTCAGATAACTGAAAGACTTTGGGCCATTTATCAAACACTTACCCGGGGTAAGCGCTTACCAAGTCACATTACCTCACTGGATGAATATGGTAAGGACTAAGGATCTTACCCGGTAAAAGCGAGACAAGGACCATGAGTCTTACCCGGTAAGTGAGGGCGACGACTCTTACCACGGTAAGCGCTTACCGGGTGAATTGTTGTATAGAATGTCGTTTTGATAGACTAAAATCTTACCCGTTAAGTAAATAATAGTGTTAAATTTTACCGGTAAGCACTTACCGGGTAAGTGTTTGGTAAGCGGCCCCGAAGTTTTCTTTCTATTAACCTGACTACTACTCTTTATGCAGGTGACAAGGAACTATGGTGCCTTAAGGAGATAAGTAGTGGATTTTCTATGTACAATCCAGGCAGTTTAGTCACTGATTTATAACAAAGGAAACATCATGTGTAAAAAGTCAGAATTGCCCTTGTTTTCGACGACCGTCTTCGATATGGTGTTATTTACTTCGGCTTTTACAGATTGAGCGTATTTGGACGGGTGACATCTTGTGTTGCACCCCTGTTTGTTTCGTACACTTTTAACAAGCTTGAGGTGTTTACAAAGATAACTGTACCTTTACTATTGGCATAGACGGACCTAGAGTAGAGCATACGGTGGCACGTGCCATTGTATTATTCCTCCGTCGAAGGGTAAAAGTTTTTAGGTTTCTGAAATGTGCAACCGTATTAATTTGTTGTGTGCCACCGTATGTATTTTGAAACTACAGTGAGAACAAGTTTTATTTGGTAGGGTTGGTTTGCAAGGCTTTTGTTCCACCCCATATTCAAGTTCGAATTATGTTAGTGTCGTTTTCTTAGTCAAATGGTGCCACCATTTGAAAAAATTTCCTTATAATTTTTTTTTCTTAAAGTCAAACGGTGTCACTATTTGGAAAAATTTACGGGTCTCTTTCTGTCTTTTGGGTAAAAAATGACAAAGTTTGCATACATTTGTTGGGGTAAAGGTAAAAGGGTGGTATCTTTACAACTGCTAATTGTGTGAACGAGAGTAGTAGTAGGACGGGTGATGTAGGAAATTCTTGTGTTGCACCTCTTTGTTTCATGCACTTTTAACAAAGCTCGACTCTTCACAAAATAACTATACCTAGAGGTGCAAATGATGCGAATCATGTTTGAGTATAACTATACTCGAACTTGAAACCCAATTTACTACCTCAAACTCGCGAGTAGTAAAAATCGAAGTTCGACTCGAACTCGATAACTATTTCTCAAGTTTGAACTCAGTTCGAATCAAGCTCGAACTGCAATTCAAATCAAGCTTGAACTCGAACTCGAACATAAATCAAGCTTAAACCAAACTCATCCATTGAAATTTATGAAATTTTAGGGTATTTTTCTTATAAATTTTAAAATTTAAAGGTGTTCTCTTAGTTTTTATAAAACCAAAGAGTTCAACTGCAAACTTCATCATCAAAAAAACCGAAGTTAAAAATTCCATTCACCCCCTCTTTTTATAACATATTTTCTCACTTCTTTTACTATCTCTCTTCCATTGTGGGACAATTTTACTAATCCTTTTTATAGTTTTTAGTGATTTTAATAAAAAATAATTAATTAATTTTTATAATTAAAAATGTATAATTTTGTTTAAATATCTAAAAATATAAGACATTTTTATCATTTATATTTTACAAATTTTATCATAAAAACTGATTATATTTTAAAACTATTTGTATATAAAATAATCGAGTATCTCACGAGCTTTTCGAGTCGAATATTAAGTAGCTTGACTCGGCTCGTTAATATATCAAGTCAAGGGTTGACCGAGCTTTGACCGAGTCGATCTTGAGTAGCTCGCGAGTTGTCTCGTACCGTTTACACCCCTAACTGTACCTTCACTTTTTGAGCTAAATGATAACTTTACATAATCTCATTAATCTATCAATTGTAAATTGTATCTTTACAACCGTTGTAAACTTATTCAACAAAATTTCATTAATGCAATCGACTCGACACGCCCGACATCAAACTGGTTCGAAAAGTTCCATCAAGTAAGCCGTCGATAATCTATTTTTCTTCGTTTCAAAAATTTTGGATTCATAAAACGATGACAAGCCAAATTTTTGCAATTGGACAATGTACAAATGTAATTTTTTTTTTGATTAACCTGGATATCCAACCCGCTATGTGAGCCGACTTCTGCTTTGCAGATATCCCGGAGTCACCGCATTTGAACCTCCATGGCCACAAGGGGATTTTTATTCCTCCTTGGATTTGAACTTGGAAGTGATACCAAGGGCCGTTTACCAGATTCTTATCAGGCAGGTGTTTTACCATACTGGGTGACATGACAAGGAGCGAGATCCTTATCAGGTGAGGAAGAATGACTCTTACCCGGTAAGAAACGATTACAAACAATACATTTTGATAGCCAAGAATTTGACCCGACAAGAAAACTGGCCCCCTATATTCGGGCCGAGGGTGGGGGCGGGAACCATTTCTTCGGATTCAATATCAAGTAATACAAAATAACAAGATACACTCGATGGGTGCAATCTCCTCTGTTAGAAGGGATGAATACTAACAAAATGTGAGTAACCCATAATCAGGAAGAGATCTTGCTGCTACACTGAAGTTTACGATATGTACTTATGTCAAAGTCTGCTACCGAAAGTAGACCTTACGAGCTGGATTGGCGGTATCCTTATCTTTGCTTCGGTTGTTGGTCGTTTCCTGCTTCAAGAAACTCACCAAGTGAGAAAAAAATGGAAGATTGTTTGAAGTAGCACTTTCGATAGACGATGGGATGAAGATGCATGTTTTGACATCACGGTTCACGTATGAAAAACGAAAGCAAGGGAACAGTGCGCATTCATTCTTTAACATGCGTGTGTTTGGTAAGCTGGACATTGCAGGACAAAAAACTTGTCCCGTCTATAAAGTGACATTAGACTGGGATGCATGGGACAAAAAAACCCAAAACAGAAGGAACAAAAATCAACAAGATTAACCACAAGGGTGGTGCCCGATTGGTTTGAGCTTGACTCCAAAGGTCAAAAGTACCAGGAGGTTCCAAGTTCAAATCCAAGGAGGAATAAAAATCCCCTTGTGGCCACGGAGGTTCAAATGCGGGACTCCGGGCTATCTGCAAAGTAGGTGGTCGCCCTGGGATTAGTCGGCTCGCATAGCGGGTTGGATATCCAGGTTAATCAAAAAAAAAATCAACAAGATTTGACAATGTCAAATAAAAACCCGGAATCCTTCACCCGCCTACCTTACTCTCGCACGTTCAGTCCGGTCCGTGTAGCAAACACAGACATCTCTAACACCAAAACAATATCAAACCTTTTGTACTGAAATCTGATATCTAGAGGCAAAAGAATTATTATTTGTGGTTACATTTGGAAAGTATAGGCTTGATCAACTCTTTTTATGGGATGAAGGGACCGTACACATGGATATGATTCATCTTACGCTATAAAGGATCCAAATTCTGTGGCACAAAAGATGTATAAAAGATCTAGTGAAACGGGCTATATGCAATCACACAAAAACAACAGTAAGTGAGGAAGCAAAGCCTACAAACAAAAAGAACCTTATTGTGTACCTTTAGGCCAATTAGCTTTATACCGCCATTCTTCTGTGTTAAACTCTGCTTAGAAGCTCTCTGCACATGCCCCATGGACTGAGCTGCCTTATCACTAGATTTAGTCTTCTGACTGGTAGCCATTGTTGCCGATGCAGTTTCTTTAATACCAGTCAAGAAAGTAGTACGCCTGCCAACGCCTACTTTCCCAGCTTCTTTATCAACCATTTGACGCTGTTCATTAACCTTGTGTGGCATCAGAACCTTTCCAACCGATGTATGCTGTTGAACCTGCAAGGTTTGAGATACAATTTAGACTTGCATTTACACACACAACTCCATCCTAAGTTACATGATACTAAATAATTACTTCAGAACAGATAATTACTTGGCCTATATATAGGGCACGTTTAAATGAGAACCGTATACATCTAGAGAGCCTGAGAACCAACTATTCATGAGAGATATTCATCATTAATAATGAAAATCATGATATTCATGGACACTTTAGGGTTATTTATCATGAATAAATCTTAAATAGTTGGTTCTCGGATCCTCAAAATATTTACTGTTCTCATTTCAACTTCCCCTACGTATATGTTAGTATGCATCATCATTAACAATCTCACATTCTCAAAAACACTTGAATTTAAGCCATTACCAAGTACAATTTTAGCATGCTGAAATATTTGTTATTGATCATAAAATACATATTCTCACCACCTTTGCTTACCTTTCCCTTGGTTGTTACTTTGGAAGCGAGAGTTTTATTTCCTTGTCTATTAGATAGATTACGAACATTTGATGCAGGGGCCTTCGTCGCATTTGGAGCTTTTGACTTGTTCCTTGGTGGTTGAGAGACTCTTGCAACATTTATGCGATTGCGAGTTATGAGTTTGTTCTGTGCATCTCCAATAGTGATTTTCTTACTGACAGAACCCTGGTCCAAAGGGGAACCCACACTTGATTTATTTGAAGATGATTTGCAGCCTTCTGACTGCCTCCCACCATTTGCTACCACCCTTGCAGCTGGTCTTGTGGCACAACTTCTTCTGAGACTGATCCTCAGGGATGACAAAAGCCCACTAGTTTGGCTTGATGTTTGAAAAGAAACCTCCAAGCCCTTATTTTCTTGGCGTTCACTGCGATCAAACGTAACAGTGCTCTGTGAACTGTTTTCCTGTTCTTGTTCCTGTCTTGCTAAAGAGCATGAACTGGATTTTACGAACTTTGGCCGAGAGGTGTCAGTAAGACCACTTTCGCAACTGGAACATGCTTTCAAGCCTTCATTTTCTTTTACTTTTCCGGTCCTCGAAACTGGTTTTTCCGTGTTACTTGATTCTATGCTCCTAGAAGACTTACTAATTAAGGCCTTGACTGGATGTTGCTTATTGGAGGTAGCCATGCACCTTCTCTGTCCCCATTCCTTGGTTTTGTAGCTTTTACCTCTCGATTTTGAGACCGATGAAGGGAGCTTCGGAGAAGATGGTTCCTGTACGCTTATCGAGTTTGAACCCCCTGCCTTGCCAGAATGGAACACTCTAGAAAGTAGCTGGCTTGAAGAACATTGATGGAACCTATAGATATGCCATTTTAGTATATAGCAATTAACTTGAGATTATACCACCAAATCCAACTGAAACCAGAAGCAAGTAATTCTTAGATGCTTACTGATGGCTTATGTCGAACCATGGATCATCACTACAACAAGACAATAGATAACATTCGATTTAGCAGATGGAATCATAGAATATAGAATCATCTTCAACCTTGAACAAACTTATTGAACCATTGCAAACTGCAATATCTAGCTAAAGTAAAAGGAGATACTCACATCTCATCATTGATCAAATCGCATAAACGGAGATCAGCCCACATCGGTGCTTCGATTTCCTCCTGCACAGTACCGAGAAACAATGTTGTAACTCGTAATAGTGATGTGAATAGATAGAAATACTTCCTATTCTGCCCAATCTAATACAAAAACATTCCAGATGATTATAAACAATAACTTGAGATCTCACTCCAGATGATAATAAACAAAATCGCATGAATAATAATACAATCGAGATTCGAGATTATGAAAAATAACCTAAAAAACCTACTTTTATATCGAATATTATAACCGTTTCTGGATCTCATTACAATACTTACCAGAAAATCCCAATGGTCCATCGAATCTGTGTTCTTTACTACATCAACCTCATTCTCGATGATTTTTCCACCGCCATCAATGGCAGATAATGCCATTTTTCTATTCGTTTTCGATTCCATAAACAACTCTTTGAATTTCTCTACTAGTGGAATCCAATCATCGAGTTCTTAGATGATTTTGATTTCTACTTCGATTGGATTACAACGAGCTTCTTCCCGAAACCCTCCATGAAATGCGTGGAAACGACAGCGTGTTGCTTTGGGGTTCTACATCGACCACCAGACCAGAGTGCCGTTAATCTTTAACGATTTTGAATGTTTATAAAAATGTATTACAAGCCCTCAAACTATGAGTTATGTTTATTTTAGTCCCTATATATATATTTATCTACATTCTCCCCTCTGTTTATTTATCTTATCAAATTTGATTAAATTTTGGGAATTTAAAATTTAATTCTGAATTTGCTTAAAATAGTTATGTACCATTTTTAACTAGAACGAGTAAACCCGCACACTCTTCTCTTCTTTGGTGAGGTTTGAACTCCTAACCTCCTACGAGACCAAATACTCACATATCACTAAGCCAAAGGCCCATCCACACACACTCCTCTTATTTGGTGAGGTTTGAACCCCTGACCTCCTACGAGACCAAATACTCACATATCACTAAGCCAAAGGCCCATTGGTAACATGTTTTTTAGTCATTCTATATTTTTCAAGTAGCTTATTAGCAAAAAAAAAAATACAAACATAACTAGTTTATTAACTAACTGCTAGTTTTTCAACCAACAACTAGTATATCAGCTAGTTTGCCAATATAGCATACACGAGACATGTTTTTGGTCAAAAAAAATTTAAACAACTGTAATTCTTAATAATATATTATTAGTATATGATAAGTGAGATAGGTTCAAATGAGAACAATAACCAAATAAAAGAACTTGAAAACGGCTAAATCACATGTGATTTCGTACGTGATTTAGCTGTATCCAAAAGTGATATTAGTGTAAAATCACATGTGATTCGTCAGTATTCCAATCTTATTTGGTTACTGTTCTTATATAAACCTGACTATATTCTTAAGATATTAAACTTTTACCATATCCGAGAGTATATTAAATCAAGAAATTGGAGATAGTTGGGACCAAATTCGACTCTTAACAAGTGGCACCTCCGTAACTTGCAGAGGAGCTAAAAGACAAACAAAATTTCACTTTTCACTTAGATCCGCAAGTGGCACTATTCATCTCTTAGTCATTTCTCATCAGAGATTTCCATAATATCATTACCTCTGCAAGTGGCACCTCCGTGACTTGTGGAAGAGCTTAAAGACAAAAACAAAATTTAACTTTTCATCCAGATCCGTAAGGACACCTCCGCAAATGGGTGAAAAGTGAATGTTTTTTAGCTCCTCCACAAGTCACAGAGGTACTACTGACCGAGATAGGAATATTTTGAAAATTCCGTAAAAAATGGCAGAGGTTGTTTGTTTACCTCTTAATAGTTCTATTAAGAGGCAACATTTGAAACTTTAAGAGAAGAATCTTGTTTGGCAAAAAAAAATCTATCTCTTAATGGTTCTAAAACCCTCTTAATGATTTTGTATGTTGAGTCTCCCTTAACCATTAAGCGCCCTAATTTCATGGTAAACAATTATCAGACAATTATATTTTATTTTGTACTATATAATGAGAGTCTCTTGATTATTCTGATCAATTAATCATTCTGCACCAAACCATTCAACAACTGCCAAATAACCCCTAAAGATGAACTTGAACCTTAAAAATAACTATTTCTCTTAATTTCCCTATTATACACAACACACAAAAATAAAAAAGAAATATATTCGTTCTTTCACAGTTTTTATAGAGCATATGATGATGTATAACATTCTGAAATGCCAAATTTGATTTCATAATGCATCTGTCTAAACAAGAAGCATGAACCCAAACCTACACACATTCGGCCGCCCCGATCCCGCTAGGGGATGCCGCCAGTCGGCTTCTTCACCGGTTTATTGGCATACATCTTTGTCTTTGTAATTACACCCGAATCACACAACAACGAATCACCATCTTGACGATCCATCAACAACACAATCATCATCGATACTAGATTCTCTTGCTCAACTTCCCCCACCATGATTGCCGTGCTCGTTTTTCACTACCGCCTCCTTCGCCATTTACGCCCTTTCCCAGTTTTGCCCTTGTCTCCCGTAACCGATTCTTGTACTCTTTCTTCCACGTATCAAATCTCTGTTTTACCCTTTTGAATTCTTCCATTTGCTTCGAATACGGCATATTTCCTGACTTCACCTCAACGATGGCTTTCGCATCATCCTCGAAATTCCGTTTCTTTCGCTCCAACTCCTTTGCTAGCTCATCCACCGTGCTGCTATTGTTCCCGGACTCAACATTCGTGTTTCCATCGGGGTTTTGAGATTTGGGTGTGTTATCCTCGGAATCATCATCGTCTGCACCAAGGCTCTTCTTGGCTGCACCCAGACTCTTCTGCACCGTTACGAAGAACAAATCAAGATAATGATTGCTATAATGGGGGTAGGTTCGTATGAGCATTGTAAATAATTTGAGAACCTAAGAACCAACTACTATTCATAATGTATATACATGATATTCGTAACGAATATACATAATATTCATAACGAATATACATGATAACATTAATGATTATTCATGATGAAGATACATGAAATTCATGGTAACATTCATGATTATTCATRATGAAKATACATGACTATTCATGATTATTCACGGTTATTCATCTTAATAGTGCATGAAAAAGTTATTCATCGGTTTCCATGTTCTCATCAAAATATTTATGGTTCTCATTCAGGGCCTCCGAGTCATTTTGCGTGTTAGAAAAAAGACTCTCCGCATTCAAAGAAGATACGAATTGAACTTTTCTCTGCTATAACAACTGATTTTAAAACTCACTTGTAAAGAAGCCATTTGCCGCTGCCACGTCTCCTCCACCGACTTCATTTTGATTTCGTGTTCCGACCACCGCACTTCGAATTGTCGTACTTGCTCCCTCAACGCGCTATTTTCTTGCTCTCTCTGGCTCAAAGACACTTCCGCCTTCATAACTAGCTTCTGCAGCTCTTCCACATTCGATGGCAAAATTTGGATATTTTCTTGCGACATATTCTATTATCGTGTACACAGATCAAAAAAACGTTCTTAGACCGTTTTCTTTTTCTTTTTATCGAGTTCAAGAACATGAAATACCTTCACTTCTGAAACTAGACTACGAGACTTTTGCCTTGTTTTTGGACTATCAGCTGACGACTTCCAACTCTGCAAATGATTGAAATTCCTTCGAGCCAACCACCCACGAATAACTGTGAAAACAAGATGAACGAACGTAACCATTTGAACCGCAAAAGATTTCAAAAAGTAAAAAAGAACAAAAGAAAGAAGCAGGCATGGCAGGTACCCGATTGTATATGTACAGCTGCAGTCAAATGCTCATCCGGTGATCTTGGTGCAATCTGGTGACTCGATTTCTTTAAAACGTTACACCCCCTTCTTGAATTTTCACCACGTACAACTGCGCACAAGTTCAATTCTTTAAAAATCAATTTCTTTTGTAATGATAATAACAAAATAATAACGCTATGGTTGTTTGCTTTCTTTTTTTCTATAAAGCTCTGTATGGGTTAAGTTGTCTGTTTGGATAAATTTGTCTAAGGGACGGGAGACCAATGGGTTTGTGGGAGGCAAAAAGAGAAGGTTGGATTATTTCAGAACATTTATGGTATTAGTTTGTTTGAGGTGGTTTAATGGGGACAAAGTGATGGGTTATAGCCATTTTGGCCTAATGGCTTAACAATTAAGCCGTAAAGAAACACTCGTGTATGGCTGAACAAATAAGCCACACAGACCACTAAGCTCATTAAACTGTATATAAACAACCCCATATTTTTGCATACTAGCTAATAAGCTAAATGCCTACATGGCAATGTAAAATGACCTAAAGGGACATGTTGAAAAATTAATTGAAAAAAAGCCCCAGGAGGTTATTGAAACGCTACTTGAAGTACAGTTTCAAAAAGCTAGCTTATGGCTAACTAAACGGGGCTTTTTCAATAAGCTCAAAAAATAAGCCATCTAGCTTATGGGTTGCCAAACATGGCCTAAGTAACTTCAACTTTGGAAAGAAAAGTTAGCAACTTTCATGGCACATTTCTTACATGATTGCAATGTGACAATTCCCGACATTAATTCATGGAAGTCACGATGAACAGAACAGCCGTTTTCCGCCTTGTATGTGCCTTGCATAACTTCTTGTCTCCGTTTCTCTAATACACCAACCTATTTATTACCCACAAAACCACACCAATGAAGCGAATCTATAGCAAAACCAAATATGATACAACAAGGAAACAAGATCCAGAAAAACATCAATTGCCATCAGCTTGCATGGTTCGATAGTGAATTTCAGATAGACACAATGCATTTCGTGCGCAGACAGACGTGACTACACGAGCGAGAGTGAGGCAGGTGAAAGAATTGTGGAAAGTTTTCAGGTTTTAATTTGACATTGGTAATTTAGTAATTTACCAATCTTGTCCATCTCCCTTACTTTTGTTCCACATATTTTGGTGGGACAGAAAAAATGCATTTTTGTCCTACTCATGGGCTGTTCAGTTGTTTTTTCATTAAGCCCTGTTTCAATTAAGCTGTCTGTGGGGATTTAGGAGCTGTTTGGTTGGTTTTCTATTATGGATAAAGTTGTTTGTGTGGATTAATCTGTCTGTATAGATTGGAAAGGCTTTTGCTTGGAGGGTTTTTCGTTAGATGGAAGGAGGGTGTTCTTGAATAAGCCACTTTCTATATCATTAAGCCACTACCAAACAATCATAATAGCTGACCGAATAAGCTGTGAGTCCCCTTAAGCTCATTAAGCTGCTAACAAAGGCACTTAGTTGTATGTATGGAAGGAGAGGGATGGAGGAGAAGAGGATAAGAGCAAGAAAGGAAAAAAGTTGGCTTAATGGATACAAAACCCTTCACCCAGCTAAGCAAATAAGCCACAACCGAACAACCTTACTGAATAAGCCATACAGCCCATTAAACCATTACCAAACAGCCCCTTTGTCCAGTCCCAATCCAATTGTTGCAACAAACACACAACAACAAGTTTTTGTTCTGTCCTGCACTTTTTCTCATACCAAACACACCCAAAAAGAACTAACCTGTTCTGCTCGGAAATATAGTTTTGTATATCCAAGTTGGTACATTTCTGGGAGGACATGATATTGCTGTAGAATAGCAACCGATATACTGAGCGGATCCTGACAAAGAGTATTCTCCGAAAGAAGGCAGCCAAACCTAATAAACCATCAAGATTTTAATAAAAACGCTTCTTAACGATCATTAGAGAAGAGAAGCAGTAGTAAAGTATCGACTTTTCACTCACCTGGTAGCAAATTCTTGATGTGTCATACATGTAGGATATCGGGATTTTGAGATTCTCACCGTCTCCAAAACCCCACCGCACCTGAGCTGTTGCAAGACGATATCTTTTTCATACATTCCGTGAAGTTGCTTAGCATTCGGTCTTATGCATCGAATGAAGTGCGGTTTTGAATTTTCCAACTGTTGAATCATCTTGAACAATTGGCCCTGCAACCATCCAAGATAATCTTGATATGAATTTGGCTTCTATACTCCCAGAGGCTGCGTTTGGTATCCAGACAGGATAAGATAGGACAGAACAGGACAGTCATTCAGTGTTTTAAGACAAAATTGGACAAGCCGGAACAGATAAACTAACCAATTTACCCATAATGAGTTGTTAATTTTTTACCTTTTGATTAAGTTATCTAATTTATTAAATTATAATGAAATAAATATCTTTTATAGCAAAATATATCATTAGAAAGTTTTCGTCAAAATGATTAAAATGACACCAAAATAAAAAGTCTATGTACTTTCCAATTTTTATTTTATACTTTTTCAATATTATTTTATTATGAATAATATATAATAAATTATATAACAGTAAGACAAAAGTTTAAAGAACATAAATTAAAATAAATAAAATTTAAAAATTGAATAAAATGTAAAGAATGAGGCATAGTTGATGTTTTAGAACAGAATTAGGTTTTATTTTGAGATTATATTGGTAAAATATAAATATGCTCCAGCTTGTTCCACTATGTTTCTATCTATTCCACATAAAAGTCCTGCCAAACATGGAATAGTGATCCATATTCTGTTATGTCCTGTGTACCAAACACACCCATACGGACTACAGAAAACACTCGGCTTGCCCACAAAAATCTTTACCTTGAACTTCGTTCCAACAGTTTGTTTATCCAAATCCGACTCACTTGATCCAAAATTATCGCAGCACGACAATAGAAATCGGATATTATCCGATTGGAGTATATCTCTGTTCTTTTCCAAGAATCCATTTGTTTCATATCGAACCTACAAAAGCTCATATTTTGGTCACTTGTTCCCAAACAAAGATATTTGACACAGAAATACGACCTGACTAACCTCTCCAGCATAATGACGAACCCTGAAAGCTCCTCTTTCGCCATTAAAGCTCAAATAAGAACTCGAGTTCTGTCTAACCTTATTGGCAAAGATCAAATCTGTGCATTCCGATGTATTTGAAGCTTCATCTAGAATAGATATTATCCCCACAGTTTTCTGCACGATGGAAAATAAATACAACTTTCAACAAACTTCACATTGCAAATGTTCTTCTAACTTGAAGTTAAAAGGAAGGCTAAGAATCAATACCTTCTCAAAGAGATTTAAACATTCTTGGTTATCAATGAACTCTACCTTTTTCCAGTCGATTCCCTCGGATTCATACTCCTAAGAATAGAGTAACCGTGATTAGAATCTTGAAAAACTGAGAGTAAAGAGAACCCACAAAAAATACGAACGATTCTGACCTCTTGTTCTAGCTTAAATAGATGTCGAATGAAATGTTGATGCAGCCTCTCATCAGCATAGTTGATTAACAATTGTTCAAGGCTATTTTTCTGAAAAATCAGAAATGAGCTTATCGTGAAGAGTTTTCAAGTAAAAGCGTTAGTGTCTCACATCGGCTAGGCTTGGACCAATTATCTTCGATATATGTTGGAAACTCTCTTATCTCCTCAAGGGCTCTTTTGGAGATTAATCTAGGGGTTCCACGCATTCTCACATGGTATCATAGCCAAGGTCTACCATTCTGGGGACTCGACACCCTGGGGCAATCTTTACTTGTCTAGCCCCCTCTCCGTTGGAAAGGGTATGTTAAAAAGTCTCACATCGGCTCTTCTAGTATATCTTGGAACCTCCCTTCTCTCCTCAAGGGCTCGTTTGGAGATTAATCTCACATGGTATCAGAGCCAAGGTCTACCATTCTAGGGACTCGATACTCTAGGGCAATCTTTATTGGTCTAGCCCCCTCTCAAGCCTGAGTTGGAAGGGGTGTGTTAAAGTCTCACATCGGCTCTTCTATGTATCTTGGGACCTCCCTTCTCTCCTCAAGGGATCTTTTCGAGTTTATCTGGGCATTCCACATATTCTCACAAAAAATAAGAATTTCCAAGTTCAAATTACCTGAAATGACTCAAATCCATAGGTGTCTAGAATGCTTATAGACCTTCCCATATGTTCCTTGTCACCCTCAAGTGATCTATTAATTGCTTCCACAACCCAGCTAAACAAGCTTGTGTAAACAAATTTAGCCAATGCATCTCTTGTATCAATTGCCTAAACAAAACACAGTTCGAGGTTTTAAATTTATTTAGAATAATATGAAATAACTTCAAGTACGCTTTCCACATGAATCTATAAATATAACCTGAGGCAAAGTGAAGTTTTGGGGCATATCAGATTGGTTTCTGTTGGTAGACAAAGCCAACATGAGGTCCTTCACCTTGCAACCCATCAACCTAGCCGCACTTCGACTAGCTGTCGAAACATGAAAAACGGTCAAAACTATCTTTTCTTTTATTTTGACCATACCCATAAAATATCGAACATGTACTACAAAACTGAATCAAACTACTAATGGCCCGTTTTGTTTGCAGGATTTGGTGGGATTTGGAATTGGGTTCCAATCCAATCCCACATTTGGTTTAAGGGGAAGTCCGGAATTGAAATCCACAAACGTGGGATTTAGAAATCTTATGGGGTAGCTGGTATTTTCACAGGATTTCATACGATTTGTTTGTAATAATGTCGTAAAATATGATTAAAACACTTGTTTTGTAATAATCAATTAATAAAAGTAAGATGATATCGAGAACATACCTTCATCGATCATAACCTCAACATGATTTTCCTCGTCAATTATTTCAAACGATATATTCCCTAACCATAAAACCGCAGCAAGCAATTTGAACATACGTTCTTGATCTTCATAAGAAATTTGAAGGGCGTCCAAGGCTTCCTGGTTGAACATATATTCTTGTTAAAGTTCTACGTTCTAATTTAACAAATATATATTCTTGTTAATAATACCCATCAGTTTTTTGAAATTTTGGAGGTTACTCTTCGAATTTACCATCAGTTTCTTGAAATTTTGGGCATCATCAACACCATGGATTTTCAAACACCCACTTCGACTAAGAAACTTGTACTCGCTCGCCATTCTTAGATTCAGTTTATCTATAAAACAAACATGACAAAATGACCGTTAAACCCCTTAACATTCCAATGATCATGGGAAACCCAAATTTATGTTACCAACTATATGAGAACCAGAGAAAAGTTCGGTTGAGAACCTGTTTTTCGTTGAGAACCAGGGAACTACCCACAGCGTGCCACATGTCCCTCTTCAAGATGAATATTCATCATGAATCACACATTCATTTTGAATATGTTACAACATTCATGCTGAATATGTTACAGCATTCATGATGAATAACATGTCCATATTCCTGAATGAATATGCCACGTATCCCACTGTGAGCGGTCCCCGGTTCCTAATGAAAATCAGATTTCCTAACGGTACCCGCCCCATGAGAACCAATCTGTAAACTATCGGGATTAGAGCCACAAACCTCTCATATCAGACGGAGCCCCGGCACACATCTGGTAAAAGATATGGTACGATCTTTCACTACAGCCGAGTTGAGATATTCTCGACTGCTCAAAACAAAAAAATTACGTCAATAGGGTCATTCTTCCAATCAAAGCTCAAAGATAAATAAACAATAACACAAAATTAAGTACCTTTTCAAGAAGAACTGTTCACAATAAGACATATAAGACAGTTAGTAAAACTGAAATGGTGGTCAGTTGGTCATAAACAAACTTCAAAAATAAACAAGCTTACGCGTATGGATATAAGCCCCATAAACTATCCCCTTCGCATTATAATGGATATCAATTAATTTCCCCTGCACCACAGTAAATCCAGGTCAGACACCTTCACGGAATATTACTCATCAATTACTAAAAAAGATTTGAAACCCACAAATCGGCTAGAACTTCTGTTCCTTGAGGTTTTGGCATTCCCGAAAGCTTCGAGTATGCAGCCAGTTTGCCGTATTTTGCTTGCTATCTCGCTATTCTCGCCTCCTGCTCCTACCAGATACTGTATCGCTAAATTTGCAGTTACGCTCTTCCCAGATCCACTTTCACCACTATATCAAACACCAGTTTCAAAACAGATGTCCACAAAGAAAAAGGGCATGCAACTTTAGAAATGTGCAACTATTACTCTTTTTTAATTAACAAAATGACAATTTTACCCTTAATAATCGAGAGAGAGAGTAAGAGCATCTCCACTAAAGTGACTTATAAGAACCTCTTTTTTGCACCTCTTTTGGTCGCATCAGTGCCAACTCAACAAATTAAGAACTACCATAAAACTCCACAATGGAAGTGACTAATAAAAACTACCTTCTGTGAGTCCCATGTATTATTTCAACATCAATAATATATATAGAAATATATATATATATATAGAGAGAGAGAGAGAGGTTCTAGGGAAAACCCCCAAAAAATGAAAAACTGAGAAGCACCCTAATAACCGTTCATCTATATGGCATGCACATGTGCATACAAGTAATTAAAGATGTTCTAGGTTTCTATGCATGTATGCATACTGGAAATATTACTTACAAATTACTTGTATGCACATGTGCATACCATACAGATTAACGGTTATTAGGGTGTTCCTTAATTTTTCATTTTTTTGCGGTTTTCGCCTATATATATATATATATATATATATATATATATATATATATGTATATATATGTATGTATGTATATATATGTATGTATATATATGTATGTATGTATATATATGTATGTATGTATATATGTATGTATATATATATATATGTATATATATATATATGTATGTATGTATATGTATGTATGTATATATGTATGTATGTATATATGTATGTATGTATATATGTATGTATATATGTATGTATGTATGATGTCATTTCACACAAAATTCTAGGTAAGAACCAAGGTTCTTGTACAAGAATTCCAAAAATGTGGGTGACTTATAAGAACCATCTCCAATGGTAATTCTTATGTCACTACATATTTTGCCAATAAGAACCTCCCGTTAGAGATGCTCTAATGAATTTCTCCATCTCATAATTAAGAGCAGAATTGGAAATCAGACACTTACTTTTGAAAGTGGACCATTATATAGATACAAACTAAAATAGAAAAATGGACACCAATACAGATAGACTAACCTGATAATGATCGAGTGATTTACACCATCTGCATGTCGTCACAAAAAGGATATCAAACAAAATAATTAAACATTCTGATAATTAAAGACACCATGGACTCCACATATCACAAGCAAACTCACCTCTCCTCATATCACTGTAAGCAGCTTCGGCTACAGCATATACATGTGGGCTGTCCAAAATCTTCTCTCTATAAGCTGTGATAACATCACTTCCCGAAATCGAGACATCTTTGAAGGGATTGATTGCTAATAGAACGGGCCCCGCCATAGTCTGCAAATGCAAAGCAAGATTACAGATAAAGTAATCGAAACAAAACAATTACTCCCTCCGTCCCAAGCAAGGGGTTGTTTAGTTGGTTTTCCATTGAAGTCCTATATAGATAAAGTTGTCTTTGTGGGTAAATTTGTCTGTATATATTGGGATATTTTTGTTTGAGAGGGTTTTTCCATAGATGGAATGAGCATGTTTTTAATTTGGGAGGGGTAGGTTTTGAAAAAACTTGGCACTTTGCATAAAGCTCCCCCTAGAAGCTTATTGAATAAGTCGCTCTCTATATCAACAAGCCACTATCAAACAGTAATGTATAGTTGACCGAATAAGCTGTGAGTTTCATCAAGCTCATTAAGTTGCTAACAAACAGGCCCTTAAGTGTCCCACAATGAAAAAAGCACACAGTTTTAGGAATGTGAAAATACTACACTTTTAATCAACTAAAATGGCAATTTTATCCTTATGTTGTGTACTCGAAACCTTCTTTACGAAGGAAAGGGAAGGGAGGGAAAGAGGAGGAAAGTAAAAAAACTCGTGTTCTCAAAACTTTTTTAGGAGAGAAAGGAAACGGAAGGAAAATGATCATAAGTTTCCTCCCAATATTTCCCTCCCTTTCTTTTTCATCCCTTTCTTTTCTTTTCTTTTCTCCCCAAATTCGAGAACACGGCTTTAATAATAGAGGGAGTAATGAATTTCTCCATCTCATAATTAAGGGTAGAATTGGAAAGTAGACAATTATTTCTGAAAGTGAACAATTATTTTGGGACGGAGGGATTTCATATAGGCATGCAATAAGAGATGGACAACATGCATACATAAATTACATCACGAGCGTATCTATACTGGAGATTACATAGAACCGATGGCTCGTTCAAATAACCAAGCCCCACAAGATTATCCACACCGTCAAGAATTTCCATATTTGCCGGTAAAAGCTCTCCTGTAGACACCACCATGACCTACAAAACAATATGGAAGTGCATCCCATGTTAACGTGAATATGATTCACCAAAAAACTTAGCTTAAAAAGATCCGGGGTGAAGTAGTAGACTCACGGTTCCATCCAAGAGTGTAACGGATGCTTTTCCTCCCGAAGCTGATTGAATTTTTCCCAACTCCCATTGCCCATTTTGGAGCAGACACCACACCCGTAGTTGCTGAAACAAACCAATTTCACCTTTAACACTTACTGAAGTTTGAAAGATTGATTAACCTTATTTTATAGACCAAACGAGCACAATATATCCCACTCGAGTAGTTTCTGGAAAGGGTATGATGTATGCAAGCCTTGCCTCAACCACTAGGGTCGAGTGGTTGTCTCCAGGAAGACCCCCGGCAAAAGGGTGTGAAAGAAGAGAATAAGATAGGTAATAAAACAAGTAGGTAGAACATGTAATACAAGAAGAAACTAACACGAGGAGCCTATTTGCCTAATCTCTACCTTCCTCTCAAAACCCTTGGCGTCACCCACTACTAGATTATACTAAAGAGTCGACCAATCTAGTTTTGTGCATCTAAGATCTCACTCATATCAGATGTCATGTTCTCCGAAATGCCTAAAGTTGTGCCATATCCATCCTCAATTGGTCATCCCATGTTCTCCTAGGCATACCCCTCCTCCTCACCCCTCATGAACGCTTGTTTGTTAGCAGCTTAATGGGACTTACAACTTATTCGGTCAGCTATACATGACTGTTTGGTAGTGACACAATGATATAGAAAGTGGCTTGTCTAGTAAGCTTCTAGAGACGAGCTTTATGCAGAAAGCCAAGTTTTCCAACTTCCCCCTCCCAATTAAAAAACACGCTCCTTCCACATATGAAAAAACCCTGCCAAAGACAAATTAATCCACACAAACTGCTTTATCCATACAGGACTTCGGGGTTGTTTGGTTAGCTTTCCATTAAGTTCTTGTACAGATAAAGTTGATTGTGTGGATTAATCTATTCGTGTAGGTTGTGAAGGTTTTTGTTCGGGAGGGTCCTTAATAGATAGAAGAAAAGTCTTTTAATTTGAAGAGACAAAATTGGAAAAACTTGGCTTTCTACATAAAGCTCCTCCTAGAAGCTTACTGAATAAGTCACTTTCTATATCATTAAGCCACTACCAAACAGTCATTTTTAGCTGACCGAATAACCAGTGAGTCTCATTAAGCTCATTAAGCTGCTAACAAACAAACCCTAAGTATTTTATGACCATATTATCAAACATAAAGCAACAAGCAAACTGATCTTGATAATGGCAGCATCGAAAACCCAATCTAATGTGAATCGTTCGCCCCCATCCTTTTTATGTATGATTATATCCATTACGAATTAGATAGAATAAAAACCATATCAACAAGCATAGATGCAGGCAAATTGTTCAACCATTATTGTGTATGCAATTATTGATCATAGCTTTTCCTTCTTTTTTTGGGTGATGTAACCATCAACCTTTTTCAGCAACTTTTATCAACTTTAAAGATGAAATTGTGATCCATTTTATGTTCAAAATTCAGATAAGAACTTAGATTATAAAATGAATCAATTGAATCTATGAATTATAAACTAAAAATCATGAGTTATGATTACCTTCTTAATGAAATAATCAATGCTATTATCCCATCCAGAATACAGTGACGGTGGTGGAGGAGGAGGAGTGGCCAGGTGAGCACCGCCGTTCTCCGCCAATCTATGTTCATGCACCGCCGCCATCGTGTAGGGCGATTCACCAACCGCCGTTTCCAACACTTTTTTCCGGCCAAAACTCCCACCACCACCACCACCTCCTTTAAAATCTTGTCTTCTGATATCACCAACCTCCGGCAACACGACATCTCCGACGCCAAACATTGCCGGCACCGGACGCTTAGGAAGACGCGCCTTGGACGCCGGACGGGCCGGCAACGCCGGCGGCAAGTCCGTCGGCTTCTTGATATCTTCTTTCCGCTGGAGAGAGTCGAGCATTTCCTCCAAAGAACTCCGAACTACCAACGATGGCGTAACTGATATCATTTTTTTTCCTCGAAATCACAATCCACCACCAGCCACCGATCAAATTGAAATCAAAAACCACTAAATCGACGTTAAAAGAAATTAACCATCGTCTTCAATTTTCGAACAATGCCGATTAGAACGACATTGCCGGAAAAGAACTTTAAAACCCTAACCGAATTCAGATCAAAATTCAAGATTAAAAAAACCCAAGTTCCAACAACAACAAAATAAGGGATTCAAGATTCAAATTCAATTCAGTTTGAACTTAACTAAACATAACCTAACCCAGACAACTGAAGATTTCATGGAAAACTAAATTGGGGATGAACAAAAACTTTCAGATTTATCAAACAAGGCATGAAACTATGAGCTGTAAAAGAAACAAATAATGATTATTTAGGTCTTATGTGGGGAAGAAAGTGAAGAAATCGTCGGATAAAAGCAAAATCAGAGGTGGGTTTTGTGGGAAGATCGAGGGTTCTTGGTTTACAGTAATTTGTAGTTCCTCTAAAAGCACGATTTACAAGATTTAGACGATGAATGGTGGTCAGACCCAGATAAAGAAAAGGCAGATGAATGGCAAAAAGAAGAAAGCATGTGTCGTAAAAACAATATATGTCGTGGCTGATTGTAGATTCTATTGTACATATCTATATCTATATATCTTGTAAATTAGAAATAGAAAATTGGGGATTTCAGAAAATTGGGGAAAAAGGAAATATGATTTGTCTGTTTGTTGCTTAAAGCGAAATTTTGAATTCATTCAGGTTGGTGGTAGTGGCGGGGGGGTGTGCTCGCAGCGGTACCATAATCCGTTGGGATCTGATTTGGTTTATTTCAATTTCAAATTCAAAATCATTTTTTTATTGAAATAAATATATATCAGATTTGTTACATACAGATTTTTTTCTATTTTTGTATCTAAGATGTAAAGTTTTTAAACATTTAAGCATCTAGGTAACCGAATGAAGAATTAATCGGTTACCATATTGATATGGTATCCGGTTAATGTTTTAGCAAATAATACTAAATTGGATACCACACCACTCGTCACATGCTTATTACGATATTCTTTTTAACATCTAAAAATGATATTTTTTTGTCGAAAGGAGTTTTATAAATGTTAAGGGAGCTTTATTCAAACGCTTACCCAGTAAGTGATAATCCGTAAGAGTCTAACACTATAACTTACTTTACCGGGTAGGATTGTAGCTAATCAAAATGGTATCATATGTAATAATTTACACGGTAAACACTTATTGGGTAAGACTGTTCATCCTTGTTATTGCTCTTACCAGGTAAGATTCTCCTTCCTTGTCATGTTCAACGATAAGCTAAAAAACAACTACTCAAACGCAAGTCTTTTATACAAAGACGAGCATTTACCATCTTAGTCATTAAGTTTTATAATAACATTTACGTTTGAAAAATTATATAGTGTCACCTAACAAACAGTAATTTTTTCCCTTTACAATGAAACGATGGCCCAACGCCTATCCAATAAGAGTTTACAGTAAAAGTCAACACGTTAACTTCACTTACCAAGTAAAATTTTAGTCCATTAAAATGACATCATATGCAACAATTTATCCAATAGGCGCTTATCAGACAAGAGTCATTACTTATCCTATGGGACTTTTGGTTCTTATAATCGCTCTTATCAGATAAGATTCTCAATCCTTGTTATATTCATACAATAAAGATAAAATGACCTGATAAACATTTATCCAATAAATATTTAGCAAACCACTCACGATTCCTAATTTCAATATATACCAAAAATAAACAAGTAACTAAAGGGCTTTTGGCATAGTTGGTTTGTGAATCTTTGGCCTCCTAGGAGGTCAGGGGTTCAAATCTCACCAAATACTAAGATGATGTGTGATTTTATTTGTTCTACTTGTTGTATATAAATATTATATACTTAAAAAAAATTAGTAGATATGTTAAACCTATACTATATTATAAAACATTTGACAAAGTACAACTTATTAAAGCTTAATTTTTGAATTCGTGTAACTAACTGCAGATAAACATAATCAAATAGAGGATAAACATCTCATTTTAAAATATAAAAATTCTAAAACTATAATTAGAATAATTATTGGCTTATAACAAAATAACTAATTTTTATCTTTATAAGAAAATTATATTATTAAACCAAATATAAATTACTTCGTTATTGAACCTAAATTAAATTATAATAAAAATTTGAACTAAAAAATTACACAAAAAATAGGAATTTTAAATAGTTAATTTGGTACTAATATCGATATATTTTTGTCAAATTTTTATAATATCTTCAAATTTATATTTTATTCAAAAATAAAAACATCATCGTTTTTTTCAAAATCACATAAGACTATACTATAACATCGACTGAAATAAATAATAAAATATTAAAATCAAGATGTATCTTGATGTATTGTGCGAGTATCCTTCTAGTAATATAATAAATACAATTAGAAAGAGAGTTGTGAATCTTTATTGTCGGGTGTGATAAGTCCTTTTATTCCTGGCTTCCTATCATAACTCTTCACCTGAAACTTGCTTTTTTCATTTATTGCTATTTTTATTACCTTTTTTCTGTTTAAAAAAAAGTACTACATTTATTTTATACTTTTAGATTTTTTTTTAAATACATCCATTTTATTTTTAAAAAATCATGCAATTTTACCGGTATTCTGTAAATTAAGGAGTCGTTTATCTAAAAGTTTTTTGATAAACTAGAAGGATACTTGAGCAATGCAGCAAAATAAATCTTAATTTTAATGTTTAGTTTTTATCTTTTGTCTCTATCGATATAGTACAATTTTACGTGGTTTTAAGAAAGCGACAATATTTTTATTTTTTAATGAAATATAAATTTCAAAAACATAAATCGATATTAGTATCAAATTAACTATTTAATAATTCTTGTTTTTTTTCTTTAATTCAATTTTTACTATAATTTAATTTAGATTTAATAATAAACTAATTTATTTTTTGTTTAATAATATAATTTTTTTATAAAGATAATAATTAAACATTCTGTTAAAACTCAACGGTTATCTTAATTATGTTTTAGATTTTCTATATTTAAAATTGATGTTTATCCTATGTTTGATTATGTTTGTCTGCAGTTTGTTAAACGAATTTAGAAATTAAGCTTTAATGAGTTATACTTACGTAAAATTACTTGTAATCCTCAATTTTTAAGTAATATGCATAAATAAACAGTATTTTATGCAAAAAAAATGGTTTTAAGAGTTTTTGTAAAATGTTTTATAATGTAGTATAGATATTTATCAGTAAGAGTCAATATTTTCTCTTATCTTACCGAGCAAGGTTCTTATCCATAAAACAATGTGTAACAAATTACCTGGTAAGTGCTAACCTGCCAAGTGTCGTCAGCCTCACTTATCAGGTAAGACTTCTCAATCTTGTCATTGTTTTTACCAGTAAGATTTTAGATTCTTGTCATGTTCGTTTAACAAGGTAAATGACACAATAAATACTTACTTAATAAACGTTTAGTAAATGACCCTTGATTATGCTTATTA
This sequence comes from Cynara cardunculus var. scolymus, assembly GCF_001531365.2. Taxonomy (NCBI): domain Eukaryota; kingdom Viridiplantae; phylum Streptophyta; class Magnoliopsida; order Asterales; family Asteraceae; genus Cynara; species Cynara cardunculus. The sequence continues at coordinate 1,730,033 of NC_037544.1, forward strand.
AAAAATACTGAGTCGGGGAATTTTGTAGGAGTAAATTACAAAAACTGTTTCATTTAGTTTACGAAAACTCTGGTTTTTTTTACTTGACTTACGAAAGTAGACACTTCATAGCTTGATATTGTTATAGAATTCATCCCTAGCCATCAATGAATTAAGGGGTTGTTTGTTTACCTTTTAATAGTTATATTAAAAGATAACATTTGAATCGCTAAGAGGTGAATCTTGTTTGGTCGGAATAAAAGTTTGCATCTTAATGGTTCCAAAACCCTCTGAATGATTTTGTATCATGGGTCTCCCTTAACCATTCAGCATCCTAATTTCATTATGAATAATTACCAAACAATTATATTTCATTTTGCACTATATTATAAGAGTCTCTTAATCATTTTGTATCAAACCATTCAACAACTGCCAAACAACCACTAAGTTTATTCCGTTTAGTGATCTTGAGTTGGTCGATTGAGGGCATATTGGTCATTTGCAACTGTTAATCAAATTCATGTAGCTTGACAAGGAAAATTTGAGTCATGGGTACAGTACAGTATCCCTTCGTCGTTACATTTCATTTAGGATCAGAAATAGGAAAAGATGCATTAAACGAGTGTTTAAAGGAGATGTACGTACAACGGTACAAAGCACTTTGACGTTTTTAAAAAGGCAAAAACCTTGAAATGTAAACAACCATTATCAAGAACTTCTCTTGTACTCGAGTGGACCTATTCATTGATCAGTGGTAGTATGTGCCACCACTTATATCATCCATCATAGCATAAAAAATATTATTTTATTTCATATTATAATAATTTACGGTTGGATCACCTCATTTTCAGGGAGAGCTAATGTTTGTTGGGTATTTTGGTTTGACACTGCTTCACACCCAAAAGGAAGGGAGTTACATCTGAGTTAAACTTGGAGATGAAAGTCTTCTGTCGTTTCTCGACAGTGAAGTAAGACCAAACTCATGAGCTTATTATCGCAGGTCGGAACAAGTTGATAGGATCCCCTTTTTTCGCCTCCATGTCGCCATCAATGAAAAAAATTTGGATTTGTTCTTACAAACACTGATTACCCCCAACAACACTGATCTGTCGGAACTTTGTAGTTTTAACTTTTCACTTCGACTAATTAACGTACACTTTTAGATACCATTTGATTTATTATTTAAATATATTTTTTTATTTTCATAAAAATATAATATAATTATCAGGTAAGATAATATGCAATACACTGTATGTCTTTATATGTGCATAATACATGACAAACTCAATTTAAAAGACAATACTTTTATTGAAATTTTATTTTCAAGAACATCTATATATTATATTATAAATGACAAAAACTCTTAAAAACCATTTTTATGCATGAAATACTGTTTATTGATTCATATTACTTAAAATTCAAGATTATAAATAAATTGTGTATAAGTACAACTTATTAAAGTTTCATGTTTGAATTCGTGTAACTAAGTGCATATAAACATAGTCAATATACAAGATAAACATTTCATTTTAAATATAAAAAATCTAAAATATAATTAAGATAATCAATGAATTCTAATAGAATACTTAATTATTATCCTTATAAAAAATATATTAACAAATC